>NW_020948983.1:53972553-54485003 GCF_900497805.2 Vombatus ursinus | reverse complement strand
GTGTGTGTGTGTGTGTGTGTGTGTGTGTGTGTGTGTGTGTGTGTGTGATATTGGGGAACGAAGTAGGATCAGCAAGGATTTAGATACTTGCTCACAGACAGGATTATATAAAATCGGTGCAGAAAGATGAGAATTTATTTCTGTATGCTTAACTGGGGGGTGTCTTTTGGAGGCCGAAGGAAGCAGTTAAGCATTTCCATCTCAGAAGAGGTTCCCTATAACAAACAAGAAAATGTGAGCAGGAGTGAATTCTAGGAAGCGCATGAAGGGTCCTGCCCTCTGTAGGGCTTACACTTTATCACAGCGATTTTATTCATATACTTATAATGAATACAAAGCAATACCTGCTAAGTCCACCCAGAGTGTGAGGTGGTCTCTAGAGGAGTGGGGGAAAGAGGAGGTCTTTCCTTATGAGGAGAGGGGAAATTGGGGAAGCCTTCCTGGAAGAGATGGCATTGGAGTTGGACTTTGGAAGATGGGTAAGAGGGGACAGGGGAGGAGGACATAGGGAATGTGTTGAACAGAGGCAGTCAACTAGCTTGGCAGAATAAATGTGTGAAAGTAAGAATCAAAATGTTCGCCAAAGGTTTAGATTTTTGGATAGCTGAGTTATAAAGGGTACAAGGAATCTTTGAGATCATCAAGGAGGACAGTAATGCCCTCAATATCTTTGGTTAAGACAGAAACCAATTAGGGCAGAGGAGGGAGAAAGCCTGACTTTTGTTGAATTTGCTCGTCAGGGGCCATTGATTCTAGCTGTCTCATTTTATAAATGAGGAAACTGAGGCAGAGATGTTAAGTGACTTGTTTAGGGTCTCACAGGTGGGATTTGAACTGAGATCTTCTCACTCTCTGTCTACTCTGCCATGCTAGCTCTTGAGGTCAGATTAAAAACTGACGGTATTATAGATTTAAATATAGAAGGGATCTTTGAAATAATCTAGTCCAGTCAAATCACAGATGAGAAGATCTTGGGTCTACTTGCCCAGGGTCACACGGGAAGTAGGCGAATGTGCCAGGATTTGAACCGTGTCCACTGGCTCCACATCATTCTTTTTTCTGCATGGGCAGAAACTCTGCCAGCCCACAGCACTAATGTTGGAAAGAACAGATGAAAATTGACCAGGACTAATGAGAAATGGCAAGTCTGGTTTCTCTGAAGTCACCGCTGCTGCTGACTCACCAGATGGCCTTGGGTGAGCAATTTCTCTTCAGTTTCCTCATCTGTAAGATAAAGCGTTAGACCAGCTCTCTGAGGACAGAGGACTATAGATTTAGAGGTGGAAGGGAACCTCGCAGCTAAGCAAGTTTGATGCTCTCATTTTACAGAAGAGGAAAATGAGGCTGTGAAGGGAGCTGAAAAGTATTGCCCAAATTCATAGTAAATAGCAGAGCCAGAATTCAAACCCAGGTCCTCAGACTTAAAATCCTTTCCGTTGTACTTCACTGCCTCTCAAGACAAGATTTCTTGAAACTCTCGATTTCCTGGGGCTGGAAGCCTTTCCCAGGGTGGAGAGTAGATGGAATCAGAAAACCCCAAGGTTATCGGTCCGTGCCTTTGGCTCCCTGCAGACAAGGATGGGTTCCAAACCAAACACACTTCTTCATAGGTACCAGTTTCTATCCTGTGCTATCCTCTGATGGGTCGCTTTCTGCCCATTGGAGGAATGGGTATGGCTCTTGGGATTTAAGGGAATCCCCTTGGACTTGGAATAGGGGAGTAATTTCTTTTAAATCCCAGCAGCCAAAAAATCCTTGTTCTTTTCTTGTTTCTTGTTTTGTATTATTTAGAAACTCAACCTCTAGTGGGAACCCATCAGTAAACATCTGAGTGCCTAGGCTGTTGTGGTTTGGTCGTTTGTCATGTCTGACTCGGCCTAGCCGAGTTCAAATTCAGCCTCAGACCAAACACTTGACACTTATTAGCTGTGTGACCCTGGGCAAGTCACTTAACCCTAATTGCCTGAAAGAAAAGAAAGAAAAAGTAGAATACCTATAATCCTTTCTCTTAATGAACTTAGAGTCTCCTTTCTTTTTTTTTTAAAGGTTACATGATAATTCTATTATATTTAAAAGGAATAGCAAATTGTACAATAGATTTGAAGTTTCATGTATAATCTTTTTTTAAAAAATTCTACTATGTTATGGAAATGCTTGTAATATTTCTTAAGTTCAGAATAAAATGATTTTTTTTGGTTTTATTTATTTATTTTTAGTTTCAACATTCATTTCTGTAAGATTTTGAGTTCCAAATTTTCTCCCCATCTCACCCCTACCCCTACCCCAAGACGACACGCATTCTGAATACCCCTTCCCTTTATCTGCCCTCCCTTCTATCACAGCCCCCCCCTTTGCTCTTATCTCCTTCCCCTTCTATTTTCCTGTAGGGCCGGATAGATTTCTATACCCCATTGCCTGTGTATCTTATTTCCCAGTTGCATGTAAAAAACAATTTTTACAGTTTTTTTTTCTTATCTTATTTATTTTTTAGGCAATTGGTGTTAAGTGACTTGCCCAGGGTCACACAGCTAGTAAGTGTCAAGAGTTTAGTCTAAGGCCAGTTAACATTTGTTTTTAAAGCTTTGGGTTCCAAATTCTCTCCTTGTTCCCTCCCCACCCACTCTCATTGAGATGGCAAGCAACTGGATACATGTGATACCTGTGTAGTCATATAAAACACTCCCATAGTAGACATGCTATGAAAAACTAAGTCTATTTCCCTTTATCCTATCCTGCCCCCCATTTATTCTGTTCTTTCTTTTGACCCTGTTCCTCCTCAGAAGGATTTGCTTCTGATTACTCCCTTTCCCAATCTGCCCTCCTCTCTATCATTCCCCTACTCTCTTGTCCCCTTCCCCTCCTATTTTCCTGTAGGGTAAGACAGATTTCCATACCCAATTGAGTGTCTCCTTTCAATAGGACAAAACATTACTGCCCATCAAAAGCTAACTTTGCAAGACCTTATATGGAAAGTGTCGGATGAGGTGCTCTGAGGGCTCCGAGGTGGCTGAGTGTTGTGGGCAGACTTCACTGGGAAGATGGTGCTTGAACAGGCCTTGAAGGATAGATATACTACAGATAGGCAGAGATAAGAGCAGGGGAGGGGGGAGGAAATGTGACTCCAGGTGAGAAAGCACCAGGAGATTGGGCGTGGTTTTATTTGGGAGGGGAAAGTGGTTTGAGAGTATCCATAACTAATGCAGCAGCAGGAGAGTGGCCTGGCCTAAACTACAGTCCCTTCATCTGTCAGTGGCCTGATGTTAACCATCCATTCTTTTAAAAGCTCTGGATGTCAGATTGGAGGCTGTCAGCCGTGATGTATGATGTAATAGAATATAATAGAAGCCAGGAATAGAAGGAATGCAAAGAAGCTTAGGAAGACTTAGAAGGGTGAAGTAAACAGAACCTGGAGAAGATAAACCACCATCATCATCGGACTCCCCACCTTCCTTTTCATTCTTATTTGATATTCTGCCCTTTCATGCACTTACTTGGCTTCTAGCACACTGGCCAGTTAACTCTCCTTATAGGTGACATCCGTCTGTCTCCCAGTTTGGTATCTTGATACAGGTGATTTCCCACATTTCCACGTCACTCATTTAGCCCGACCAGCAACTCATAGCTGTTCTCAGCTTCCTTCAATGCCCAGATAGCCCAGATCCCTCCTTGTTTGTGAAACCTGTCATTATATTCCTCCCCCTAACCCCCACGCCCAGTTATTACTTAACACATTTTCTCGAAATTAGTGTATTACTTTGTGTATGTTTTGTATTGACTTAATGGTATATGTGTATAATAAGAGTTCCTTAAGGCGAGGGACTATTTTTTGGGGAGGAGTGTTAAAAAATTACCTTTTACAGATGTTTTTTGTCTTCATTGATTTATTTTCAGGGTGGGAGGGGAAATCCTGCCTTTTGCAGATTGAACATTCATTTGTGATAAAGCAGAATCGTGTGTGACCCAGTGACCATATCTTACCATAGTGTTCTGACCTAATCCCACCTTGGCCTCAAGGAGGGAGAATATTACCTGTTCTCTGGGACCTTTATTCATTTTTCAGATTTCTTTTAGCACTCTTGATTTATGTTATTATAGATAAATCAATCTGGTCCTGCTTATTGCTTTTCTTTTCCTTTTTTTTTTTTTTTTGGTGAGGCAGTTGGGGTTAAGTGACTTGCCCAGGGTCACACAGCTAGTAAATGTTGTATGTTTGAGGCTGGATTTGAACTTGGGTCATCCTGACTCTAGGGCTGGTGTTCTATCCACTGTACCACCTAGCTGCCCCTTCCTTATTTCTAATGTATCTGTCCATACAAATTTTCTCATTATTTCAAGTTCTTTGTATTTATCGTGTCTTACTATACAATAACATTTGATTATATTCATACACTTTACCTTTTTAAAAAAGCCATCTCCCAGTTAATGGATACTCAGTTTGTTAAATCTGTTTGCTATTACAAAGAGTGCCACTACTAATATTTTGGTATGCATTAGGGCCTTTGTTTCTGTCTTTGATGTATTCGTCTAATATCTATATTGCTGGGTTGGACCAAATTACAATTCCATCAGCAGCATATCAGGATGCCAGTTTTCTTATGGTCTTTCAAGCATCGACGTATAGGAGCAGCTATGTGGTTCAGTGGATAGATTGCTGGAACTGGAGTCTGTAAGAACTGAGAATTCAAAATCCAGCTTCACTTACTTGCTATATGACCCTGGACGAGTCACTTAACCTCTCTTTGCCTCAGTTTCCTTATGTGTAAGATGGGGATAATAATAGCACCACACACACACACACACACACACACACACACACACACACACACCCAGGGTTGTTGTGAGGATCAAATGAGATAATTATTGTAAAGTGCTTAGCACAGTACTTGGCACATTGTAAGTG
Organism: Vombatus ursinus; assembly: GCF_900497805.2. Lineage (NCBI taxonomy): Eukaryota > Metazoa > Chordata > Mammalia > Diprotodontia > Vombatidae > Vombatus > Vombatus ursinus. Next base: position 54,480,103 of record NW_020948983.1, on the reverse strand, counting down.
TTATATGAATTTAGCTATTATTATTGTTATCATCTTTGTCAATTTGCAGGAGGTGAGATGAAATATTTTTGACTTTGAGCTCTCATTGCCTTGCGTATAATAGGCCTTTAATAAAGGTGTGTTATATTCAGTTGGCCAATATTAGCTTTGTTGTTCAGTCCTTTTCTGTCATATCTGACTCTTCCTGACCCCATTTGGGGTTTTCTTGGTAGAGATATTGGAGTGGTTTGCCATTTCCTTCTCCAACTCATTTTACAGACGAGTAAACTGAGGCAAATGGGATTAAGTGACTTACCCAGGTTCACACAGTCCGTGTCTGAGGCCAGATTTGAACTCACGAAGATGAGTTTTCATGACTCCCTACCTGTCTTTTTGCACGATGGTGCCACCTAGCGGCCCTTCTTTACAGTGGCTACAATAACATTAATGACAATGCTAAAAGATCAGCGACATTCAGGTTAACTTGCAAAGATACTGGTCCTGGAGAAGATGAGCCATGTTTCCCACCTTGGCAGAGAAGTAGGAGACTACAGGTGTAGAATATTGTAGCTGCTGTCACATATGTCTGCTTAACCATTTTCCTTTGTCAGAGGGGAAAATTCAAGAAGTGGTGGAGTAGGAGGAGTAGATTTAGAAAAGACTGGGCATCACCTGAAAGGCATAACTAAAACATATCAAACTATATCTGTCCAGGTTCTTGCTGTCATCCTAACCCATTTCTCTTGCTCCATCTCTAGTGAAAAGAGATCCCATTATCCTAGGTAACTGTCCTGTATGGGGTCACTCAAAGGTGACCAGAGATGAGGGTGGGTAAGAAACTGTCCTGTGGAGAAAGATTAGGACTGCAACCCTTTGAAGGCTGCTTTAGACAGAGGCTCGAGTTTAGTCTTTTTACTGGTGTGCTATTTCCCCCCAGTATGGTTCAATTTAAATGGACTTACATACCTCCCAGCTAGCTTGCCTTTTTTTTTTTTTTTTTTTTTGCAAGGCAATGGGGTGAAGTGACTTGCCCAGGGTCACACAAGCTAGTAAGTGTCAAATGTCTGAGGCCATATTTGAATCCATGTCTTCCTGAATTGAGGGCCGGTACTCTATCTACTGCACTATGTAGCTGCCCCTTTCCCAGCTAGCTTTGTCTAGTCTTGGGTTACCATGCCTCCAAGTCATACTTTGCCCATATCCAGAGCCAAAAGGTCCTGCTTCCCTCCCACTCCCAGCCCCTCTCACTATTACCCTTAAGAAATTAAATCACCCCAGCTTGTATCGTTTGTGGCTGTTACGAGCCCCAGACTGGGAATCTGGAGACCTGGATTGATTCTGCTATTCAACAAGCCAAGTTAAGTGCTGGGTCTTAGTTTTGTTCATCTACAAAATATAGGTGACGATCTTTTATTGACACCAGGAAGCTGTAAGAAAATGCAATATGGAGTAGAAATAGCATCTAGAACTACAGCAGTGAGGCGGCGCAGGGGATGGATATAGTGTTGAACTTGGAGTAAGAAGTCCTGAGTTCAAATTCAGCCCCAGATACTTACTGGATGGCTCTGGGGTAAGTCAGTTAATCTCTCTGAGCCTCGTTTTTCTCCTCAGTAAAATGAGGATAATAATATACCTTTCTATGGTTGTTATTGGGATAAAATGAAATAATATTTGTAAAATGCTTTGCAAACGTTAAAAGTATTATATAAATTCTGACTAGTAGTAGTCGTAGTCATTGTCCTTGTCCTGGATTTGGGGCAGACTTATATATATATATTTTTTTTTTCATCATTGTTACTTCCTGTGACCCTAAGAGAATTCTCCTCTGAAACAAATAAGTCCATTCAAGCAAACCAATTCAACACAATGTTTCTGTCTGAAAATATAAACCTTATTCTGTACCTCTAGCCCACGCCTTCTCTGCTGAGAGATAGGAGGGCATGCTTCCTCTGTCCATTGCAAGTCATGATTGGAGGTTGCTTTAAGCAGAGTTATGAATGAATGAATGAATGAATGATAAAGCGTTTATTAAATACCAGATGCCAGGTCTTATGCTGATCATGAAGAACACAAGATTAAAGGGGAGTTGAAAGGGGATAGAGGTAGGGGGAGGTATGTATGAGGCAGCACACTAGACCTAAAGGGCCTGAAAAGAGTGGTGTAATAAATTGGATTTGAAAGAATGCTAGTACTCCCAAGTAAGAAAGTGAAATGGTTTGAATTGGGGGTATAACTGGAGGAGGGGGTCTTGAGGTACACCTTTGAGGGAATATTTAGAAGGGGGGTATATCCAAAGTTGGGGAAGGTTTGGCACTGAGCTTTCCTATTGTGACTTGTGTTGCTGAGACAAGACCATCTTTACTAGTCTGATATTAGTAATTATGCCCCCATCAGGAACTTGTTTTGGGTCAAAGAAAGATTGACACCTGAGGACTTGGAGATAAATGGTCTTCCTTTCCTAAAAGATCAAAATGGAAGTGGGAGGATTGTCTAGCCCTTGTGGGAAGAGGGGAGGGTATGACAAAGTCTGAGCTGGAAAGCTAGGGGGAGGGCCTCACTACCCCCAAGGGACAGTCGGGAAATGTTTTCTGTTTCTGAGAACTTGCTGTTCCAGGGTGACAGGGTAGGAGCTGTTTGGGGAAGAGTTTAAAATTAGCCAGAGTGAAGCAGAGGGCCGCATAGGGGGAGAAAGGGGGATGGGAAGAGAAATAACCCAAGCAGAGGGATTCCATGAAGCCTTTCTGGTTCTTGGTCTTTGCCTTATTGCTGATCAGACCTACTTCTTACCCTCCTACTGAGGCAGAGGGAGGAAGTAGAGGGAGAAAGGCATCTTTAACAATTCTATTCTAACCTAGGCCTAGCCCTCTCAATCATTGCATGTGGAAAGGAGAATTGGACCATCCCTATTAATTTTTTTTCTCAATTTCTCAGTTTACCATGGGAGGGACATGGCCACAACCAATGTCATTTGGTTGCCAAATAGAGCAATGAATGTTAGAAGGCAGAAACCCTGGGTTCTAATCCTGGTTCTTTTAATTAGTTCTGCAACTGAGCAAGTCATTTGGGCTTTCTGGGCACCACTTTTCCTGTTAGTAAAATGAAATTGATAATATCCATCATATTTAAGGTTAAGCTGAACGTAAAGCAACTCTGATAGAGTGCTATATAATATAAATATAAAATATATAATATAAACTTCATTCCAACTTCTGTTATTATTAGGATAAAATGGCAGCCTGGCATACTGGCATAGTGGATGGAGAGCAGCCTCCTAGTCAGGAAGACCTGGGTTCAGGTCCCTCTCTGATACATTTGACTTTTTTTTTGCTTTTGACCCTGAGCAAGTTGCCTAAGTTCTGAGTGATCAAGACCATTCTCTCAAGATTGGAAGTTGCAGAGAAGGGAATCAAACTTAGCACACAGTAGGTGCTTACATGCTTGTTGACTTGATCTGCATTGGTAGAGGGAATTTGCTCATTGGAAGTACCCTAGACCCATGATCTCGCAGCTTCAGTCTCTATGGTTATACTACTACCAAACTCTGCCCACCTCACAAAGGTGTCATAATTAAAATGAGTTATTTTAAAAGCCTTCTTACACATTTAAGAAAGCCATGTAACTTTGATCTGCCCTTACTCAGGGAGACACCAACCATGGCCTCACTCCTCTCCAAATACCACCCTTCTCTCTTCCAGTACACCTCCATCAGCTGGCCCATTGCTGACCTGAGTAGCATCTTACCTGAAGTTTATGTGCATTCAGGTTAGGCTGAAGGCTTCTTGGGGGCAGGAAACAAGTCCTGTTTGTCTTAATAGGTCAGTAGCTTTTCTAGAGTCTGACTAGGCAGTACACGTTCATGCTTTGAATGAATGAAGCAGTAAACTGGAATTGGGCTCCCAAGCCTCCTTTTGTTGTCTGGCAGCTCTGACGAGTTTCTGGGATATTTGGCAGTTCACCAGTGCTCACCCAGACCCTCCACATTGCTTTCCCATCCTGCCTGCCCTTAATAACCTGTACTTGTGGTTGGCGTTAGAGGCTGGAGTTTTGCTTGATCCCTTCAAGCATCAAGGAAAAAGTACAGAAAATAACCTACTAAAGACCTGGGCTGGTTCTGCCACAAACTAGCTGTGTGAGCTTGGAGATGTCATTTCCCCTGGGATTTTAGAGCTGAAAGAGAATGTGGAGGCCACTGCATTGATTAGGACGGGGTGATCAGGTCTTTGCCTCAGGGCACCAAAATTTGAGAGAGCTATGTTCCTTCAGCAAATAGAAACAATGGAGCTTAGCACCCATTAAACAAGAATAATTTCTTAAGTTTGGAAGCTACCAGTGGGTGGATATTTCATCTCCCTCCCCAGTCCCCAGCTCCAGGTGAGCGTTTATCAGACCCTGTCTTGTTACTTGCTTCCAGAGGTGTTTGGGGTTTTGTGGCCCCTTCTTTTCCTCCAGAACTTTGTTTTCTAGATAAGGATACAGGAGTTAAGAGAACCGAGTGACCAGGGTGGCACAGGGTGTAAGTGGCAGAATGGGCATCTGAATTGAAATCATCCACCTGAACAGCGCTGTTACTGTTCTCTCTCTGCCTTGGTTTCCTCATGTGTAAAGTGGAGCTGGACCAGTGCTCGGAGATCATTTCCAGCTCTCACATCCTGTGATTCCGGAGGGGCTTGTGTACACACCTGGGAGCCAGACAAGGGAAGATGGGGCGTGGATCAGGGGACGCTTTTAACTCGTGGTCCTCCTGGATAATTCACGCCCACTTTATTACCTTTCTGCCCGCACTGGAGTGAGACTGTGTGTCCTGGATGGTGAGAGGAACAGGCTGGTATTTACAGCAGAAAGGAGAAGATGCTGCAGGCAGTGGATGACGCTTTCTGTAAGCACTTAGAATGGTATCCCAAACTGGAAAATGACATGGACTTCTACAGTTGGTTTCTCAAACGTGGCTCACTTAGAATGGTACCCCAAACTGGAAAAGGACATGGACTTCTACAGTTGGTTTCTCAAACGTGGCTCACTATGCCGTTGGACCTAGGCAGAGATGACTCTTGGCAAAACCAAAGGTTTTCTTAGATGCCTGGTTCTTTTGTGCTTTATCAGTTACCTTAGAGGAGAGCAGTGCTATTGAATGATTAACCGTGACATCAGAGATCTACTATTTAATTTTAAAGGCAATGCTTAATCTGAAGGGATGATTTTAGGTGAAATGTCAGGCAGGTTTCTGGGTATTCTCAGGGGTGCCCTCAAACAGAGCCTTGTAGGCAAATACCTGCCTGTGAGGCTGGCTCTGGGTGTCTGCCTAGGACCTGAGGGTCTACAAGCATTTACTCCTGGGCTCTGACCCTGTGTGAAAGCTGCAACTATTCTTTTTTTTTTAATTAATTTATTTATTTGCAAATATTCTTTCTCTCAATGGTGCTCCTTCCAGTTTTGCTGTGGAGGCCTAGGAGGAGTTTGTAGGTCTTGTAATTGTTCTTTAAAAAAAAAAAAAACAAAAAACCCCTATTGCTTTTTTTTTTGTTGTTTTATCGCTACGATTTCCCAGTAGTCCTTATTGAAACAACGTAGCAGTAAGCAAAACAAACGGACACATTGGCCATGTCTATAATCAGTAAACATTTATTAGGCGCCTACTATGTTCGAGGCCCAGTGCTAAGCTCTGGAGATGCAAAGAAAGGCAGAGGATGGTCGCTGCTCGCCAGGAGCTCACAATGGAAGGGGAGAGAGAACAGTAAACATTCATGTACAAACAAGAAGTGTAGACTAAGGACAAATTGGGAATCGTCAGCAGAAGGAAGGCCCTTGAGTTATCAGGGATCAGGAGAGGGGCTTCCCATAGATGGTGGGATTTTAGCCAGAACCTGAAGGAAGCCAGGTGAAGGAGAATATTCCAGGAATGGAGGAGAGCCAAGGAAAACAGCCAGAGCTGGGAGACAAGGTCGCTGTGGCTGGATTGCAAAGTATGCGTCGTTCCCAGCCTGCAGTCTGTCCTGGTGAAGGGGCTATTTCTCAGTCCTCCGGAGTCATTTTTATTGACCGAGAGTTTTGACTGTGTGTGAGTATGTGAGCACGTGCTCCTTTCCATTATTGCCATAATTAAGTATATTGCTCTTGGTTCCACTTCATTGGGTCAGCCAGCAAGCATTTGTTCTTTGCTTACACTGTGCTAAACACTGCAGATACAAAGGCAGAAAGGGCTCCTGACCACAAAGAGCTCATGTTCTCTGGCCCCCAGCCACATGAGTTCCTTTCCCCGGTTCTTCATCCTTTGGATGGGAAGCTAGATGATGCAGTGGATAGAGCACCAGGCCTGAAATCAAGAAGACTCATCTTCCTGAGTTCAAATTTAACCTCAGACACTAGCTGTGGGACCCTGGACAAGTCACCTAACCCTGTTTGCCTCCAATTCCTCATCTGTAAAATGAGCTGGAGAAGGAAATGGCACACTCCTCCAGTATCTTTATCTTTACTAAAAAAACAAAGTTTGAGATTGCGGGGGATCAGATGGGTAGGGCTGTGGTTGGGAGGGAGAGAGAGAGATGAAGGGAGGAAGGAGTAAAACCTTGTGGCAACTTCCCAGTGACCTAGGCATGGCATTCCTCTTTACTTATTTGTAACAGCACAGAGTGTTATTAAGGGTGCAGGTAGCCAGTCTCTGTGGTACCCAAATTACTCTACCATAGGACATGTTTCCCACCCTATCAAAAGGAGAGGGTAGGGGCAGCTAGGTGGCGCAGTGGATAGAGCACTGGCCCTGGAGTCAGGAGGACCTGAGTTCAAATGTCACCTCAGACACATTACACTCAGTAGCTGTGTGACCCTGAGCAAGTCACTTAACCCCATTGCCTAGCTTAAAAAAATAAAAAAAGGGAGGGGGTGTAGAACAGAAGTGGTCACAGCTGTCTGAAGAAGTGAGGTCGTGGGGGACAGAAATGTTTTTTACTTCACGCTAAAGACGAGGAATATAATGATTGATCAGAAGAGCAGTCCAAGCATATGAACTTAATTTTCTAGTGGAGTGTCATACTTTTTAGTGACTGAGAGTCACAAATCCTACCTCAGACTCTTAATAGCTATGTGAGCTTAGTGGCATGGTGCATAGAGCACTGGGCTTAGAATCAGGAAGACCTGAGTTTTAAATCCTGCTTCCAGTATTTATGAGCTGGGTAACCTTGGCTACTACCACACAGTATTGTTGTGAAGATGAGATACCATGGAAAGCTCTTTGTAAACCTTAAAGCTTTATATAAATGCCATTATGATGATGATAATGAGACTGTTCTCTGAGTAACTGCTGAGCTGGTCTTAATTCTTTGATAAAAGGCAGCATAGGATCTAGTGTAGCATTTAAAAATCCACGTTCTGTGAAGCCTTGGAGTTTCTCAGAGCAGTCCAGCAGGGTTCTAGAGGAGAATAGTTATAATGGTGAAAGACCTCAGGCAGCAGACTGGCCTTCTTGGCTGTCTTCTCTGTCAGGGAATGCAGAGGACTGTTGGGGATTGGTTAAAATATATCGTGTGACCCCAAAGTTGATTTATGATTGAATATTCAGTAATAACTGACTCGATTGATTTATCAGTTGTTTTGGCCACTAAAAATTTAAAATGATTGGTGGCTGTTCATATTCTTGGGATTAAAAAAAACATTTATAGTAAAATGGGGGAGTTTAAAGAGAGATAAAAGCAGAAATGGTAATGACTGACTAGACATAAGCTTCCATAACCTAGTTTAATTACCAAACCTCCAATGCAGAAGGAATGCAAGTATGGCAATAATTGTGTCCATTTTGGGTTTACTTTTAGTGATCTTGATGTTCCACAGTCTTGTTATAAGGACTGGTTTGATGGGAAGGGGAGGGAGCAGGGAAATGAAGAAGTGATGTAAAAACAGAGGATAACAATAGGGAAAAAAAAGAGAAGGGTTGAAAGATGGGCGTCCTTTATATACCAAAATATTCACAACAACACTTTGCAGTAGCAGAAAATGGATATGGAGTGGGTACTTACCGCTTGAGGAATGACTGAATAAATTGTGATGTGTATGAATGTGATGGGACGTTATTGTGCTATAAGAAATGACTATGAATTCAGAGAAACATGGGGCAACTTACATGATATGTTACATGGGAAGGAAAATAGAGCAGTATACGTGATGACTTTTTGGTCAGTCATTTTCAGTCGTGTCCAGCTCTCCATGACCCCAGTTGGCATTTCCTAGCAAAGGTACTGGAGTGATTTGCCCTTTCCTCTTCCAGCTTATTTTACAGATGAGGAAACTGAGGCAAGCAGGGTTAAGTGACTTGCACAGCGTCACATAGTGTCCATAGCCAGATTTGAGCTCAGGAAGATGAGTCTTTCTGACTCCAGACCTGGCACTGCACCACCTAGTTGCCTAGTAGTTAAGAGAACACTGGTAACTTTGGAGAGAGGGTTTCAGATTATAGACTATAGGTATAGCATGTTGCAAACACCATCAAATGCAGTTGCTGTATTTTTTTCAAGTTAATGTTTTATCAATGTCTTATTTTTGTCCATTGTTTCCTGCTATATCACCAGCACCCCGGTGAGGGTTTTCTTATAATTAAGAAAAAAACAACAAACTTGCGTCAGTTGGTTTTGTTTAATCAACAAGCATTTCGTAAATGCCTTCTACATGCTAGATGCTGGAAATGTAAAGACAAAAATGAAATGGGCCTTGCCCTCAAGGAAGTTGACCATTTTTCTTGGTTACAAGGGAGGATTTGTATGTTGGGTATATCAGGAAACGAATGACGTTTAAAAAAAAAAAAGCCCAAAGCCATCAATAAAACTAAAAATAAAGTGAAATTTTATGACATGGAAAAAGAAAAGTTCTGCAAGCCTAGAAATCTGTATTCTTAAACCTAGCTCTACCACTAACTTGTTACAGGAGTCATTTAACCCTTTAGATTCAGTCTCTTCATCCGTAAAAATGAGAATACTAATTGTTTACCTTGCAGAATAAAATTAAATCCATTTCCTTTGCCTAAGGTGGGAATTCCTTTCCTCTGTGACTCTCCCTACTTCCTGGCAGCAGCCAAGAATAGGGTCTAAGCAACCTGGCATACTTCCCTACCCTGTCCAACCCCTAATGCTTAGTGATGATTCTTCTACCTCTAGGTCCGGACACTGTTTGTCAGTGGCCTCCCTGTAGACATCAAACCACGGGAACTCTATCTTCTCTTCCGGCCGTTTAAGGTAAGTCCATGCACCTGAACCAAGCTTTATCTGTCTTAAGTACTAAAAGAGAAAAAATGCTTTACTAGATTATACCAGTGGGAGAACTCAAAGAAGGTAATAGCATCATTGAAATTTAAGAATGAGAGATACACACAGAGTTAAAATGGAGGGTTGCAGTATGAGCAAATAAGTCATTTTGACTATTATAAGTACCTAAATTAACTATAAAGGACACATGAAGAAAGATGCTATCTGCATCCAGAGAAAGAAGTGATAAATATAACTAATAAAAAGAAGTATGTGTGCAATAATTTTATACACATCCACATACACACACATTCCTTTTTGTGTCTAATGGTAGCCATGGGGGGGAGGGGGAGGAAAAGAAGAAAGAAAGAAATTTACATACTAATTTTATTATATATTTAAAAGGAATAGCAAATCGTATGTAATAGACTTGCAGTTTCATGTACAATCATCTTTTTTATTATACTATATTATGGAAATGCTTGTTTTATTCCATATGTTAAAAATAAAATTAAAAATTTAGAAAAAATAGAAATAAATTTTGGGGAAAAGAAACAGGGTGGGGTAGTAGAGAGATGTTGGTCTTTATTCCTGCCTTGCCATTAACTTTCTACTTTGGTTTGGCTAATTTATTCCACTTTTGTAGGCCTCAGTTTCCCCCCAAACAGCCAAAATGGTATAATAGAATGTTTGAGTAGTTTGGGTTGTTTCAGCAGTTCTGAAGAAAATAAAGTCACTGCATGGTGGGGAAGTTCAGGAAGGCTGCCCGAAGAGGCGGGCCTTCAAACATGAGTGGGATTAGGTAAGCAGAAGTTATTGGGATAGCCATCTAATTTGGGAAGATGGGAAGAGCATGAGGAAGAGCTTGTGGCCTCTTGTTAATGATTGTGGGGGGGGATGAACTCGGATCTCAGTCCTTGTTTCTCTCCACAGGGGTATGAAGGGTCACTGATCAAACTCACATCTAAACAGGTATCTCTGTCTGTCCTGGCTCCACCCCCATCCTCCTGCCCAGCAGCCTTTAACTCTGTTCAGAACTTGGATCCCGTCTCCCCTTTGCTGGCAAGGTCCGAGTGTTGAATTTAAAAGACTGTCCCACATGCCCACCCAACTTTGGAGCAGTCCTCCATCCTGGGCTGACATGAGTAAGAAGAGGAAGTCCTAGTTTCTTGCGTTCCCTCCCATCAACCAGAGGCCCCTTTTCCTTCAGCTAGTCAGATCCCCAGCCCCTCAGTATGGACTGTGCGAGGCAGACTAAGAGAAAGATCTCTACTTCTCAGTTCTCAAAGCAGTAGCTCTCAGCTCCTAGTGCTTGAGGGTGGGGGATGGGGGGTATATCCCCTCCCCCTCACTTCTGTGAACTGCTTCCTTCTTCACCCCTGCCCTCCTGCTGACCAGAGTTTCTCCTCCTGGCAACCAGAGTTGCCTCCTGTCAGAGGCAGATGTCTAATAAACTCCCTCACGATAACCATTTCATACATTCCTCTCCCAAGAGAATCTTCAGGGAGAGGGTAATTGCTAACACAAAGGAGAATGAAACTCAAGTGGAGGAATTTCAGGCACCTCCTTGGAAGGGATTTTTAGGCACCCCTAAAATCTTTAGAAGACCACTTCCAAGTAAAGCTGACTGGCAGGGACTCTGGGCCCTGTGCATCAAAATGAGGAGGGAGTCTGAGGGTCGTGATTAAAGGACTAGTAGGAGACAGGACTGGCCTTCCCCTCTTTTTCCTTTGTAAGAGTGGTACCATTGCTCCCTTTGGAATGAGGGTGTTCTGCAGGGCTGGGGACCATACAGAGTATGTATGTGGTTGTGAAATTGAAGGGCATTTTTTTTCCAGCCTGTAGGTTTTGTGACTTTTGACAGCCGTGCTGGGGCAGAAGCAGCCAAAAATGCATTGAATGTGAGTAGCCAAAGATATGGTCCCAGAGAAAAAGGACTCGCTTGCTGCCCAACCCCCCTTTCCCTGCTTCCAGCCCTTAGAATACATATGCACGAGCACTGAGGTGCACCTTCAAGAACTAGCCTTAAGCAGCTGCCTCGGATACCTCCATTATCCTCATCTGCCCAAGATTCAGTGGAGGCCAAATGATCACCTATGGAATCTGGGGGGTAGTGTTAGTAAGGTTAGAGTCCCAGAGGGAAAATAACTTGTGCTCACTCTCCTGGGTACTCTTTCTGCCCTGCTCTGGGCCAGCAAGCTGGGTATCCCAGGGTGATATAGTCACTTATTCATCCCACAGGGTATTCGTTTTGACCCCGAGAATCCACAAACCTTAAGGTTAGAGTTTGCCAAGGCCAACACGAAAATGGCAAAGAGCAAACTGATGGCAACACCAAATCCCAGCAGCATCCACCCCGCCCTGGGCGCACACTTCATTGCACGGGATCCCTGTAAGTATGGCCGAAGGCCACTCACTTTCTTGTCTCGTCTTCGTGGGCACCTACCTCACCCACCCCAGAACAAGCCAGAGGAGATGTCCCGGGTCGGGGTTTGGGGATGTGGCAGATGTGTCAGAAGGGCTTTCAGTCTAGTGTAGTTACAGCCAGAGCTGTGATGAAGAATTTTGGTGCCTAGAGCAAGTAGTGCACATAGTCTTTGGGGGAGGAGATCCCTGAGCGTTAGCTGTGGCTGAAGCAGCCCCCTTAAGGATTGGGAGAAGCAGCATCGTCTCGTTTGCTCTTCTAACTTACTAGTCTTATTAAGACTAGATATACTAAGAAGCCCTTTAAATTTGGGGCAAAATCATCATTTTTTTTTTTTTTAAGGCAGTTGGGGTTAAGTGACTTGCCCAGGATCACACAGCTAGTACATGTCAAGTGTTTGGTCTGAGGCCGGATTTGAACTCAGGTCCTCCTCACTCCAGGGCTGGTGCTCTATACACTGCGCCACCCAGCTGCCCCAGGGTAAAATCTTGATAGTTATATCCTAGTTATGGCTCTGCCTTCCCATTGCTGAGTGCCCAAATAAATAGTTGGTTTCTTTTTTTTGTTTTTCTCTTTCCTTGGTTGGTCATTCTGCCCTGAGTAATATATGAGGCTCTAGATTAGACTCTGGGCAGCTAATTGGTGCAGTGGATAGATCTCCGGGTCTGGAGTCAGACTCATCTTCCTGAGTTCAAACCTGGCCTCAGATGCTTCCCAGGTGTGTGACCCTGGGCAAGTCACTTTACCCTGTTTGCCTCAGTTTCCTCATCTTTTTGAGCTGGAGAAGGAAATGGCAAACCACTCCCGTATCTCTGCCAAGAAAACTCCAAACTGGGGCAGCTAGGTGGCGCAGTGGATAGAGTGCCAGCCCTGGAGTGAGGAGAACCTGAGTTCAAATCCGGTCTCAGACCAGACACTTAACACTTGCTAGCAGTGTGACCCTGGGCAAGTCACTTAACCCCAGTGGCCTAGCCAAAAAAAAAGAAAAAGAAAAAAGGAAAAAAAAACCCAAATGGGGTCATGAAGAGTCAGATACAACTAAACAACAAGAACATTAGACTCTGGACCTTTAGCCCACTTATCCAGAGGGTGGGGAAAGAATGAGTCTTTGGGCTCAAGTCTGTCTGACCTCTTCCATTAAGTCTCCCTTGACTGTTCTTAAATGGGATATACCTGGGATTTGAAAACTTCTCAGTTAACCTCTCTGCTAGAAAAGTACAGGTCAATCAGACATATGCCCCATTGCCTTCTGGGGGAAACTGAGAATTCAGTGTTAAACCTGCAATTAGGTGAGATTTAGTTCTCTAAAGGACCACATTGAAGAGTAGGAGGGAAACCTTACTGTCCCCTGGGACCCAGTAAGAAAAGAAGACAATAAAGTATGGGGGTGGGATGTGGGATGGTCTGTCTCTCGTCTAGATGACCTGACAGGAGCTGCTCTGATCCCCGCTTCCCCGGAGGCCTGGGCCCCTTACCCATTGTACACTACGGAGCTGACCCCTGCCATCCCACATGCTGCATTCACCTACCCAGCTGCTGCTGCTGCCGCTGCTGCCCTACATGCTCAGGTAAGGCCCTCCCCTGGGGAAGGGACGGTCACCTAATATCACCTAATGGGAAAAAGATTGGGCTAACGGCTGTGGATTAGCAAAACCACTGTGATCGTATGAGTCTCCCTTCCATCAAGGTTGGGTTGTCTCTCTCATACTTTCTCTTACACACACGCACACACACATGCATGCACACATTCACATCGAGGGCTAGCTGGCAGTCTGGATTTTCCTGAAGCTTGGTTATAGAGACAACACTTCCCTAGAGCCCCTAGTGCAACTGGGGAGGATACATAGATGAGAGAGAGGGCCCTCCTTAATTCTTTCTTTGGAGACCAGCTCCAAAGTCTGTTGTAGATAAGACTATGCTGTGCCATGATTAGTCCTTTAAAAAAAGATGTTTTGGGCATATTCTGGGTTATACTAGATGATGTTATATCTGTAGTATGCAATGGATTAGCCTCAGCGCGTATGGTTTTGGAATTAGAAGTATATGGAAGATAAAGGAGCGGGGAGTAAATTTTGGGGACAGGTGAAATAAATCTTCAAAGGTTTCTGGGAATTGAAGCTAGTAATGGCTAAGGAGGTCATCTGTGGGCATCGTTCCCCTGACCTCTGACTCTTCCACTGGGCTCAGGAAATTTTGGCTTAAAGAGAGTTGTTATGGTAGAAAGAAAGTTGAGGACTTAGATTCTAGTCCCAGCCTCGTCACTAAAAAGTGGTATGACGTTGAATGTCTTCATTTCTGTGAGCCGAAGTTACTTCTCTTATAAAATGAAGACGTTGAACTTGAACTCTGAAGTCCCTTCAGCCCTAACATTTTGACTTAATTCAGCAGACAGTTATTAAATATTTATTTTATATACAATACTGTGGTAGGCACCGAGGATACAAGACAGAATGCTTGCCCTTTGAAGTGTCCTGTACTGGGGTATACAACATGTGCTGCCAGTGATGCAGGAGGGACCCATGAGAAGCCCCCTATCCAACATGGCGTCCAAGCCCTGAAGGAAGCGAAGGATTTCAAGAGACAGAAATGAGGAGGGAGAGAGAGAGAGAGAGAGAGAGAGAGAGAGAGAGAGAGAAAGAACTCGAGAGCATCCCAGGCATGGGGGAGTAATCGGTCACCTGTGCAGAGGCACAGATGAGGACTGTTGGAATGTCATGTATGAGGAGCAGCTAGTACTCTAGTTTGGCTACAGAGAGTATGGAAGGAAAAATGGGATGTGGCACTAGGAAGGTAGGGTAGAGCCACATCGTGGAGGGCTTTGAATGATAAACTGAGGATTTTGTATTTTGTACTGAAGGCCTTAGAAGATTTTTGAGTAGGGGAGCAGCATGGGTAGCTAGGTGGTGCAGTGGGTAGATCTCTACCTCATCTTCCTAACTTCAGATTCTGCCTCAGACACTTACTAGCCGTGTGACCCTGAGCAAGTCACTTAACCGCGTTTGCCTCAGTTTCTTCATCTGTCCAATGAGCTGGAGAAAGAAATGGCAAAGCGTTCCAGTATCTCTGCCAAGAAAACCCCAAATGAGGTCACGAAGAGTCAGATGTGGCTGAAACAACTGAACAAGAAGAGGAGCTGCATGTTCATATCTGTTTTTACGTGATTAGTTTTCAAAGCTATGTAGAGGATATTTTGAAGAGGGAGAGGCATCAGACTGGAGACAGACCATTTAGCAGACTGATGAAATGGGCAACTTCCTCATCAGGGATGGATTGGCTGGAGTTGGATACCGTTTCTTTCCTAACCACCACCCTTCCCCCTGATACCTGGTGGGTGCAGAAATTCCTAAGGTGGTATGGATGAGAAATGCTGAGAAGTGGTGAGAAGTGTGTGTTTGCTCTGCTTAATCGATACTCTCCTTCAGAGCGAGCTTCTGAGGGCTGGTGATAAAATCCCCCCTCATTCTTTAGAATCCTATATGGAATTTAGGGAAGGGAACTCATATGTTATCTAGTCTAGTGGAGTCAAACTCGGATAGGAGCAGGAGCCACTTAACCATACCTAACGATCCCTATGGCTGCATATTGACTTAGAAAACCATATATTAGCATTATCTATATTGTGATGTATTTCTATTTATTTTGTTAAACATTTCCCAGTTACATTTTAGCATGATTTGGGCTGCATTCAGCAGTGTTGTGGTGCATGTTTGACACTTCTGATCTGGCCTACCACCTGTCTTACAGATAAGGAAACTGAGGCCCTGAGGAGTCGGGTTATATCACATAAAATAAGTAGGAGAGCTGGGATTCAAACTCAGGTCCTTCGACTCCAAATTCAGTGCTCCTCCTTCCCGGTTGCACCTTGCTTACATGTCCTCCATGGCTAACCTAGGCCTCTGGTCTGGTCTGTACTGGCGTCCCCATCCCTCCATACTTGGGTGGTAACTCTGTGCACTGAGGCCTCATAAGCTTTCTCTCCCATCTGTGCCCTCTGCTCTCAGGCCTGGCTGTTACCTATATCCTCGGCAGTTACAACCTAGGCAGCAAATAGCTTACCAATAAAACCTGTGTAGTTAAACATTACTCTCCTCTCCAAGGGTAATTTGGGGGGTGCATCCACTGAACCACAGAGCATGAATTCCCATGAGCACAGAATCATGAATTCCCATGTCCTCTTCAACCTGAGATGTCTGCCTCAAGTCCCTTCTGCAGGACTCCCACCTCGGAGTGAGATGGACTTATAACCCAGCTGAGGTTATAATGCTGTCTGGATTATTTTAAAACCTGGACCTTGGGCCTAGGAAGAGCCATTGCCGCTCTGAGGAGGCCCTTTTAAAACAGTGAAAAGTTTGGGCATCGATTATCTATTATCCTGTCATCTATGATGACAGGAGCTGGAGGCCAGAAGTCAACAGACCTGGGTTCTGGTCTCAACACTAACCAGCCGCATGACTTTAGGCAGATCATTAAACCCTTCTGAGCTGGGTTTCTTCAGCTGTGTAATTGACTCTTAGGACTAAATGAGGTAATAAATGTACAATACTTGTTTCTTTTTTAAGAGGTGTTTAAAAGTGCCAGGTGGGAGGACAATTATTTTCCCTTTCATCTAGGGAGACAGCAGGACTGAATTTGGAGTTTAACGGGACCGAAGTTGGAATCCCAGGTCTTTGATTTACTACCTGTGTAATCAATCACTGCCTCAGTTTCCTCTTCTTTAAAATGAGAAGGTTGGATTAGAGTACCTCTGAGGCCCCATTCCAACTCGTGGTTGTTTGAGCTTACATCTACCTGGACATCTCAGTGTCTCCCTTATTCCTAGGGGCCCCTTCTCAGACTGGGGAGAAGAGCTTTTCCTTTTGTCTCTTCTCTCCTAATACCTGTGGGCTTATCATCCCCACTGGGACTGTCAGCATGGGCTGCCTTGAAGATTGGGGGTAGAGTAGGCCATTGAGCTTGGGTGTCTTGGTGGAAGGGAGCTTCTCGGCTTAGAAGATACACACCAGGGGAAGTAACCAAGGGCTTTTCAAGGGCTCAGTGTCCAAGGAGATGACCTTTCGAGAGAGCCCAGCAGCTGCAAATGAAGTGTCATGGCTAGCCCCACCCAGTTGCACAGAGAATTAGGTGACCTGCCTGTGTCTCTGGGTTCTTCTAGTCTAGGTGTAGAAGTCTGTTTCCCAGGCTCCACTACACACACACACACACACACACACACACACACACACTCTCACACTCTTACACGCTTGCCTCACACTCAACACACTCAAACACACACACTGCTCTTTCCTCAGTTTTAGTATTCCATCTTAGCTGTATCTGTTCAGTAATTTTTTTTGTCAGTGCTGGAAAATAGGATCTTTTTATTGTCTTCTAGCTCTTTATTACGAAGTCAGGAATATTATTTCTGGAGGTTTTAACACATTCTGTGACTTTATTGAAGTTTTTGTTGTTGATTTCCCTTGAGTTCTCTATGTATGTGACTATATTTGCAAAGTATATTTTATTCTCTTTCCAGTGTTTAATCCATTTAATATAGTTTTTCTTATCCTTTTGCAGTTTCATTTTTAATATTGTGTCAGAGAAGTAGGGAAAGTAGTCATGACTGAACAGGACTGCCTCCTTGGGTGGTTCTTCATTGAAAATAATGTTTAGCCTTGTCTTTCTTGATTGAAAAAGCCAAATTTGTTATGCTTTGTGGGGTAGCCTCCCAGTTGCCCAGGCATCCTTCCCCCTTCTGTCCCATTTTTCAGGTCATGATTGGCACTCTGGAG
Organism: Vombatus ursinus; assembly: GCF_900497805.2. Taxonomy (NCBI): domain Eukaryota; kingdom Metazoa; phylum Chordata; class Mammalia; order Diprotodontia; family Vombatidae; genus Vombatus; species Vombatus ursinus. Next base: position 54,462,707 of record NW_020948983.1, on the reverse strand, counting down.
CTTTAAACGTCATCCAGACTAGAGATCCTGCCTTTCTCTTAAAATAAAATGTTTTTTGATGCTTTTTTTCTTTTATCGCTGTCATTTCCCAATGAGCCCTCATCTCCATATTTAAGCATAATGAAACAACATAATGGTATTCCAACATATACTTCATTCCACACCTGTTATCCATCACCTGTCTCCTCCAAGAGGAGGAAATAAATTTTTTTGTTTGTTTTACATTTCCCATTGCATCCTTCTGGAGAGCCATCCCTTATAATAAAGATAGTAACTGGACCTGTGATCTTATTGGTATAGACAATTCCTGGATGAGTCGGCTCATAGAATTAGAGAGTTGTCTGCAGCACTGAGAGGTTAAGTCTGCTCTGGTTCACCCAACCTATATGTATTAAAGGCAGAACTTGAACTCGGGGCTTCTAGGCTCTGAGGCCCACTTTCTATCTACAGTGTCTTCCAAAAAAAGAAAAGTTTAGCAAAAGACAAGTCTGCCATATATACTATACTATCCCCATGATTCCTTACTTTGTCAACGAATCTGGGGAGGAGAGAAGGGAGGAAGTATCTTATCATATCTCTTCTTGGAGCCAAGCATGATCATTATCATTTGAAGCATTTGGTTTTGATTTTGTTATTTTTGTTTAGGTTGTTGTAGTCATTCTGTATATCCTTTTCCTCCCTCTGCTTTCTTCACTTTTTATCCATTCGTACGTGTCTTCTCATGCTTCTCTGTAGTCATTTTTTTTTTTTTTACAGCAGAATCACATTGCATTACTTCACATACAGTATGTTTAACCATCTAGTTGATGGGCATACCCTTCGTCTCCAGTTTTCTGTAACCACAAAAAACACTGCTGTAAAAACTTTGGTTTTATGGGGCCTTTCTTTTTGTCCTTGACCTGTCGTGAATTCCCTGGAAGTCATAATGGATCATTGCATTAATGTCTTTCTATTTTTTCCCCTTTACATCATTGTGTTCATGGTGTAGACTCTTTTTTTCCATGTAATGATGTAATTTCTATTTTTTTCCCCTTTACATTATTGTATTCATGGTGTTTCCTTTATCCCTCTTCAGTTCTTTTGGGTCCTCCTTTCATTCAGGGTCCTTGCCAGCAGAGTTGGGAAGTAGCTTTGTTTTGTGTTCCTCCTTATCCCAATTAAACTGCAAACTTTTTAAATTCTGAGGTGACCGTGTTAATGTTCCTTGTTGGGTCTGGTCTGCCTCCTTCCCCAGGGAGGGCTCTGGTCTTCACTAATAATAATAATGATAAGAGCTAATATTTATACAGTGCCTACTATGTGCAAAGCATTGTGCTAAGTGCCTTACAAATCTTATCTCATTTAATCCTCACAACAACCCTGGGAGGTAGATGCTATTATTATCCCTATTCTATAGCTGAGGAAATTAAGACAGACAGAGGTAAATGACTTGCCAAAGGTCACACATCTGGTAGTGTCTGAGGATGGATTTGAACTCGGGTCTCCTGACTCTAGCACTTTATCCTCTATGCTACCTAGATGCCTCTTCTCTATCCTGGCCCAGGGGGTCTGAGGCTGGAGTCTTCTTTTCCTTAGTGCTCTGAGCTAGGATAAGAGAAAAGGGTATGAGAGATACACGAGTGACTACAAAGCATTCTTCCCAGGCCTCTGCCTACTTGTGCAAGCCTGGATGAGCCATCGTAGAAGGCCGTCCAATCCCAGACTTTCAGATTTGGGATTGAGGATTCCTCCAGCCTGTATGTGATGTACCGAGGAAGTCACCCTTCATAGACTGGAGGGAAGGGGAAGGGAGAAAGCACAGACTATTGCTTTCAAGGCAGCTTGAGCTGGGTTCTAGGCTTGGTTCTAGTTCTATAATTAGTTATAAGTTCTTGGATAAATCATTATCCCTCTCTGGGGTCCAGCTCGAACCCACAACTCTGTGGGCTTCTAGTATCATCCTCTGTAAAATGAAGAGGTTAAACCAAGTTATCTCTGACACTGGTTCTTGATTCTTCTCTTCACCTCCCCAACCCCGAGGGAACCAAAGACATCTCCATGGTCCTGGAGGTACCCCAGTTTGTGGTGCTGGAACACATTTCTCAAGGGACTCCTTTGCCTACTGTCAGGGGCTACCCAGGGAAGGAGGCTGAAGTAGGAGATGGCTACCACAGGGAGTTTTTTTGAGTGCTCCCCAGGCTGGGTAAAGAAGAGGCTTTCCTGATTTGGCTGCAGCCTCTGTTTTCATTGTGCATCCACTTCTTGTGAAACCGACTCTGGCATCCAATCCCTGCTTCCAGCTGAGATGGTTCCCCAGGGTCAAGGGGCATCCCGTAGCTCAGCGAAGGGGGAGGGGGTAGAGTTTCTTCTTCCCACACAGCTGTCAGGATGGGAAGGAACAGATTCCAGATGTTGGGACGGGGGTGGAAGTAAGGATGGAAAATAGAGGATAAGGGTGAGAAGTAGGGAAAAGTCTCCGGAGTATTGGGGTTAGGATTGTGTGGTTGGCCTGTCTGGCATGAGCGAGGGTTTTCTGCCTGTGGTTCTGGGACTTCATGGACGTAGGGTAGTTTCCTGGGCCCAGCTATAGGCCTGCCCAAGTAAGACAACTGCCATGTCTGGAGGCAGGCAGTCCTTGTGAAGGGCCTGGGCTCCCCATGGTGAATTAGGTACTTAGAGCCACACCTGTGGCTGATGGGTCCTCAGGTGGCACAGGAAGACTTCAGTGGGCAGGGTGAGAATTCTGAAAGACTGGCCTTCTTTGGTTTTTGGTTTTTGTTTTAGCATTTTAAGAATTCTATACTTATCAAACACCAAATGAAATGCTCATTTCCATACATATTGTTGAAATGACAAGGGAGATTGTATATGAAACTGTGAATCTGTTCTATAGGGTTTGCTTTTCAAGTATACAATAAATTCACCATGTAACTTTAAAAGATGTCATGCTCACCTGTGATTCCTTCTGACCTTTCATTTTTACACACACACACCCCTTGGGGGGGAACCCCCTAGCTTCCCTCTTTTACAAATCACTGAATAGAAAAGTGAATATCTTATCATAAATACAGTAAAAAAAAAAAACAAAAAACCCCAAATTCCCACATTGGCTATGTCAAAAATTGTATGTCTAATTCTGCATTTTAAGTCTGTCGTTCTGTCAGGCAGACAACGTATTTCCTCCCTGGTACTCTGAAATGGGGTTGGGTCATTACACCGATCAGAGTTCTTAAGTCTTTCAAAGTTGTTTGTCTTTACGATAATAAATATCTAGTATTTGTTATTGTATAAATGGTTCTTCTGACTTCACTCTGCATTAGTTCATGTAAGCCCTCTCAGGTTCCTCTGAAACTGTCCACTTCATAATTTCTTATGACTCAATAATATTCCATTATATCCATATACTTTATTCAGCCATTCCCCAATTGATGGGCAGCTCGTTAGGATCCAGTTGTTGGACACTGCAGAGAGAGCTGTTAGTTTTTGTAGATGTGGATGCTTTTCCTCTTTCTGTGATCTCATTCGGATATAGGCTGAGTAGTGGTATCAGTGGGTCGAAGAGCGCACGGTTTAGTGACTTCTGGGAGGCATAGTTCCAATTTGCATTCCAGAATGGCCAGGCCTGTTCACCACACCCCTAACATGGCATTTTTTGTTTTTTTGTCATCTTCACCAATCTGATGTGTGTGTGTGAGGTAGAATTTCAGAGTTGCTTTAATTTTCCTTTCTTTAATTTTTAGTAATTGGAAACATTTTCTCATATGGCTAGGATTTCTTAGTTTGACAACTGTCTGTTCTCCTTTGATCATTTTCAATTGGGCAATGGCTCTTATTCTTATAAATTTGAATTGGTTCTACACATAGAATACAAGTGTATATGTGTATGTATATTATGTGTGTGCATGTTATATATGCATACATGTATGTGTGTGTATGTATATATATATATATAATATATGAAATTAGATCTTTATTGCAGAAACTTGCTGCAAAAATTTTTCCTTAGCTCCTTGTTTCTCTCCTAGTTTTATTGCATTGGTTTTGTTTATGGGAAAACTTTTTAATTTTAGGTAATCAAAATTGTTCATTTTATCTCTTCTGATCCTCTCTGTCCCTTATTTGGTCACAAACTGTTCCCTGTATCCATAGATCTGAAAGGTAATTTCTTCCTTGCTCCTCTAATGTGTTTACAATGTCATCCTAACTCCATCTGGAATTTGGTATATGGTGTTGGTCTGAATCTAGTTTCTGTCAGACTTTATCAAATAGTGAGTTCTTCGCCCAGTAGTTGAGGGCTTTGGGCTTATCAAACACCAGGATACAAGATTCAGTTGTTTTTGCATGTTGTGTATCTAATCTGTGTGACCCAAGACTTCTGTTTGGTATGCAGAGCCCTTAATAACCTAGCCCTTTCTAGTGTTCTTACACCTTATCACCCCTCAAGTTTTTGTCAGTCCTGTAACACTAGTCTGCTTGCTGTTCCTTGGATAAGATTCCTATTTGTCCTGTACATAACTTGTTTGTTCATAGTTGTTTGCATATTGCTTCCCCCATTAGAATGTGACCTCCTTGAGGGCAGGGACTACTGTCTTTTGCTTTTCTTTGTATCCCCAGTGCTTAGTGCAGTGCCTAGGACATTGTAGTCACTTAACAAATACGTTTTAGTTGTTCTGCAGATTGACCCCATTACTTTTTAACCAGTACCCAGTCATCATGATTATTTTATAGTGGGGTTCAGTATCTGGTATTGCTCGGTTTCCTTCTTTCCCACTTTTTCATTATTTTCTTTGAGATTCTTGACACTTTGAATTTTATATTTTTCTAGCTCTCTAAAGTAATCTTTGGGTAGTCTGGTATAGCATTGAATAAATAAATTAATTTAGGTAATATTGTTATTTTTATTATATTGGCTCAGCCTAATGCATTTTAATTAAATGAAACCAGGGCAGTATAGGTCAGGTCCCAGTATCCTTGTCTTTTAGGGCTGAGTCACTCAGGGCCAGGTGTTTCAGGTTAAGAGGGTAATTGAGGGCTGCATTGTACAAAGCAGATGGATAGGCTAAAGTTTTGTTACGCCTTCTCTGTTTCCCCCTTCCTCTCTCCCCACCCCACTTTTCTGGCAGAGCTTAAGTAGCTACAGGGAAGATGTCTAGGGCGGTCTGACCTGCGTTTAGGGAGTGGTCCAGCTTTCTCCCTACTGTTCTTGTGTTCTACAAAGTCCTCTCCTTTGGGGCATGGTGCATTCTGTCTAAAGATCTTCCCTCAGCTAGGGCTCTGGATTTCTTCCTCTCTTCCTCTAGGGCAAGGGATTCTCATCCTGGGATCTGTAAACTTTCTTTTATTATTATTTTTAAAGGATTTCATAACTATTTATTTATTTTTAGTTTTCAACATTCACTTCCATGAGATTTTGAGTTCCAAATTTTCTCCCCATCTCGCCTCTCCCTCCATCCCAAGATGGAATACATTCTGAATGCTCTTTCTCCTAATCTGCCCTCCCTTCTATCACAGCCTCCCTTTCTCTTATCCCCTTCCCCTTCTGTTTTCCAGTAGGGCAGGATAGATTTCTATACCCCATTGCCTGTATATCTGATTTCCCAGTTGCATGTAAAAACAATTTTTACATTAGTTTTAAAACTTTGAGTTCCAAATTCTCTCCCTTCCTCCCTCCCCACCCACCCTCATTGAGAAGGCAAGCAATTTGATGTAGGTTATAAATGTGGAGGCATGTAAAACACTTCCATAATAGTAATGTTGTGAAAGACCAATTATATTTCCCTCCATCCTATCCCACCCCCCATTTATTCTATTCTCTACTTCGACCCTGTCCCTCAAAAGTGTTTGCTTCTGATTACCCCCTCTCCTAATCTACCCTCTCTTCTATCATCCCCTTTCTCTCATCCCTTCACCCCCCCCCCCATTTTCCTGTAGGGTAAGATATACTTCCATACCCAGTTAAGTGTGTATTATTCCCTCCTTGAGCCAAATCTGATGAGAGTAAGATTCACTCATTCCCTCTCACGTCTCCCCTCTTCTCCTCCACCGTCAAAGCTTTATCTTGCCTATTTTATGTGAGATAATTTATCCCAGTCTACCTCTCCCTTTTTCCTTCTCCCAGTACAATCCTCTCTCACCCCTTAATTTTATTTTTTGAGATATCATCCCTTCATATTCAACTCACCCTGTGCCCCTGTGTGTCTGTCCGTCTCTCTGTCATTTTTTACAGTTATTTGGAGGGGTTTGGGGGAGAGCTCAAGCAAGTCACTGCTTCTGGCCTCTCGTTTCATAACTATTTCAATAGAACTTGGTTTCCTTTGTACTATGTATTTTATTTGATGCATTTTAAAAACATTCTGAGAATGTGTCCATAAACTGCATCAGACTACCAAAAGCATCCATGACACAAGAAGATTAAAGAACTTCTCTCCTTTAAAGCCAAGCCAGGCTTCTCTGTGACCGGGGCAGAGATCCACCACAGTATATCAACTTGGGTGTCTCTTTGTGCAATGCTGCTTGGCAACTGAAACAGCCCCTTACATGACTGGCCTTCTAGGGGAGGATGTGTATGTGTAATCCGAAGCTGCCTCTGGGGTCTTGTGGCAAATTTTACTTAAGCCCTGGAGAAGAGGATTTCAGAAGCTGCCACCCTCTTGGGAGTGGCCATTTGTCTTCACAGACAAGGTCTGTGTTTGGGGGAAGGGGGATGCAGTGAGAGCAGAAACAGCAGTAATGTAGCTCCCTCTACCTGCCCTCCCTAGTGACCACACGGGCAAGGACCAAACCTTGGGAGCTCCATCCCTTAGAACAGGATACTTAACCTTCTGTGAGTCACAGACCCCCTTAGCAGCCTAGTAAAGGCTCATCCTGCTGTGATTTGTTACCTGTATTCATAATGGAAAGAAAAGCTCTATTTCAGTTAATGGCAGTGGTTCTCAAGCTTTTTTGGTCTTAGGATCCCTTTATGCTTTTAAATTATTGAGGATTCCCCAAAGAGCTTTTACAATATTAATTGTATTAGAAATGAAAACATTTTAGTATTATTATGAAAATAGTTTTGACCTGGGGGGGACCTTCAGTGGTCCTCAGACCACACTAAGAACCTCTGAGTTACAGGTTAGTGAAAATAAACAAGTAATTTTTTTCCTCCATCTTAAGTTGATGGACCTAGAGAAGGGGGTCCGTGGACTTCAGGTTAAGAACTCCTGAGCTAAGGGACAGCTAGGTGGATAGAGCACCAACCTGAAATCAGGAGAGACCTGAGTTCAAATCCAGCCTCAGGGCAAGTCATTTAACCCTGATTGCCTAAAAAAACAGAACTCCTGTCCTGAGGATTTGTCCAGTCAGCTAGCTGAGATCAGGGTGATCTAGTCAGCAAAATGAGCTAAGTAGGGGGCAGTTAGGTGGCGCAGTGGATAGAGCTCTGGCCTTAGAGTCAGGAGGACCTGAGTTCAAATTCGACCTCAGACATTTGACACTTACTAGCTGTGTGACCGTGGGCAAGTCACTTAACCCCAATTGCCTCACTAAAAAGCAAAAATAAATAAATGATGAGTTAAGTAGATGAGACTGCTGTCTTTGATCTTGGAGTAAGACCTAGAGGAAATGAAATCAGAGTAGTAATTCCTTGTATTTGTATGATGACTTTTAACTTTTTTTTCTTTCCTAAAGTGCTTTTTAAATCTTTATTTGGTCTCCAGCTACCCTGTGAGATAAATAAGACAAAGATTCTCTCCCTTTTAGAGTTGAGGTAACTCTCGTAAGTTAAATGAAGTTCAGTTAAACTGGCTTGTGTTCATTCTGTAGCTTGCTCCGATCCTAATCTTTTGAAGGTTAAGTCCTCTATTGATGGTGAGAGATTCAGAGAAACTCGGAAAGATCTGTATGAACTAAAGCAGTGTGCATGGTAAAACATGAAGACAAAAGGAAAACACAACTGTTACTATGTTGATGAAGATTAATTAAGCTCTGTACCCTCAAATCGAGCCAGTTCTGGACTTCTCCCCTTAGAGGGGCCCAGTTCTGGACTGTAACTCCCATGCAATGCATGTTGCCAGCTTGTGAGAGAAATAGAATGTGGACACATGACTTAAAAAAAAAAAAGATTAAGGATAAAATGAGTAATTCAAAAAAATCAGAGAATAAAGGATGAAATGTTCCTCTCTCCTCTCTGTGAAAAAGTGGGGACCTTCAAAAATTGCAGATATATCACCATTGTTATTTTTGCTTGACTCTTTCTTTTTACAAGGAAATGGGTGAGGGAAGATTCATATACAGAAACAACTGATATAAAAACAAGAGGCATTAATAAAGTTCATTTTTTTTAAGCCCTCGCATTCCTCAAGATAAGTCAATGTTGGAGAACATTTAATTAAAGGTCCTCCCGGCTTGCCTAGTCAGGTTCCTTCATGTCCCTTTTTTCTTCCTGATAGATCCTAGCTGGATGTTTTCTCACTCATTGAGTGTGGTTTCTCTTACAGATGCGCTGGTATCCTCCCTCTGAAGCCACGCAACAAGGATGGAAATCACGTCAGTTCTGTTAGTCCTTCAGTAAGTGCCAGTCCCAAGGGTGAATGATGCTCTTCTTGCTTCCTTCTTCCCTCCTCTCCCCTCCCCTTCCCCAGTCCCAAGCCCTGGTTGAACCCCTGCTGCCCTTGACCTGTATTTATTTCACTGGATGGTTAATGAGTGGATGCTCTCCACCTCTGATGTGGCAGCCTCTTCTGCCTTCCCCTTCCCTTGTGTTCAGGATCTATGGGCTGGAATTCTCCATGCCTTCTAGCAAAAGAAAGGAGTCTTTAACCTTCAAACCCCAGTAGCTGGCCTAGGCCCTGAGCCTCTCGACTAGAGTTGCCAGTCAGTATTGTGCAGTTAAGTGGCTCAGGTGGATAGAGTGCTGGACCTGGAGTCAGAAAGATTTCAAATCCTGCCTCAGATATTTATTAAGCTGTGTGACTCTGGGCAAGTCCTTTCACTTCCATTAGCCTCAGTTTTCTTATCTGTAAAATGGGGATATGTAATCACCTACCTCCCAAGGTTGTTGAGGATAAAATGAGTTAAATACTTGTAAAGTTTTTTGCAAACCTTTTAAGTGTGATATAAATACTAGCCATTATTATTGTTGTTATTTGGGCCTTACCCGTTTCTTATCATATAAACCAGACATACTCTTATTATGATGCCATGGTGTGGCCCCCACTTTTTTTTGTTGTCTTTAGTAATCCTAGTCTCCACTCACTGCCACCTATTTCCCTTCTCAGGTCTTGCCACAACAGCTTGAAACCCCCCAGTCTGAGTCCCCACTGGAGCGTCCAGCTGGGGAGAAAGCCATAGAGTCAATTTGCAAATTATTTTGGTGGGCACCAGCATTGGTGCCCTCACGGGGTGCTGCCATCTGTCCTACCCCCCAAAGACTGTGAATTATAAAACCAACTTAACAGACTCTGTCCCATTTTTTCTTTCCTTTATTCTTACCTGCCATTCCCACCCTGCCCCAGAGGCTCTCCCAAGGCCTGGCTAGAGGGGCACAGGGTCTTTTGGCTGAGACAAGGAGGCTCAGGGCTGTGGCCAACTGTGGGACAGAGCCGTTTCCAGGCCTCTGCTGCCCAAATCGTTTTGTTTCTGTAGCTCTGCTTAAAGGAAACAAGACATTTAATTTTGCATGTTTTCTGGCATGAATTAAGACATTTAAACTTGTGTATGTGTGAGTGTACAGTTTGTTCTAGCGTTAGTGTCACCATAGCAACAGGTTTTGGCCCACTTGCTGGTCCGTCATTCCCCACCCCCTCTCTGTGCTCTCCTCCCCACCCCCCATTATCTCTAGCTTCTGTGAAGAGAAGACTTGGCTTTTAAACTGAGAAATGATTCCTCTTCCCAGTCTTCTTCCGCTCTCCCAGGATGGGCAGAATTAAGGACCTACCTGTCCAGTGATGCACTGGGTTTTCTCTTACCTTTTGCTTTAGGGTCCTCCTCTTTCTCCTCTGATGGGCTCTCCCCAGAGACCAGTTGTCAGATAAATCTGTGTCCCCCCTCCACCTTCTGATGGAGCACATGCCCTTCCCTATCTTGCCAGTTGCTGTCATCCTTTCTGAACTTCCAAACAACCAAAAAAGTGCAAGTATTTTTGTACCATGTGTAACAAGGCTATATTTATGCATCATAAAGGATTTTCATGTGTGTGTTTGTGTGCAATTAATAAAGAGAAATGGTTAGCCCCGTCAGATAAGTTAATGTTTAGTTTGAAGCTTGAAGAAAGGAGATTCTGTTCTTCGGCGATAAGCGTTTTTGTCAGGCATTAGTTTAAAAAAAAAAATGAAGGAAACAAATTGTGCAATTTCATTTTGTTTTTGTGAGCTTATGTCATATTACTGCTTGGTCCTGAAGTGCTTTACCTATTACCTACCGTCTCGCTTGTATTCAGACTTTGGAGAATAGGTTGCTATTATCATTGCTGATCCTATGAGAATGTGAAACTGGATAATATATGAAATGCAAAATAAAGTATCATCCAAGGTGACTGCTCTGGCCTCTGACCTCTTTCTCTGCCTCCTTGAGTACAAACTACCACCGCTGCCACAGAGACTGTCCTCTTGAGGGGTGGAGGGAAGGGGAAAAGACTCGGGTCACTGAAATCGGAGGTGTCACGTGCACAGGATTGGGAGGAACCACATTGAAATGTAATTGGGAGATAAAACAAGCTAAATCACCATACGAGAGAATGTGATAATGTTAACCCGCGGCTTTCTAAGTCAGTGTGGGCCCTGTCGAGATCCTTATGTGGACGGTGGCCAGCCCCCATTTCTGCTTGAGTTGGACACTGCAAAAATGCTTGCTTTCCTGTCCTAACTCAGCCCTTCTTCCTACACCATGTTCTTTATTGCTTCCTGAGACCCAGAGGCCATATGTAGCATGTTTAGGTGGAGTGACTGTCATTGTCGGGTTAGAATTGCCAACATCGAGGGCTGGATGGGAACATAGGTCATTTTTGACTTTTTCCTCCTTGGTGCCTGCCACACAGTAGGAGCTTAATAAATGCTGGCTGGCTGGTTGAAACCAGAAACCCTATGAGGTCGTGACCTTAATTTAGTTAATTCAGTTAGTTCAGTGCTCTTTTTACTATGCATTGCTACACATTCAATATTTGACTCGGCAAGTAATTCTAATTAAAGTGTTAGAAAACATACTCCAAAATCCACAGCACTGAGTTGTTGGAAGACTTGGCCTTGAAACCCAGATTTTCCCCTTAGTAGCTGTGGGAAGCTGGGAATGTCCTTCACCTTTTCAGTTAGGCTTTTGTTTACTCACCTGTAAAATAAGTTGGTTAAGGGTGATGTTCTACAAGGCCCTCTCCACAACTCTAAATAGGAAAAATGGGTTTTTGTTTTATTTTTCACTTGTTTTGACTCAGGTTAGTTTTTGTTTTTTTGTTTTTTGTTTTTTTTTTTTAAGTTGGGGGGAGAGTGACTTTGGAAATATCAGTTTTTGTCCCAGTGATTTGTCCTGTCGCTTTTTTTTTTTTCTTTTTGGGTGAGGCAATCAGGATTAAGTGACTTGCCCAGGGTCACAGCTAGTAAGCATCAAGTGTCTGAAGCCTGATTTGAACTCAGGTCCTCCTGACTCCAAGGCTGGAACTCTGTCCACTGCACCACCTAGCTGCCCCTGTTCTGTCACTTTCTTAATTATAGTTGCCATTTAGCATCATAGGCTCATTGATTTGGAGCTGAAAGGGACCTTAATTAAATCCATCTAGTCTGTCCCTTTTATTTTATAGATTAAGAAACTCGGGCCTGGAGAAAGTAAGTGATTTGCCCACATTACAGACTGGGAATCAAGCCCAGGTTCTGTGACTCCAAATTCAACTTTCCACTCTCCTTTATAAGCTGGACAAACTTGATCTCACTTGCTCCTGACCACCCTATAAGGTGGGAACTATGGGTATTGTCTTTCTTCTTTCTACTTTCTCCTTTTGACATTGCCAGTAGTTTCTCCCTATGTCTTCTAGAGGGAGACTGACTTCTCTTTATCCAGCTCTTGCTAAAGGTGTGACCAGATTAGTTGACTCCTTCCCGGGAGGTTCTCTGCAGAGACCTCACTCTACTCTCTTTCCTCGAGAAGAGAAAAGAGGAGAAACCGATGCTCTGGCTACCCCCTTCCACCTGCCTTTCCCAAGTCACTGATGCTTAGCTCAGAAGTGGCCGTCAGGGATGTCTTGATCTTACAAGTTGCCTTACAGATGGTTGAAGATTAAGGGTTTTTAGGCCCTTCCGTCTTCCCAGCACCACCTGCACTATGAAAGCTTATAATTCCTTTCCAGGGGACAAAATTTGACCCTACCCAAGAATCCTGGAAATGCAAATACCTCTGCAAAAAGTACCAAGGACTTGGCACCTTTTTATTTCTCATCTTTACACCCTTCCCCGAAGGGATTTCACATAGACATATCCCCTTCTGTACAACATAGGGAAGGTTTTCAGTTGCCTACACTTAATTGCAGATTTTGACTAGTAAGAAGGCCTGAGGGCTTCCAAATCTGAGGAGTGGGACCAACACTGACATACATAGGGAAGAGTTACAAAAGGCTGAAAGCAGATTCTGACTCGATGCTTTTGACAAAAGCTGGACCCACTCGACTGCTACCACCTTAGATGCCATCCAAGCTGCTTGACCAGTTATGCCGGCAGTGGCAGATGAAGACAGCCTGTGGGTTGGACGGTGTGGATATGGTTGATTCGTTGACTCGCTCACATGGAATATTTATTTATTTGTTTGTTTTTCCCACAGAACATTGCTCTCCCTAAGGGACCATCCTTTGCAGCCCGAATCTTCCAGATGAGAAGCCCACTTCCCTAAGTCCTGGCAGGGGACAAACCATCCAAAGCCTTAGTTTCATTTTCCATTCCATCTCACAATTTCCTATGAACACCTTAGCTGCCAGTGAAAATGATGGCTGTTAATAGCATCTTAACTCTGGATTCAGGGGAAAAACCCTAGAGAATGATAATGGAACCTCGGTGGCCCTAGTACACAGGCTGTAAGGGAGATACTTTTGAGCAAGGGTCCTTCAGATGACACCACCCGGCAAGATGCCCTGGTCCTCCAACACTTGGAGATGAACTGGCTTGCCAGATCCATTCCATATGCTAGGAGACAGGATAGTGGTGGTGATACCAGTACCCAGAATGAGAGGAGCCCCCACACGACAGCTCACTGTACAGTTATCCTTCCATATCCCAGGGATTAGGGGTATGGTGCCCCCAACACCTGGAAAATCCACATAAAAATTTTCCTTCCCTTTGTACCAGAGATGAAGTCTGAATCATGGTGGTATTAAAAGATAAAATATGTTGATATCATAACAGTGCTGTACATATTTTATGCATTTCTGAGTTTGTAAACTTCTGTGTCATCTTCTGGACTTTGTGAGTCCTCTGTGACTTCTGCAAAACTCCCAAAAAATTCCCATTTAATTTCTTATGTGAACCCATAATATATCAAAACCATGATGGGGAAAGCTGTGACATGGAAGGGATAACTGTACTTATAGTCCTCAGCCAGATGAAGTAGGGGACATCTCATCTAAGAAACCCTCCCCTCTTCAGTGGGGGGAGGAGGGAGGACAGCTCCCACCTTGTTCCAGCGAGGAGGAGGAGGAGGATTCTTGACCTACTTTAACTGTGCTCACAACCGACAGACAGGCCTGGTTTAGGGTGTGAATTATTTATTGAGGCCCCTGAAGCTGCCCACGAGTGGGGGTGCTACAGAGAGCTTCTCCATAATTTAAAACTCCACATTTTTGCAGAAGCATCCTCTGCTTTCCCTTGGGGGGCACGCCTTCATGCTCTGTTGAGCAGAGCACAGCCATGCTTCGGGAAAGGGAAGAAAAGAGGCCTGGCTTGGTCTGCAGAGAAGAGCCCTGGGGGCTGCAGCAGCTGGGTAGTGACCAGAGGCCTGAGCAGGATGTAGGTGGAAGATGGAAAGGCCTGGGTACATAGAGGGAAGGGCTTCTCAAAAGGAGAATCATAGGAAGACCAAAGTGGAGAGTTCACCTTGGCAGGAACCATAGTGAGCCTTTGATGCACTGAGTCAGTGAGGAAGAAGAACAGCGACATTTATGTAGGTTTTGGAGTTTACAAAATGTTTCACATACGTTATTCTCATTTCATCCTCCTAAGGTAGGAGGCACAAACATTTTTACTTCACAGATGAGAAAATTGAGGTCCATAGGTTATGATTTGGCATGGGTTGAACAGTAAGTGGCTGAGTTGAGAACCAGGGTCTGATTGTGCTCTTTCGATTAATTTTACCGCAGCTGAGGTCACCAAGGTCTCATCTTCCTTTCCCTGGCTCCTCCCTCCCACCTGTTCTCTGAAGTATTCACTTTGCCTTACTGCTGTGACCATTTGTTGGACAGTCCCGATTTCAAGGAAGGCAACTGCACTTTGGATTTAGTCTCCTGAGAGCAGAAACTTGTGACCTTTTTTTTTTTTCCATGTCTAGCATTTTACACCATCCCTGGCACATAGTAGGACCATACTAAATGTTTGCTGACAAAGATTGTTTCCTTTGCAGACTGTGGGTAAATGTCAGTCACTGGGACATGCACTTTAAGCCAAATCCCATAGGAGACAGAACCTCTCACTCCACGGTGAAAGGAGTTTTAGGCACCATCGGAAGAGGTGAGAGGATTTGGAGGGACAGGAAGCCCTAAGACCATTCCAGTAAGCTGCTGCCTAGTCTGTCTATAGATAAGGCTGATGCTAGGGAGGCTGGTTGAACAACTATCAACCTTCTTCCTAGGTTGGGAAGAGCAGGGATGACTGACTGGAGTCTATGTGGGATCAGGGCACGGAGGCAGGAGGAACCCTGCTAGTTCTTAGCAGGCTAATCCGAAGATTCTTAATGGGCTATTATTCCTGGCCCTTCAGCTAGACTGGGTTTGTTAGATCTGTGATTTTCATCATAAGCCAATAGAATAGAAACCACTCCTGGCTGCCAGGAACCACAGGGAGTGCTAAATGGGGACCTGAGAGAGCGACCAAAACTACATTCCCTAACCTCATAATGTTTCTTCGGGCTAGCTCTACCACCCTTCTGTTTAGTCCTACTGGCTGCTACTGGTGCGTGGCCTGACGTCTGAACAGGATAGCAGGTAATCCCTAAAGTAACCAAATGAGTTTAATCCAAGAGGTCCCTCCAGTGGACAGAACCCTGCAGTGCGGGCGAGGTAATTACCATGGTGGTCACCCAGAGCAGAGCCAGAGTCTGGAGTTCCCCACTGAGTCGTGTCCTACTGTGGGCCCGCTCTGCTACGGGGATGAAAGGGAGTAGGGGGAGAGCTTGCTGCCTTGGGGAAAGGGAGGGAGAGAGAGAACAAGAAGTGACAGCTGCCCGGGGGGTGTCGCCAGGCTTCTGAGAGAATGAAGAGTGAGTGAGCTCTTGCTCCCAACCACAAACAAGGAGGCCTTGCCCCCTCGACCTTGCCTGCTCTCTTGGCACTGATATTCACTCCTGGGTCCCCCTCCATCACGCTGCTCTGTTTTGCTCCTCATGTCTCACAACCTTTTAGACACTTCAGAAACCTCCTCAGGTAAGCCTCTTTATGCTCTTCTCTCCCAGATCCCAGGAGGGCCACACCTAACTAACCTCATGCAGAGCTCCCAGAGTCAGGATGAGAACTTTGGCCTCCTGACTCCCACTCCTCTTTCCATTAAACCAGGTTGCCTGATCTCCTGTTAGGAAATTCTGTGTAGAAATGGTGAACCTCCATGACCTCAGGCTAAAGAGAAACTACTTTGTGTAGCATTAGCCAGTTTATACTGCTATCTCTAGGGCAGCTAGGTGGTGGCAATGGATAGAGCCCAGAGCCTGCAGTCAGGGAGACCTAAGTTCAAGTCCAGCCTCAGGCACTTAAGTAAGCTATGTGACCCTGGGCAAGTCATTTAACTCTGCTTGCCTCAGTTTCCTCATCTAGAAAATGAGCTGGAGAAGGAAATGGCAAACCTCTCCAATAGCTTTGCCAAGAAGACCCCCAAATGGAGTCACAAAGAATAGGCACAACTGAAACGACTGAACAACTGCTGTCTCTAGGGGTGTGTGTGTGTGTGTGTGTGTGTGTGTGTGTGTGTGTGTGTGTGTGTGTGTGTGTGTGTGTGTGTGTCGGAGGCTAAATGGAGCAGAAGTCCAGATCTGGCCCTCCATTTAATTTCATCAAATTTAAGGGAAGATGAGACCACTCATGCCTATGGCTATTAAAACACAACTTCAGTGGCAGCATCTTAGATCTTTGCCTTTCTATTTTTACATCCTTCTCTGCCTGGATCCCAGTTCCTCTCTGTGTCTCTCTTTTTATAAATTTCTGTCTGTTTTATACACTGTTCTATATAACCTTTTGTCTTTGTCTCCTCTCTGTCTGAGGCACAGGGGTGGGGTGGTGGAAATAGCCCTGGACTCGTAGTTAGAAGATGTAGGTTCCAATCTGGGCTCTTCATTCTAGAGGTATAACCTGGGGTGAGTTTATTGAACGTCTCTGCACTTCATTTTCTCAGTCTATAAAATGAAGATTCCTGCGTCTCAGGGATGTTAGGATCAAATGAGTTGTTAGTAAGTGTTAATGTGCTATATAAATGTCACTTATTGTCTCTGTGTTTGTTTCTATGAGTACATGTTCCTTTTGGCTGTTTTTCCTGTGTCTATTTTTGTCTTTCTCTTTTTCTCTTATATGTCTCTTTTTTAATCTTCATCTCCATTCACCTTTTTTCTTAACCAATCTTAATCTTGAACTTCAGCATTTTCTAATATATTAATTTTATTTGCTCCTAAATTTAAAAATAGATGAGAATATTTCACATCTCTTCCAATTTCAAAAAACAAATATGGCCTTCAACCATTTTTTTTTTCCTGTAGATCCATCAACGTTAAAGGAAAATGGGTCTTTTGTCTCTTGCTCTGCCTAGAGAATGAGGTGAGAGCAAGAAGGAATTGGGAGACATAGAGATTTCTTACATCATGGGAGCCCCTAGCCCCTAGTCCAGCCCAAATGAAACTTTTTGCTCCTACTTTTAACTCCCAGGACAACACCAGGAACCCCACCTGGCCCAGACTTCCTCCTCCCATGCCAACTAAGAGGTTAGTAACCCAGATGTAGCCAATGTAGGATGAGTACAAAGAAGTGGCCAGGGTCACTGAGGCACCCAGAGACTAGAAATACCTTATATGGCCTTCCTGGTGTAATTGCCTCCCAGACATGATCTACCAGCCCCCAGAGCTTTGCTTTTCTAATAATAGGAGATGGATCCTCCTTTAGGCCTTACTGGGGAATTTAGCTATTTTTCTCAGTCAATATTATCTGGAAAATGGAATTTAAAAACCAATCTCAGCAGCTTTAGGGCCCCAAAGTCTCAGAGGAGCTAAGCTTAGGAAGAGACCTCCCATACTTGCTGAAATGAAATTCGAGGTCCTTTGTATATTCACACATTCTTTCAACTTCGTATATTCACACACACTGGGTGGTTGCCAATTATGGAATACAGTAATCTTATAAGAATGAAAATTGTGGATAATCCAAAGGGTAATGGAAAGCTGCATTGTGGATGTGAGGCTACAACATTTACCACTGAAAACTTGTGTGCAAGAAGTTGGATGGGGATTAGGGTAGTTGGAGGGAAAAAATTAGATGTATGTATTGAGATAGAGGGCACAGGGTGAGTTGAAGATGAAGGGGTAATATCTGGAGAATAAAATTAAGGGGTGAGAGGATTATATTAGGAGAAGGAGAAAGGGAGAGGCAGAACGGGGTAAATTATCTCACCAAAAAAAAACAAGAAAGAGGCTCTTACAATGGAGGGGAAACAGGGAAGGTGAGAGGGAATGAGTGAATCTTATTCTCATAGGATTTGACTTAAGGAGGGAATAACATACACACTCAATTGGGTATGGAAATCTGTCTTACCCTACAGGAAAATAGAGGGAGAAGGGGACAAGAGATCAGGGGAATGACAGAGAGGAGGGCAGATTGGGAAAGGGGATAACCAGAAGCAAACACTTCTGAGGAGGGACAGGGTTGAAAGAAAGAATAGAATAAATGGGGGGTGGGGTGGGATAGGATTAAGGGAAATAGAGTTAGTTTTTCACAACATGTCTACTATGGAAGTGTTTTGCATAACTGCACATGTATAGCCTATATTGAGTTGCTTGCCTTTTCAATGAGGGTGGGTAGGGAGGGAGGAAGGGAGAAAATTTGGAACCCAAAGTTTTAAAACCACATGTTTAAAAAAAATGTTTTCACATGCAACCAGGAAATAAGAAATACAGGAAATGGGGTACAGAAATCTATCCTGCCCTACAGGAAAATTGAAGGGGAAGGGGATAAGAGAAGCGAGGGAGAGATAGAAGAGAGGGCAGACTAGGGGAAGGGGTATTCAGAATGCATGCCATCTTGGGGTGGGGGGAGGGGCAAGATGGGGGGAAAATTTGGAACTCAAAATCTTATGGAAGTAAATGTTGAAAACTAAAAATAAATAAATTTAAAAAAAAAAAAAGTTGGATGGGGAATAAAATGTCATTATGTCAGTGTTTACATGATCTCCCTCGTGGTTCAGCCTACATCCTAGCCAGGCCACCTCTTCCTGTGCAGCCCTTGTCCATGTTATCCCATACATCTTTCATACCAGATTTCAGGCCCAACATGCTGGCGACCTTCCTCTAGGCCTTTTGACATTACTAGGGTACCAGCGCAGCACTGTGCCTGTCATCCTCTGTTCTCACTACATGACTGACCAACCCCTTTCCCAATCAGAGATTTCCTGACTAATGTCTTTTATGCCACTTTATTTACAATTATTCCCACAGACAATCTCCTGGAATCTATTTGTACCCACAATGCAGCTCCCTTTGTTTCACCTACAATTTTCGTTCTTTGGAGATTGTGGTTCTATTCTTTGGAGGTTTGTGGAGATTGTGATCCATGATTGAGTCATAAGGTAACACCATTGTTTTTTTTTTTAAATAATTTTTATTTTTATTCTGACCTTAACAAACACCAAACAGAATGGGCATATACATAGTAAAACAAAAAAGAGGATTGTTAATGAAACTGCAGGTCTCTACAATTCACTTTTCTTTTTAAATATATACTAAGATCAACTTGTAGCTTACTCAAAGCTTTCCTGCTTGTATTGGCATTACCATTGTTAAACAAAAAGATGGGCTTTTGCTTCAGGAAGCGGCTCAGAATGATAGAAAGTGATGCATAATTTCCCACATACAATTCAGTCCACTGTCTTTCTCCTGTTCAGTTTTGAATCCAGCTCATTGTTCACCTGCAGTACTTTTTCAAAATATATGTGTTGTTTGACCGAGGCAACAGATGTTAACCTAAATATTGCAGATTGACAGCCATCCTTCTTTCCTCTCCTTAACCTTCTTCCGTCTCTCTGAACCATTCCCCTCATCCAGTACTTGCTACTACTTCCCCACTCCCCACTTTTCGGCTCCCATTTATGTACTGTCTTCCCCCATTAGAATATGAACTTCTTGAGGGCAGAGATTGCCTTTCTTTTTGCCTGCTGTTTTGGGCCTTTCTAGAGTGAGAAGGTGGCAGCCAGGATGAGGAGCCCACAGGTGCTGAATGAATTTACAGGGTGAGAAGGAAGCTGAGGAATGATGGTGAAGTCCAGAATCAGAAGCAGAGCCAGGAGAGGAAAGTAAGTAATAATAGATCTCATTTAGGAAGCTCTGCCATGTTCCAGGGCTTGATGCAGTCAGCACAATGTTAACCACAAATGGGAACATCTGAAAGCTGTTCAAGGAAAGGGAATCCTTCCATTTGGACAATGTACTGGACATCTGCAATGACAGTGGCAAACACCTTTGGTCAATAAATGTCTCCATATCGGGGCAGCTAGGTGGTGGCAGTGGATAGAGCACTGGCCCTGAAGTCAGGAGGACCTGAGTTCAAATCCAGCCTCAGACCAAACACTTGACACTAGCTGTGTGACCCTGGGCAAGTCACTTAATCCCAATTGCCTAAAATAAAAAATAAAATAAATAAATGTCTCCATGTTCTATGCCTCACTTTATATTAGTGATCATAGGATCAAATAAAGTTATCTCTACTGTTGTATCCATCAAGTAATCTTTCATGATCTAAACATTCATGAGAGACACCTTGTTGGAAGAAAACCTTTAAGCCTAATTCTTGCTGTGCTAAATAAAATGCTTTTTCAAAAAAAATCAAATAATAAGTGCAGTGGAAGCTTGTATTCTCTGCTCCACTCAAACATGTGATTGTGAAAATGTACTTTATTATAGAATATAGTATGCTAAAGTCTTGTTATTCCTTTTTCATAAGTTTATTGTAGATACCCTCAATATATATATAGTTTATTTGCATAAAATTTTGTAGAAATGAAAAGCAGTAGTTATTGATTTCATTTTAAACACTTTAAAAAAATACCATCTGTGCTATTTTCCCCAGTTGTTTAGTATCTTTTCCACTTTCATCTGTCTTCAGAATCAATCTCTCAATGCCCTCAAAATTATGATATCTCTACCATAGATTTCCTATATGTGTATCTGGTCTAGTCCAGTGGTTCTTCTTAGCTTTGCCTTCTTATGTGCAATATTCCATTTCTTCTTTTTGTATATTAGGGACTGAGATATTTGTTCCTTCCAGTATCTATTGATAAAGTAGTTTGTTACGGAAATACTGATTGAGCTTTTTTACTCTTTCATCATATTTCCAGTTTCAGCTTCAATGCTTTCAGGATGATCTCACTTAATTGGGTCTCACAGCAAGTTTTCAGAAAACCCAGTTTTCCTTCCACTGCCCCTCACTGTTTCATGGGTCAATATTACAGATAAATTTCCAGCATCATCCTCTGTGATGTTTTGCGATGAGTTTACATTCTAAACAGTTACTGTCCTTTGCTGTCATTTCTGTCCACATGAAAAGAGACCAAGTGTTTGTAGATAGAACTAGTTCCAAGGTTATCCTGGCTTTCTTGCTGTGGTTTTCTGTTAGGTAAAGTGTAGGAAATAATGATAATCTATAATATGTTTTCTTTTTTTTTTAATTTATCAGCTTCACTAGCTTATTTTAACAGGTCAGACTGAAGCTGTTTTAATTGTATGTTATATCTTCTCCTGATCTTTATCCTCTTTTTGGGCTGATTTTGATTTTTATTCTAACAAAGCAATGGTCCAACTGTAGATAGACAATTTGGAAATAATTCCCACATTAGTAGCCAGTCATTTCCTGGATGTATAGTGGCAATTCTATTTTATGTTTGCCACTCCCAGAACCTTTCCACTCTCTTGAAGACAGTATTTATGACATTTAGAATTGAGGTTTCTATGTAGAATATAAACCTTTGGCCTCTTTCATTTCTTAATCGTAAACTACATTTTCCAATATCTTTTCCTCATCTTGCCCTAGGCTCATATACACTGATATCACAATTGAAGTCATGTAAAGCATACATATGTTCATTTACAATTTCATGGAATTCCTCTACTTCCTCATCCTTTACAATAGGAATAAGTTGCAATTATCTCCCTGATGGTCTTTTTTGCATATGCTCATTATGAGTACTGTAAGACATAAGATGTTCAAGTGTTCCATGGAATCAATATCAGTTCTTCCTCTGGAGGCAGATCATATTCTTCATTAGTCTTTTGGGATTGTCTTGGATCATTGTATTGCTGAGAATAGCTAAGTCATTCATAGTTCTTCATCAAACAATATTGCCGTTACTGTGTACAATGTTCTCCTGGTTCTGTTCACTTCACTATGCATCAGTTCATGTAAGTCTTTCCAGGTTTTTCTGGAATCATCCTGCTTGTCATTTCTTACAGTACAATAATATTCCATTACAATCATATATCACAGCTTATTTAGCCATTTCCCAATTGATGGGCATCCTTTTGATTTTCAATTCTTAGCCACCACAAAAAGAGCCGCTATAAATATTTTTGTACAAATAGGTCCTTTTCCCTTTTTTTGGATGTCTTTGGGATATAGACCTAGCAGTAGTATTATTGGATCAAAGTGTGTGCACAGTTTTATAGCTCTTTGGACATAGGTCCAAATTGCCCTCCAGAATGGCTGGATCAGTTCACAACTCCACCAACAGTGCATTAGTGTCTCAGTTTTCCCACATCCCTTCCAACATCCAACATTTTCCTTTTTTTTTTTTTTTAACATATTAGCCACTCTGATAGGTGTGAGGTGGTACCTCAGAGATTTAACCTCTTTGCTGCCATTTCCTCATCTGTAAAATGGGGATAATAATAGCACTTACTTGAAGGATTGTGAGGATCAAATGAGATAACACTAGAAAAGTGTTTAGCATTGTAGCTGGCACATAGTAGGCACTATATGAACATTAGCTGTTATTATTTCACAAGATACCTGAAGGATATAGAAAATATAAAGTTCCACTGTGCTTAGTATCTGATTACAAAAACAAATTTTCATTTGATACCACCTCAACAGGCTCTTACAGTACGCGTCTCCCATCCATATATCAAAATCATTCAAGATTCCTTGGAAGATAAAACAGAAATAACTCTTTTCAACAACCCTCTGATAATAAACATAAGAGAAGTCATAGGACTGGGAGATGTATACTCACCAAAGGCAAATGCTATTGTAATGAATACCACTATGGTAGAAGAAACCCAGTGCAGTCTAGGTTAAAGAGGGATTCCCTGTGGATGATGAGGTTCTCCAGATGTTCATGTAAGTAGATGATATCACACTGACTGCATCAAGACCTAGCACATTTTAGAGCTTTCTGGAAGAGATCTGCAATCATTCAAAAGAGTTTGATCTGTCCACACACATAGGAAAGGCTAAGTAGATGAAAGATGTCTGTTGTCCAGATTTCAACATGCATTTGGATGGACACCCTACAGAGCCTGCCTAATAGTATGTAAATTGGGCAATACAGCTTGACAGGTTGGGCCCAGAGTTGAACAGAAGGAGGATAGACTGGGACATTGCCAGGCTACTTTACAAGCTTCCCATGAAAGCAAAAGCCCGTCTTTTCAACACTAACTTTCTGCTGATGTTGCTATATAGTAGCATCAAAGCACAGAATATAACTGACTCCAAAGGACTAAAAATGAGTGTTACACTGGCAAAGATGATGTGGCACTTGGTAGGTGTAAATAGGCTCTAATAAAAAACCAGCAAGGAACCCTGAAGAAGAAAAGGAGTAAAAAAATATCATCAGAGAGCTGTATGATGAGAAGAGAAGGTATACTGGTCACATAGCAAAAAGGATAATTGGTGAGGAGCCAAGTACTCCATTGATACCCTAGAAATCTTAGCAAGAAGTGAGGAAGGCTGGGGCAGCTAGGTGGTGCAGTGGATAGAGTACTGGCCCTGGAGTCGGGAGGACCTGAGTTCAAATCCAGCCTCAGACATATAACACTTACTGGGACTCTGGGCAAGTCACTTAACCCTAATTGCCTTGCCAAAAAAAAAAAGTGAGAAGGCCTCCAGAGTACTAGGTGGACTTACTATAGCAAACTTTTGAGAGGACATGTACAAGAGTTGCCCAGGATAGGTAGACATGGAAGGGTTGCAGTTGGCATCACTGAAGGGAATTCCTGTGTTATTTAGATTATAGATCCATTTGAGTATTTGGATTAATCTTTGTACCTGTAATAGAGTAGCGTTTGTTTGCACTCAAGAGAGGCAAAAGGTTGTACCTAAAGAACCTTGGATTTAGAGCAAAAAATCATGGAAGCTTAGCCATTTACCATCTTTGTGGCTTTGGGCAAATTACATTCTGGGTGTCATTATCCTCATTTGTAAAATGAGCGAGTTGGACTAGCTGCTTTCTGATGTCCCCTTTAGCTTTAAACCTGTGTTCATAAGATCCTATAACTTGGTAATTTGAAGGAGAAAATGAGATAAGAAGGAGGTTATGAATCTAAGACCATGTCCACAAAGCTTTGATACATTTGATCATCATAACTTGATTGTAGTGTGATTTAGTGGAAAGAGTCCTGAATTTGGAATTAAAAAGCCTGGGTGAAAGTCCAGTATTACTAGCTATGTGAATGTGAGGGAGAAACAATCCATCTGGACCTCAATTTCCTCATCAATAAAATAAGCCTCAGTTTCCTCACTTCACTGTGGTAATATGTGCACTGCTCAACTTAGAATTGTTGTGAGGAAAAGGTCTTGTAAGCCATAAAACACTAAGTAAAAAAAAAAGTCAGTAAGCATTTTTTAAACACTTACTCTGTGCCAGGAGCTGTGGATGCAAAGAAAACTAAAAAACAATTCTTGCTCTCAGGGAGCTCATAGTCAAAGGGGGGAAAAACATGCAAACAAGTACATAAAACAAGATATACAGAGGAAAATTGGAGATAATAGATAATCTCAAAGGCAAAGCCCTATCATTTAGGTGGATTAGGAAAGGCTTATTGTTGGAGATGTTATTTTAGCTAGGAAGGAAGCCAGGGAACCCAGGAGGCAGAAATGATGAAGGAGAATATTCCAACATGGGGGAAAGCTGGTGAAAATTCTTCGAGTCAGAAGATGGAGTGTCTTATGGGAGGAACAGCAAGGAAGTCAGTATCATTGGATCTTACAGCATGTGGAGTAGAGTAAGGTGTTAAGAAGACTGGAAAAGTAGCGGGGGCCAGGTTATTAAGGATTTTAAAAGTCAAATAGAAGATTTTATATTTGATCTTAAAAGTAATAGAGAACACTGTAATTTAGTAAATGGGGCAGGTGTGTGTGTGTGTTTGTGTGTGTGTATGTATGTGTGTGTGTAACATGGTCACATTTATGCTTTAGAAGGATGTGGCCATGCTTGTAGGCTGCTGAGGAGCAGCCAGTAGATAGAGATTGAAGATTAGTGAAGGAGTAGGGATATTGGAGGGGGCAGTTTCTGGAAAAGATAGGAAAGAATGGGATCATTTGTATACGCAGAGCTGTTTTGCCTTCACAAGAAGGGTCATCTCTTCACATGAGATAGGGGTAAAGGAGGAGATAGTGGTGAAAGACATCTGAGTTACTGAAGGTAAAGAGGAGGGGAAAAGTGGAAGCTCTTGAGGAATGTCTTCCATTTTTTTTTTTCAGTGAAATAGGAGGCAATGTTCTCAGCTGGAAAGCTATGATGTGGCAGGGGGCAGAGAGCAGTGGGCATAGGAGCTCTGAGGAGAAATGGACAGGTTTGGAAAAGGTACTATGGTTAGTGAATCAATTTTAAAAAGACTGCCTTGCTGCAGTGAGGGACCAATTGAGATTATGTAACAAAATTGTAGCGTACGCGGTCAGCACAGTTCATGATTTTCTCCACCTTAATTTAGTAGTACGTGAGTAGGAGCAAAGGCATCTACCTAATAGTGAGAGTAATCCAAGGCTGATGCTTGACAGTGTTAAGATCTTCAATAGGATTTGGGGGAAAGGGACCCAAGAAAAGAGGACAGTGAAGAGCTGAATTGGTTCACCAAAGGGTCATGACAAGGAAGGGAGGAGAGTGTAGCCAGTACAGGGGTAATGTCCTGGGAAAGAACTGAGGGGTGGTGGAAGGATTGAATGAAGAATAGGATTAGGAGTTGCAAGGCAGAGGAAGAGGTGGAATGACAAGAGATTAGGATCAGATAAAGGAATTTCAGAATTCATGAACTTGAAAGTGTGACATTTGTGGGTGATGGTAAGTTTAAGGGTATGACCATCTCTGTGGATAGCTGAGATGAGGTGGAGGTCATCACGGTAAATGAGCAAACTGAAGAACCAGGAGGTTAGGGCATTACAGTGAGTATCAATATGTATGTTCGTCTCCTAGTATGAGAGCAAGGGTTGAAGAGGAAAGAAAGATTGTGAATGGGAGTTACTATCATTATTCTCATTGTACAAATTTTATATATTACAAGGAAAAGTGAAATGACTTGCTCAAGAATACATAGAAGGCCTAACCCTGCACTCTTGACATACAGGTAGAGAAAGAACAAAGGGAGGCAATAACAAAGGATTCTTAGTGGTCCAAGTCTAATTTTCTCCCACTTACTCACATTGTCAGCCTAGGGAACTAATATACTCTTTTTAGCCTCATGGTATTGTGGCTTTCTAGAGGGCTCACATGGGTGGCTGAAAAGAGGTTGGTAGAGAAATACACTTCCATTTTCTCCTCCTCAGTCACCCCCTGGAGCTCACGGGTGACTCATTTTTTCCTTGATAATCTGGCCTCCAAGATTCAAATCTCTGAATCTAGAACAGAGATTCTTAACCTTTTTTATGTCATGGGCCCCTTTGACAGTCTGGTGAAGTCTATAGATTCCTTATTAGAATAATGTTTTTAAATAATTGAAGGAAAATCAGTTGGAAGTTGGGGAAAAGATAGATGGATAGATAGATAGATAATAGATATAGATTAAAGTTCATGGACCCCCTAAAACCATCCATGGACCCTCCACTCTAGTTAAGATATTCTGTTTGTTTGTTTTTTCCCTCCAGAATCCTGGTTCTTATTCCTGATCAGTCTGGGCCAGCTGGTGACTATAGCTGGCTGGAGAGAGGCTTCTTTCCTGAAAACTGACTCTCAGAGATGGAATGGAAAAAATAGTCCAGGGGAAGAAAGAGGAGCTCAAGACCCAATAGAGTTTTCTGCCAGGATTTTCACCAAGGGCCATATTTCCATTCTTCTATATCATGGACCTACAGATTATTCCAATCCATCCTGCACACTACCACCAGATTAATTTTTCTAAAACACTATTCACCACTTCTCTTCTGAGGAAATTTCAATGACTTTCTACTGTCTAAAGTTCTTAGCAAGGCTTTCAAGCCCTTCCACAATTTGACTTTCATCTACCTTCCAAACATTATTTCCTACTACTTAACCTTCCCATCTATCCAGGCTATTCTGTCAACCCTTCCTAAAAGGTATATCCTTCCCTGCTTCTATGTATTTGTTCACATTGTTCTCAACTCCTGGCGTGACTCTCCTTTTCTGCCTACCTAAAATTCAGGAAAGGAGTGAACTCACTATAGAATGGATTTTCTTGGTCAGGTGTGAGGTAAGGTCCTCTGCTGAAAGGGAAATGGGGAAGAAGCAACTTAAAGAGAAAAGATATCACTTCTATCTACTAGTGAGCCCCCAATGAAATAAAGAGATATATGGTGGAGGGTAAAAGGAAGGATATAAGAAAACTTTCCAACCTAGAAATGGTTTCCAGTTCAGAATTTTCCTGGATCCTGTGCAGGTCCTGCCCATTTCTGAGCCTCCATTTTTCTCACTTGTGATTCATTTTCCTAGTGTCACGACCAAGAAGATTAAACCAAGCATTAGTATAAGGGTAGACGTTCTACTGGACCAGGACATCAATAAAATGGCAACAAAAGATCTAGTCTCTGAAGACACATCCTATGCCACCCCCTTTCAATTGTGGAAGGATAATGAGGATATGGAGCCCTCTACTGTCCAAGAATCCTTATAGCAAAGGTGACCAATTTTCCTTTCGGGTTTGCTCTTCTAAAGGAAATTTGTTCTAGGTCTTTCTGTGGCCTGCTTGTCCTTTGGTGCCTTCTCCTCCTGCAATGGATCAGCTATTTATCTTCATTTTAGACTTTCAAGCTGGAAGAAACCTTAGACATCATCTAGTTCCATCCTCTTACTTTACAGATGAAGCAATGGAAGTTCTGGGACAGGAGTATACTAGAGTCAGCTCCCACAGGATCTTAGGAGGGAAGATTGTTAAATTTCCAATGTCATCATTTACACCTCAGAAATTGGCACACACCACAAATCAGGGCTTTAGGTATTGTTTTATTGATTGTCTAGACTTAAGTGATGGAGAAAATATTAATAATTACTAACTTAAAAAAGAGTACTTACATTTTTCTCCCTAAAGGCTGTTCAACATTTATGAGCACACCTCTTGGTCTGAGACCACCCAGTACTCCTGACTCCCAGTTTGTTTTCACCATACCAGTGACTCCTCTAAGGAGTGACCACCTTCTTCATCATGAAACTAGTTGGTACAGTGGATAGAATTCTGAGCCTGGAACCAGGAAGACCTAAAATGTATCCTCAGATACTTATTATTTATATGATACAGGGTAAGTCACTTGACCTATGTCTGCCTCAGTTTCCTCAACTGTAAAATGAGGGAGCATAATAGCACTTACCTCCTCCAGTTGTAAGGATTAAACAAGGTAATATTTGTAAAGTGCTTGGCACAGTGCTTGGCATATAGTAGGCTCTATATAGAGGCTTATTCCCTTTGTTCTCTCTACACTGTGAAAGTTGTGAGGAGCAAATGAGATTATACCTATCAAACACTTAGCACAGTACCTGGCACCTTGTAGAGGCTCTATAAACGCTTGTTTCCTTCCTTCCTTTTCATTCATTAACCCCTAGCTCTATGTGTGCTGCTTTAATAAGTCAAATAAATTCTGTTCTACCCTCAGAGAGTTCATGTTTTCAGTTACCTAGGAGAACTTAACAACTCAGCCAACATTTATTAAGCACCATTTATTAACATTTATTAAAAATGGGGCATCTAAGTTGTATGGTGAATAAAGTGCTGGGCCTGGAGTCAGGAAGTTTTCATTTCAAATCTGACCTCAGATATTTCCTAACTGTGTGACCCTGGGCAAGTCACTTAATCTCTATTTGACTCAGTTTCCTCAACAGTAAAATGGGAATGATAACAGCACCCACCTTCTCTTGGTTAATTGTAAGGATTAAACAGGATAAATATGTGAAGGACATAGAACAGTGCCTGGCACATTGTAGGCCCTACATAAATGCTTATTTCCTTCCCTCCCCCTAATATGTGAAAAGCAGTGTTTCAGGGCTTAGGGTCATAAAATTGAAAACAGGGCACAATATGTACCACCAAGGAGTTTATAATTCAATTGGAAATATATAACATGTACATAAATGAGTAAATACAAGGTAATTTGAGGAAGGAGACACCTGGAGGGATCAGGAAAGGCTTCTGAAGGAGGTGTTACCAGTGAATTAAGATAACTGAGAAATGGAGGTATGGAGAAAGTACACTGAGTGGGAGTAGGGTGTATGGCATGGCTTATTTAAATGAACTAATGTGAGAGCTGTAATGCCTTATTAAGGGAAAAGCTAGTAGAACAGTTTAGCTGTAACACAGAGGCCATGAAAAAGAATTAAATCTGTAAAGTTAGGTTGGAGGAAGATCGTGGAGGGCTTTAAATGAGGAGTTTGTATTTTACACAAATACGATAGGGAACCACAGAAAATTTTTAAAGCAACAGAACCTATGCTTTAGGTAAATTATTTTGGCAGTTAAACAGAGGATGAAATAGAAAATGGAAAAATTGGAATTAGAGATATTGGTTAGGAGGTCCTTGAGAAGTGATGAAGACCTAGTGTAGTGGCTGAATAAGTACAGAGAATGGATTGGATGTGAGAGATATTGCAGAGATAGAATTGACAAGACTTAGCAAATGATTACATATGAGGGGTGAGGGAAAGGGAAGAGTCCAGGAAGAGTCCAACTCTGAGGGTGCAAACCTAGGGGAGTGGAAGAACAGTAGTGCCATCACCACAAAGAGAAAAGTTTGAAATAAGAACAAATTTTTTTTAGGAGGGGGTGGGGGAGGAGACGAGTTCCATATAGAACATCCAGGTGAAGGTATCTAACCAAACATGCATTTGGCAAAATGGCACTCAGGAAAGAGATTTGGGAGACATCTTACATATATGTGTGTATATATACAGAGGCCATATTTGCAGAGGTAGTCAAAGAGACTTTGGCCTGTCCCTGTTTGGGAAGCAGTGACTTGGGAGGCAAGAAGCAATGAAGTAGATGGTTCAAGAAGATCAGGACTGTGAGGAGGAGTCATGCACTGAAAAGAAAAGAAAGAACAGATAAGGCAAGGTATGAAAAACCTGTCACAGAGGTTTGGGGTTGATTCTAAAGGATATACATTTAGAATATGATTCTTCTATATAGAGAAGATGTAAACAAAATAAGTTAACTATTCCAAGAAACAAATGGTTTAAGAAACCGGAATGAGTTGACTAAGTTTATAGATTCCAGTAAAAAGAAGTCTCAGTGTATAAGCCCCTTCATGATCTTATAGCAGCACCAACAGGCAAAAGTCCCTTCATTCTTCAAGTTTTTTCCACACATATGCATGTGTGTATATATGGGCACATATATGTGCATATCACCTGCAAAGAGACAATAATTGAACCCAAGGGAGCTGATGAGATCACTACAGGAGGTAATACAATGAGTGGAGAAGAAGGCCTTGGGGGGTGGGAGGCCACCAACAGTTAGAGGACTGAAAATGGATGAAGTAAAGATTCAGTAAAGGAAATTGAGGAAAGCCATTTCACAACTAGGCCCCAAAGTATCTTCTTAATCTCCTTGGGCATTACTCCTCATTTACTCTGTGATCTCAGCCTTCTTTTTGTTTCTCAGATACAACAAACACTCAATTTTCTGTTTCCATGTCTTTGCAGTGATCATCTCCCATTCCTAGAATGCTGTCCCCACCTCATTCCTTCCTTCCATTTTCTAGAGTCCTTTTCTTCCTTTAAGATGCAGCTTAAGCACCATCTTCTTCATGAAGCTTTTTCTGGTTTTCACAATTGCCAGTACCCTCCCTTCCAAACTACCTAGTATTAATTGCTTTGTATATATTTATTCACTTTATATATATGCTGTATATATTTATGTATGTTCTTGTCTCCTCCATTACAATATAAGTTTCTAGTTACTTTATTTTATGCTTTGCACTTGTATCTTCAGTACCTAGTAAAGTGCCTGGGCACATAGTAGGTCCTTAATAGATGTTTATGAATTGATAGGAAAAGAACCTAGAGATAGCAGTATCATAAAAAAAAAAATCCAGGAGGAGGGAGTGGTTGGCAGTTGTCTAAAGCTTCAGAAAGGTCAAGGAAGAGGATTAAGAAAAGGCCATCAGATTTAGCAGTTAAGAGATGGTGGATAACCTGGAAAGCCAGATTGTAAGGGACTGAGAAATGTGTGGGAGTAGAAGAAGGTAAGAAAGGAAGAAGTCTGTAGAACAATAGCCTCAAGGAATAGCTTGGTCAAGTGAAAGGTGTATTGTTTTGTTTTGTCTTTGTGTTGGGAAGGGAAGGAGCCGGAAGATAAGGGGATATTGAAGAGGAGAAAGATAATGATCAAAAGGAGTAAGCTCACTGAATAAGTGGGAAAGAATGTGTTCTTTAGGAGAGGGGCTGGCCTTGGCAAGGAGAAGGGGCATCTCTTCCTGAGACTGGAGATCAGAAGAGAAAGGTGTAGAGCGGGAGGGGAAAGGACCCTTCAAGTAGAAGATTTATGTCAGTAAAGTAGGAGATGAAGTTTTTTGCGGAGAGGGATGTGGGACAGGGGTCAGTTCACCATTTCTTGTAGAATAGTAGTATTCCATCAAACAGACTGGATTTTTACCAGGAATGTAGGATTGGTTCAACAAAAGGAAAATTAAAAATAAAGCAAATCATGTAAAAGTAATACAAATAATAAAACCTCATCATTATATTAATAGATGCTGAAAAAGTTTTTTGACAAAATCTAATACCCATTTATGTTAAAACACACGTACACACACACACACATGAAAGCATAGGAATAAATGTACTTTCCTCAACATAGTAAATAATATTTATCTAAAAACCAAGAGGAAAAATACAATTAATGGAGAAAATTTGAGGCCTTTTCAAGTTAGATAGGGAATAAAGCAAGGATACCCTAGGTAGTGCAGTGGATAGAGCACTGAGCATGGAGTCAGGATTTCCTAAGTTTAAATCCAGCTCAGACACTACTAGTTTTTCAAACCTGGGCAAGTCACTTAACCTCTGACTGACTGCCTCAGTTTTCTCAACTGTAAAATGGGGATCAAATAACACATACCTCAAAGGGCTGTTATGGAGATCAAATGAGATAATATTTGAAAAGTTCTTAGCACAGAGTTTGGCATATAGTAGTTTAATAAATGCTGGTTCTTTTCCCCCTTTTTACTTCCCATTATCACCTTTATTGTTTAATATAATCCTAGAAATGCTAATTATAGCTAGCAAGAAAGAGAAAATGAAGGACTGGGCACAGGAAAAATAGGAAACAAAATTATTGCCTTTTGAAGAAGATAGGAAGATTTACTTAGAAAACCCTAAGGAGTCAACAAAAAAATCAATCGAAGCAATAACAAGATATAAAACAAATCACATAGATCATTAGCATTTCTATATATTGTTAATAAGTTCCAGCAGGAAGTGCTATAAAGAAAAATCCATTCAAAATAACTACAGAAATTATAAAATATTTGGGAGTGTATCTACCAAGATATATCCAGGAACTATATGAATCCAATAACACTTTTTGCAAGAAATATAGACTTAAATAACTGGAAAATATTAATTTCTCATGACCAGGTTGAGTCAATATAATAAAAATGACAATACTAACTAAATTAATTTACTTATTCAATCCTGGGCCTTCTGGCTGTTCCACAATCAAGACACTCCATCTCTTGGCTCCTGGCATTTTCTCTGAATGTCTCTTATACCTGGATTACTCTCTCTCCTCCCCTCCAACTACTGATTTCCTTTGCTGACTATACATCCCAAATAAATTCCCACTTCCTAAAGGAAGCCTTCCCTAACTCCTCTTAATTCTATGCTTTCTCTCTTTCAATCACTTCCTATATATCCTGTATATAGCTTGTTCTATATATATTTATTAGCATATTGTTTCTCTCGTTAGATTATAAGCTCCTTGAGGTCAGGGACTATCTTTTGCTTCTTTTTCCAGTACTTAGCACACCTGGCACATAACAGATGCTTAATAAATGTTTACTGATTGATTGATTACCATACTAATCAAACAACCAAAGAAGGGTTTTATAGAGCTAGAAAAAATTCCTATGGAGGAACAAAAGGTCAAGAATGTCAATATCATTTATGACCAAACAAGAGATAGAGAACATTATGAAATGTAGAATGGATGATTTTGATTACATTAGATTGAAAAGTTTTTGCACAAACAAAACCAATGTAACCAAGATTAGAAGGGAAGCAGAAAGCTGGAAAACAATTTTTTACAGCCAGTGTCTCTGATAAAGGCTTCTAAATAACATAGAGAACTGAGTCAAATGTACAAGAATACAAGTCATTCCCCAATTGATAAATGGTCAAAGGATATGGACAGGCAGTTTTCAGAGGAAGAAATTAAAGCTATCTATAGTCATATGAAAAAATGCTCTAAATCACTATTGATTAGAGAAATGCAAATCAAAACAACTCTGAGGTACCACATCACACCAATCAGATCAATCAGATTGGCTAACATGACAAAACAGGAAAATGATAAATGTTGAAGAAGATGTAGGAAAATTGGAACACTAATGCATTGTTGGTGGAATTGTGAAATGATCCAACCATTTTGGAGAGCAATTTAGAACTATGCCCAAAGGGCTATAAAAATGTGCATGCCCTTTGACCAAGCAATACCACTTCTAGGGTTGTATCCCAAAGAGATCATAAAAATGGGAAAAGGATCCACATATACAAAAATATTTATAGCAGCTCTTTTTGTGGTGGCAAAGAATTGGAAATTACAGGGATGCCCATCAATTGGGGAATGGCTGAACAAGTTGTGGCATATGAATGTAATGGAATACTATTGTGCTATAAGAAATGATGAAAGCAGACTTCAGAAAAACTTGGAAAGACTTACATAAACTGATGCTGAGTGAAGTGAGCAGAACCAGGAGAATATTGTCCACAGTCTTCTCAGCAATGCGAGGATCTAAGATGACTCTAAAAGACTCGAGATGGAAAATCCCATCCACATCCACAG
This sequence comes from Vombatus ursinus, assembly GCF_900497805.2. Classification (NCBI taxonomy): domain Eukaryota; kingdom Metazoa; phylum Chordata; class Mammalia; order Diprotodontia; family Vombatidae; genus Vombatus; species Vombatus ursinus. The sequence continues at coordinate 54,428,900 of NW_020948983.1, read as the reverse complement.
AAAGAACTATGGAGTCTGGATGCAGATGGAAGCATACTATTTACTTTATTTTTCTTTTGTTGTTTTGTTTTGTTTCTTCTTTCTTGTTGTTCCTCCCATTAGTTCTAATTCTTCTTTACATCATGACTAATATGAAAATATGTGTAATATGAATGTATAAGTACAGCCTATATCAGATTGCATGCCGCCATGGGAAGGGGGGAGGAGAGGGAGAGGAAGAAATTTAAAACTCAAAATCTTATGGAAGTAAATGTTGAAAACTGAAAATAAATAAATTAAATATAAAAAAATCAAGGAACAGTTTAAAAAAGAATGTCAATATCAAGAATAATTAGGAAGGAACAGAGCCTTTCAGTAGTAGATAACAAATTATGCTACATGGAAGTAATCTAAATATTTGGTTCTGGTTAAAAAATAAGTTGATCAGTAGAACATGATACCCAATGTACAGAAGAAAATAAACACAGTTGCACGGTGTTTGATAAGCAGACTCCTGTTACTGGGGTAAGGACTCACAATTTGACAAAAACTGGAAAGCAATTTCATAGAAATTGGGTATAGACCAAAATCTCATACCATATACCAAGAAAAGGTCTAAATGGTACATGACTTAGATGTAAAGGATGATATAATAAACAAACTAGAGAAGCAAGGAAGAAATTACCTTTCAGATCTATGGAAAGGGGAAGAGTTCATGGCTAAACAAGGGATAAAGAACATCACATAAGATAAAATAGACAATTTTGATTATGTAAAATTAAAAATATTCTGTACAAAAAAAACTAGTTAAAATTAGAAGAGAAACTGGTAATTGGGGAAAAATCTTTACAGCAAGTATCTCTGATAAAGGTCTCATAGTCAAGATATATAAGGAACTGATTTAAATTTATAAGGCAAAGAGTCATTCCCCAGCATATAAATGGTCAAAGGATATGAACAGGCAAGTTTTCTTTTCTTTTTTAATATTTTATTTTTCCCAATAACATGTAAAAACAATTTTTGCATTCTTTTTTTTTTAATTTTGAGTTCCAAATTCTTTCCTTCCTTCTCTTCCCTTCCCCCTTCTTGAGATGGCAAGCAATTTTTTAAAGCAATTTTGATATAGGTTATATATGTGCAATCATGCAAAACATATTTCCACATTAGTCATATTGTGAAAGAAAACAGACAAAAAATGAGGAAAAAAAGTAAAAAATAATATACTTCCATCTGCATTGACTCCATCAATTCTTTGTCTGGGGATGTGTAGCCTTTTCCATCATAAGTCCTTTGGAATTGTCTGGGATCTTTATATTGTTGAGAATGGCTAAATCATTCACAGTTGATCATCATGCAATATTGCTGTTATTGTGTACACTGTTCTGGTTCTATTCACTTTGCTTTGCATCAGTTAAGTAAGTCTTTCCAAGTTTTTCTGAAATCATCCTACTCATCATTCCTTATAGCACAATAGTATTCCATCACAATCATGTCTCACAACTTGTTCAGCCATTCCCCAACTGATGGGCATCCTTTCAATTTCCAATTCTTTGCCACCACAAGAAGGGCTGCTATATTTTTGTACGTATAAGTCCTTTTCGTTTTTTTTTTTTAAATCTCTTTCGGATATAGCCCTGGTTGTAGTATTGCTGGGTCAAAAGGTATGCACAGTTTTATAGCCCTTTGTGCATCATTCCAAATTGCTCTCCAGAATAGCTGGATCAGTTCAAACTCCATCAACAGTGCATTAATATCCCAATTTTCCCATATCTCCTCCAAAATGTCATTTTCCTTTTCTGTCCTATTAGCATTAGCCAATCTGATAGGTATGAAGTGGTACTTCAAAATTGTTTTAATTTACATTTCTCTAATCAATACTGATTTAGAGTATTTTTTTCACATAACTATAGATAATTTTTATTTCTTTATCTGAAAACTGCCTTGAACAGGCAATTTTCTTTTTCTTTCTTTTTTTTTTAGATAATTGGGGTTAAGTGACTTGCCCAGGGTCACACAGCTAGTAAGTGTTAAGTGTTTGGTCTGAGGTCGAATTTGAACTCAGGTCTTCCTGACTTCAGGGCCAGTGCTCTATCCACTGTGCCACCTAGCTGCCCCTAAACAGGCAATTTTCAAAGAAAGAAATCTAAGCTATAAACCACTATATGAAAAAATGCCACCAAAATTACTATTAGAGAAATGCAAAATAAAGCAATTCTGAATCCTTACCTCATAACCATCAGATTGACAAAAATTACAAATAAAATCAAAGAGGAAAAATATATATATTTACACAAATATTTATAGCATCTCTTTTGGTAGAAGGTGAAAACTAGAAACCAAGTGGGTGCCCATTAACTGGGGGGTAACAAATTGTGGTAAATGAAAGTAATGGAATATTGTTGTGCCATAAGAAGTGAAATAGACATTTTTGGAGGAAACTAGGAAGACCTCTATGAAGTCATGCAGAATGAAACAAGCAGAACTAGGAAAACAATTTATATGACAACATTAGAGAAAATTTTTTTTGAAAGGCTTCAAAACTCTGATCAATGCAGTGATAAACCACAGGGCTAGAAGGACTGAAGATAAAGTGTGCCATCTACCTCCTGCCAAAGAGGTGATGGGCTTAAAATGTAAAATGAGACATACATTTTTGGACATGGTTAGTGTTGAAATTGTTTTGCTGAACTATGCATATTTGTTATGAAGGCCTTTTCTTTTTCTAAAAATTGTTCAGTGAGTGGGGGAGGGGGAGAGAGATGATAAATGCTTGCAAAAATAAATATGGAATAATTTTTTTCATTTTGTTTACATTTTTACTTTTACATAGGGAAAAATCTGTATACATCTAACCCAATTTGGTTGCAATTTCCTTAGCTTTTATCTTTTCCAGCTTGGCAATACAAGTCACTGATTTTGGACCCAGAACATTGCCACCCCAGTGACGACGGATCTCATCATATCTGTCCTTGTAATTGGTTTTGATGGCTTCTACCAGCTTAACCAGGGCTCCCTTACCTTTAGGATTAACCTGTGTGAAGGCAATGCTTGTGCACGTCTTTCTGTGAACTAAGTGACCCAGTCTGGCTTTACCTTTGATAATACAGTAAGGAACCCCCATTTTTCGGCACAAGGCAGGTAGGAAGACCAGTAGCTCAATGGGGTCCACGTCATGTGCAATCACTACCAACTATGCTTTTTTGTTTTCTACCACGGTAGTAACAGTGTTAATACCTTCTCTGAGGTCAGGTGGTCTCTTAGTGGGGACATCTCCTTTGCCTGCAGATTTTGTTCAGCCTGAGCCAGTGGCCTTTGCTTCTTATCTTGCTTTGCCTCAGGTCTGTACTTGTGAACCAGTTTAAGCAGTTGAGTAGCTGTCTGATGATCCAAAGTCTGGGTGAACTGGTTAATTGTTGGTGGCACTTTCAAACCCTTATAAAGGATAGACCTTTGACGCTGCAGTCTTATGTACCGAGGCCATTTGACAAATCGATTAAGGTCCCTTTTGGGCTGGATGTCCTGACCAATGCCAAAGTTCTTGGGCTGCTTCTCAAACAAAGGATTGACCACTTTCTTGGCCTCCTGCTTCTTTACCATGGGCGGGGGTAGGGGAGCCACCTTCTTCCCCTTGGCCTTCTTCCCCTTTGGCATCTTGGCTGGCTGAACCTGGAATACATTTTTAAAAGAAAAAGAGAGAGGCAGTTAGGTGGCGCAGTGGGTAGAGCATTGGCCCTGAAATCAGGTCCCTGAGTTCAAATTCAGCCTCAGATACTTGACACTTACTAGTTGTGTGACCCTGGGCAAGTCACTTAACCCCATTGCCTAGTCAAAAAAAATAAATAAATAAAAAGGAGGGAGTGTGAACTGGAAACTTGTATAGGTCCCTTAGGACAATCATTCAATTTAATCCCTCTTTTCTTCAGGTAGAGCTCAATTTTTAACTCTCTCTTGGACCTGGGATAAATCCAGATATTTACCCAATCCAATTTATACTTTTCCTATGCTCACATCTTATCTCCTTAAATGGGTTGTTAATCACCTTGAGGGAGTGTGGTAAAATGGAAAGAGAGCAACAGTGGGAAGTAAGGCACCTGAGTTCTAGTCATGAATGTGACCACTAATGACCTATGTAACTATGCACAAGTCCCTTCACTTCTTAGGTCTTCAGGTTCTTCATTTGTAGAATAAGGAGCTTGGACTAGATCAGTGGCATCAAATTCAAATAGAAAAGGGCCCCACTAATCCCTACATAAAGCTCTCTGGGGGCTGCATATTGACATAGTTTTTAAATATGGCATTATCTACGTTTTATTGTATTTTTATTTTGTTAATTTTAATCTGATTCAGGCTGTACTTTGGAGTGATGTGGGCTGCATGTGGCTAATGGGCTATGTGTTTTGACATTGACACCCCTGGACTAGATGATCTTTAAAGTGTCTTGTAGCATTAACTTTTTATGATTCCATTTGAATATCTTCTACTCTTTTTCTTACCCTCCCCGTGAAGGACTAGGCACATAGGAGGTGTTTGGTCAATGTTTGATTTATTTTACTGTTGAGTAAAGACAGAATGTTCTTTATATGGTCTCTCTTTCCAAATGTACATATACACAATATTCATTCTATTCCTTTTCCTTTCTCCAAAGTTTGGTGGGCATAATTGGCAGACACACACACACACAAAATAATACCCACACCCCCACCTCACAGAGAAAAACCAGTTTCTTTTCCCCTTCTTACTCCTTTCCCCATTTAAACTGGTGAGGCCCTTTGATGAAAGACCTGGAATGCTCTATGTACCTACAGGTTGTTTTGATGTTATGTGCTAGCCAGTGTCTTAGTAAACCATTAAGGGAAAGACCTGAGCTGCCAAACAGTAGGAACTAGAGTAAGCATATGGAGATTCAGGAAAGTGGGTGTTGCGATATAAAATGTACTGGTAGGTGCTGTGTGTGTGTGTGTGTTTGCGCGTGCGTGTATAAAACAACATTCCTTGCCCACAAGGGGCTTACAAGCTGTTGGGGGAGATAACATATAATACAAATTTTAATAGAGTAATTATATATGAGAAATATAAAGTATGATGAGGTCAGATGGGGCAATAGTAGTTGGTGGGTTCCTGAGGATATAGCAAAGAACAGTAGCAGAACTTTATTTTGGATGTCACTTTTTAGTCATAGTGAGCGTAAACCTCCCCATTGTATGCCTCACTTGATATTAATAATTAATAATAATAATAATAATAAGACTGCTGAACAAAATGACAGCTGTTGCATCAATCAAGGAAATTTTTTATGATCTTAACATGCATGCATAGGAGAGAGCCTGTAAACATATTTTGTTCTGAATCAAATGTGTTTTTATAACAAAAAGTATAGTGTAATCTTGCATTCTCTTTATCTTTCAGTCAATTGTGTACCTGTAAAGATATGTTCTACTATGGAATATCATTTGGAAAAGCTTGACTATTTCCTTGTCATGTTTTTCTTAAGAATGCCCTCAATATGTGTATAAATTATTCTTATATTTTATAGAAATGAGCAGGGATATCACTTATTGTTGTCATCCCAACAGCTGTAATTGTGATTTTTTTCCTAATTGTTTGCTATTTTCCTCTCTCCTAAATCTTAAGAAATTGATCCCAACTCCCCTAAAAATTGTCTACAGTGTGGACCTCCTCTGTACATACTTGGTTTGGTCTAGTTGTTCTTCCTGTCTTTGTTTGCTTTAGCATCATTTCTGTCTCCTTATGCAGAATATTAGGAACCATCATATTTTAACCCAAATGTGCATTCCATTGTTGATAATAGAGAAAATAACTTGTTGCAGACATCTTCACAGATTTCTGGGCTTGTCTACTTCCATCCTGGAAAGTATATACGTCTATACTGGAAAGAACACTTCATCTTCTTTCTTCTACTTCACGTGAAGTCCAGCTAGGTTTGAATCTTTTCCATGAAATTGCTAGCTGTAGGACAATGGACAAGTCACTTAACCTCTCTAAACCTGTTTCCTCTTCTGTAAAATGATAACAATACCTGTAATACTTAGCTTACAGGGTTTTGTGAAAATCAAATGTGTTAATATATGGAAATTACTCTGCATACCCTAAAGTGCTGCAAAAATTTAGCTGTATTTTTGTTATTTTTGTATGTATGTGTGTGTATTTTCTAATAGTTACCTATACAGCTATCTCCAAAAGTGGAATGAGTTCCTTCAGGAGGTAGACCCTCTTTGGGGTCTTTAAGCAAAAGCTATATGACTATGTGTCCAGGATGTTGTAGGGACTTTTTTTTTCAGGTATGGGTCATAGATAATTTTTGTTAAAGTATGTGATGGACTCTGTGATTTTCAGCTTTAAATTCTGTGTTATCAACAGGCCTTGGGAAGCCAGTGCTGTGCTGAAAGCATGTCCAGGTGTACCTTGCCACAAGATGGACCTTCTGAAGGTGGTTTTGTGTAAGTAGGCTTAAAGCGTGCTGAGATGATAACTGGGGTGAAAGCGAAGCTAAGACATTCAGCCCTAACACAACTTCTATGACACTTAGGACTGTCCAGGGCAGGGCTAGTCTTCCATAAACAGACTACCGATGAATATACTGTGCTTCTAGTTTTATCTTTAAATGCTTTCATTATCATCATGACATAACTGGAGCTCCTTTTTCTCTTTTTTTTCTTCTAGTGCTTCTTGCTGTTCTATAAAATGAAAGAGCTCATCATCACACATTCTGCTCTATAAAAGTTTGCAAATGAGTTTATATTCTAAGTTGATGTTGCACATGGCTGACATTTTACTCTGCCTGGCAAGAGATGCAAGTGTTTTTACTGGCTTAACACAGAACAAAATGTAAGCTTCTTAAAGGCAGGGACTATTTCATTGCTATATTTGTACCCCTGGTGCCTAGCACAGTGCCTGACACATAGTAGGCACCTAATAATTGGGAGAGGCAGTTTCTAGGCTCTTTTGGCCTCTTCATTGTGAGAAGTGCTTTACATAGCAAATAATTTCTGATGTCCGTTCTTTTATCCATGTCTCAATTTTCTGACTTTAATTTAAGTGTGTGTGTGTGTGGAGATGTCTGAATCTATAATTTCATCGTTGTGTAAATTCCTCCTCTCATCGATATGGACAACTCCACTGAAAATTGTTACCCTGGGCACTGTCTTAGAAATCTGTCTATGGTGACACATTGTCAGAGGTAGTTGTCGTACCTGCATTGTTTTGACGCCAGAGTTGACCATCCATTGTGCCACATTATCTCTCTGCTTCAGCTCGTTTAAATGGATCAAGTTGGAACTGTGTTATTTTCATGCTACATGTATTATTTTTATTCTTTCTAATTTGGTATTGATCTATACCTTTGCTCTAACAAGCCAATAGCCAATGAATAAGAAGCCCTTAGAGAAACATGAGAAGATTGATATGAACTAATGTAACATCAAATAAATAGAACCAGGAAAATAATGTACACAAAGACTACAACAATGTGAATGGGAAGCAAGAATAAAATTGTAAACTAAATGCTGTGTAATTATGTTGACCATGCTTAGGTCCCAGAGATGAAATGAGAAAATGCACCTTCATTCTCCCTTCTTTACAGAGGTGGACGACTACAGTTGTGAAACCATGCATATACTCATCAGATTTTGATGTGTTGGTTAGTTTTGCTCAGTTGCTTTTCCCCCCTTTCTTTTTAATTTGCTGTAAGGGCTGGCTTACTGGATAGGGGGTGGAGATAGGGATATATTTTAAAATGAAAGTGATGTAAAAAAACTATCAAAAATTAATTAAAAAGATGTAGTTAACTTAATTTTTAGTGATATTTGGCATTTTCCATAATCAGTTATTCCTTGAAGTATTCATGATATACAGGCATGAGAGCCTTTAGTCCCTTTCATTTCTTGATCCTAACCCATATTTTCTAGCATATTTTTTTCTGTTCTCTTTTATGCCCATCTTTGCATCAAAGTTACTCAGTATGAAAGTATATATTGATTTCATTTTAGAGTCTTGAATTCTTAGAATTTCCTACCTCTTCATCCTCTATAACAAATATCGGCCCATAAGCTTTGATTATCTTCATGGTAGTCCTTTTGGTTATACTTAGCCGTGAGTATTGCTATGAGAGATGACCATGAAATTTTTTGTTACTTTTTAGCAACCATAACCTCTTATTTGACTAAGGAGAACTTGTGAGCCACCCCTTTAGGTTAACTAACTTTTTTATATCTTCTGGTTTCATTTATAAGTCAATATTCACAAGATTTAGCTCCTTCACTGCAGAGGTTCTCAAACTTATTTGGCCTACTGGCCCCCTTTAAAGAAATTACCCAATGCCCCCCCCCCCAATCTACTTTCTTTAACCCTTTAATGGTTTTTAAAATTTTTTTTGCATTACTTCAAAAAATATGAATTTTTGTTTTAAAATAACACATCTTATTGATTGTAAATTTGTAGGTTTTTTCCTGCACTGAAATTCTGATGATGCAATAATCATGTAACCATATAGTATCATACTGTAAACAAGTCATTACATGCACATATTCCTACCGATGCATGCTGGACTTCCTGACAATGCACAACACACTCACCTGCCAACACTTGCTTGTTTAAGACCTGTCAGAGGACTTGACCACTGATGAGTTGTAACTTGCATTTTGTGTGTTTATTTGGAAAATAATGTAATCACTATGACTTTAACTCTGTTACACAACAGATGAAACATGTACAGTTTTTCAAAATCTTCTCTTCTTTCCTTATGCTTCCACCACCTCCTTATTTTTATTCAATGCCCTCCAATTGCATCCAAGGCTATTTCCACCCCCCTGGATCATTCCAGCACCCCTAAGGGGCCAGTATCGCCCACTTTGAGAACCTAGTCGAGTGGCATGTAGACTGACTGGTTAATGCAAAGATCATACTTGTAGAGTACGAACAATGAATGATTATAGACTAAAAACTATGATTCTGCTGCTCTCGGGTTTACTTACTGTCACTGTGGAAGTAAAAAGGGGTTGTAGAGTCTAAGGGTCACTTTCTATTTTCTCTGTTGCCAAGGCCAAAGAATTCACTACCTAGTGGCCAAATTCACCACACTTACCTCAGAAAGTACAAACTATTCAGTGTTAAGACCATATTAAAGACCTTTCTAATAGGGCAGAGCCTTTGAGAGAACATGTGCTTTGTGGGCATAACCTTTTGAGAACTAACAATCACCTCTATGTGGCATCTGAGTAGTATTTCTGTGGTATAACTTCTTCCAGCAAAAAGTAGGAATGAGTATAGGATTTAGAGTTGGAAGGAATCTCAGAGGCTTCCTAGTCCAACCCCTCATTTTACAGATGAGGAAATTCTGTCTCAAGTGGGTACTGGATTAAAGAGATGACATTCAACAAATATTTATTAAGCTCCAGGCATGTATGATATGATAAATATTAATCGTGGTATAGAAGAGAGCTTAGAGGAGGGCAAGATCTCTTTTGGTTGGGGTTGGAGGGTAGAGGGAGTTTGAAAAAGACTGAAAGATAAAGATCCTCAGACAAGTCCTAGATACCTTCAACCAGGAGCACAGATTAGAAGGGGACTCAGCACTCTAAATCACTATTGATCAGAGAAATGCAAATCAAAACGACTGAGATACCATATCACGCCTCTCAGATCGACTAACATGACAAAACAGGAAAATGATAAATGTTGAAGAAGATGTAGGAAAATTGGAACACTAATGCATTGCTGGTGGAGTTGTGAACTGATCCAACCATTTTGGAGAACAATTTGGAACCATGCCCAAAGGGCTATAAAACTGTGCATACCCTTTGACCAAGCCATACCACTTCTAGGGCTGTATAGTATCCCAAAGAGATCATAAAAATGGGGAAAAGACCCACATGTACAAAAATATTTATAGCAACTCTTTTTACGGTGGCAAAGAATTGGAAATTGAGGGGATGCCCATCAATTGCGGAATGGCTGAACAAGTTGTGATATATGAATGTAATGGAATGCTATTGTGCTATAAGAAATGATGAGCAAGCAGACTTCAGAAAAACCTGGAAACACTTGGATGGCCTGATGCTGAGTGCAGGGAGCAGAACCAGGAGAACCTTGTACACAGTAACAGCCATGTTGTGCGATGACTAACTTTGATAGACTTAGTTCTTCTCAGCAATGTGAGGATCTAAGACATCTCCAGGGGACTCATAGTAAAAGTGCTATCCACATTCAGAGAGGGAACTGGGGAATCTGGATGCAGATCAAAGCATACTATTTGCTCTTTTTTTTCCTTCTGTTTTGTTTCTTCTTTCTTGTGGTTCCTCCTATAGGTTCCAATTCTTCTTTACAGCATGACTAATGTGAAAATGTTTAATAGGAATGTATATGTAGAGCCTAAATCAGATTGCACACTGTCTTTGGGAGGGGAGAGAGGGGGAGAAAATTGGGAACTCAAAAGCTTAAGGAGGTGAATGCTGAAAACTAAAAATTAATTAATTAAAAATTTAAAAAGGTAAAACAAAAATGGGGCTCGGCTGAGATCACCAACTATGCATCTTTATAATTCGATATGGCGAAATGAAAAGAGCGCTACACGAGGAAGAGACAAGGGTTCTTGTCCTTCCTTTGCCACCTTTGCCATAGGTGTTCTTACCCTTTTTTGTGTCACTGTCCCCGTCTCAGAATTTTTTAAAAAATTCTTTAGGAAGAAATAACTTTAGGAAATGCTAAATGTCAGTAAGAGATTTGTAAAAGTAAAGAAGTAACTGTTTTCCCATCTAAGTTCATAGACTTTCTGAAATCTTCAGACTTCTTGGCATTTTGTGAAGTCCTGGTCAAGAACCTCCGACTTGATGAATGTGACCTTGAACAAGTCATTCCCTTGTTTCATTTACAAAACTGGGATAATTTTACCTATTTAAAAGAAAGAAAGCTAGCATCCTGTTGGCAAAAGATCTCATAGTTATGAACATTTCTGATATCAGAAGGCTCCTGATCAATGAAGTAGATCGGTCAGCTTAGTTGGAATCAATGCTATTGGCTATGGAGGCATTATGATATAGCAGATTTGGAGCCAGAGGGCCTGTGTTTGAATCGAATAATGTGTGACATTAGGCAGGTCATTTCACATCCCTTGGCCTCAGCTTTTCCACCAGTTAAGTGAGGACCTCTCAAAGGTGCTTTCTAGATCTAATCCTTTGACTTTAATCTAAACCTCTTGATAGTATCAATGTCCTCTCTCCTGGTTATATACCTGATGTGGATTATTCCTGGTGCCCTATAGTTTGAGGTACCAGGGGATGGAGTGGGTGATGAAGTCCAGTAGGAAAGCAGCCTAGACACCATTCCACCATTCTCCAAAGGGCTTTAGCTCCATCTCTACAGCCAATCCAGGGCAAGTACATCATAAACACACACAGACCTTGGATGGATATTTCTGAGAGCTCTTTCCATAATGGCCCTGGGGCAGCAGGAAGGGCAGTAGGTCGTGGGAACGACTCCTGGGCTCCTCCCCCACAACCCACACTGAAGTCCAGGCTCTACCCCACCTACTTCTGCCCCCTCTTTCTATGACTTCCCCTCCTCCCACCTCAACTCTTGCCAGAGGAGGAAATGAAGAACAATGCGGCAGATCAGAGAGTGGGCACTGGGCCAACTGTTCTGGACTAGTTTTGGGGAGGAGAATGGGCTTTGACTGTTGGCTTCCCTCCACTCTCAGTCAGCTAGACCTACCCCTTGGCTAACCTTCAGGCTGACCATTTTCACAGATTGTCCTCCCTTCCTTCCATCTTATGGCTACGGTCAGTTTCACTTCTGTTTCTTGGATTCTGTGCATTCAATTCTTGGCAGCTGGCAGTTTCCCTTCTTCCTCATTTCTTCCCTACATATGCTTTCCCTCTGGGATATATAATGCCTTCCCATCCCCCTTTCTTGAGAATCTATAGATAGGGGAAGCGTGACTGCTTTGGTGCTCTCTGGATCGAAGTCTGGGAATCCTTGGCCTCGAGTGAGGGGAAGGAACTCCTAGTCCTGAAGCTGCAACAGCAGCAAAACTGAGACAAGAACCTTGTAGTACAGAGGCCTCATCTCCCTTCTCCAGAGAAGACCAACGTGGTAGGAGGGGAAGGGGCTGGCTCATTAATGGGAAATACTATTCTCAAGAGAATACAAAGGAATCTCCAGCCTACTTTTCAGCTTCCTAGGGCTGGGAGACTGGTGGGAACCACAGCTTTTGTTTTTCCTTTTGGACTGAAATAATGGTCTAGCCAGAACCGGAACACCTTCTCCCCTACCCCAAAAATATATACTCTCAATTCCAAGGCTTCCTGCCCCACAACGTTTGGGACACTTCCCGTCCTGGGGGTGGGGTTCCCCAGGAATCTGGCCACTTCTGAAAGCCAAGCTACTTCCTGATCCTGCTTTCATAATCAAGGAGAGTAGTAGCAGAGGAATTAGACTGGACTCCAAGCAAGCAGCTAGCTAATCACTTTCTAGGTGGCAAAGGGGAGCATTCTAGACCACTTATGTCCCTATTATGGGGCCCCTGAGAAGTGGATAACACTCTCTAATCCCCATCTCTTACCCTTTGGAAACTGTCCTACTTCCCCCTAAGGCCAGGTTTCAAATTTTCTAGACACAGACTTGGACTGTGAGAAAAACTCAAATGGTCTGCTACTCCAAGCAACATCCAGTGACTTCCTTTGCCCTTGGGTACCCTTGGTTTCTCTTGGTTTTTCCTTTTCTGATTTCTTGGGTTCCATTTTTACCCAGAAAAAATGACATATGAAGTGTCTCTGTCCTACCTTTGGCAAAAGGCCAGGAACCTCCCAGACCTTTTACAGTACTTATATTTGCTACTATACAGTAATTGTGCACTATATACATTCTGATATTGTTTCTTAATTACTTCACAGTAGGAAATGTCTTCCCTTCAAGGGAGCAACCATCTCAAACTGCTTTTGTATCCCTCATAGTAAGTTCCTTATAAATGTTTCTTGACTAGACTGCCTGAAAACACAGAGATTGAGTCCTTGAGGATGGTTAGTTACTTTCTTAGTTAGTTATGGGATTACCTTGGGAATCCTCATGCACTTGGGTCATTCAGGCCCAGGGGGTTGGATGCGCAGGACTTAAGTCATAAGATATAGAATTCTTACAGACCTTAGAGATCTTCTAAGTTTCTTCGTTTTTTCCTTTTTGTCCAGATCTGTGACTTCATCCATGTAAAATGTGAGGACCTCCTTGTGTGGAAACTCCCTCCACCAATATAGACTCAGCAATTTATAGTCTTAGGGAGCTGACTAAAGCTCAAGAGATTAACTGATTACACAGGGTCAGATAGTATGACTGAGGCAACACTTGAACCTAGGTCTTCTTTACTCCAAAGCCAGCTCCCTATTCACTACAATACCCTGTTTATCCCTGCCATATTACAACTGGGGAAACCAAGGCACAGAAGTGATTTTTAGGGAGGTAGAAAGTAGCAGAGCTGAGATCTGCCTCCAAATTTAGTGCTTTTCCATGTCACACTATTGACAATGAGCAAGACTGACAGACTCAAGGGTCCAACCAGCTTCACTGTCCTGATACAAAGTTCATCCCTGACAACTCAGCTAGTTTGAACTTTGAAGTGCAGGCTGGGGCAGGTTAGAAGGGAGGCTAGAAATAATTTTTGAGGGAGCCCAGTGTTTTGGATGAGCCAAGCCCTGCCGTGCCCTGCTCTGTAAACTTTACTAATACTCTGGTGTGATTTACTGCTTTAGCTGGAGTGTATGAGGTGTTCAGGGAGGGCTAGCATCACTGGTGAGAGGGCTTGCAGAGTCCTTTCAGGGTTGCTCATCCACCTTTGGTGTCCACCTTCACCCAACCCTTACCTGTGGCTCCAAGAAGCTGTAGCCTGAACAGCAGCCACTCCCCAGTAAACAGTTGACAGACCTGCTAGACTAGATTGAGGGTAACTGACAGGCTTCAAATCCCTTCAAGAGTTAGGGGGATGTCTACCCCATGCATGTGAAGACTTTACCTGGTGGAATGGGCAGATGAAGACAATTTGTTCCAACAGCCCAAACAGGTGGGGAGCTTAGAGCTTGGTCAGACATTGAAGATGCCAAGGTCATCCATTGCATCCTGGGCCATTGCCACTCTCGTCTTGCCACTGGACTTCAATGACTCTGGAAGAGAGAGTGGGGCTTTGCACAGTTGTGCCTCACTTAAATCCAATTCACTCTGAAGTCAAGACATCACCCCATGATGTCATTGGTCTTCTTTGAAAAGACTAACAAGTGCTTTAGCCCTAGGAAAAACCTGGGTAGGCACCTCTAACCATTTTCACCTTCCCCTACCCCTTCAAAAACCTAGATTGTTTGTGAAAGGGAGTAATTGTGACCTTGGACAATTATGACGTGAGGTGATTATGATTTGCTGTGACTTTTAATCTAAGGCAATTATGACTTCAGACAATTGTGATCTGGGGTAATTGTGGTGACTGATGTGGAGGGATTAGGAAATGAAGTGACTGATTTGGAGTGGCGTGTGATGGGCAGTGATTATGACCTGGAGTGGACCGACAGTCAGAAGACCTGGGTTCGAATCCTAGTTCGGCTACTCATTAGCCTGGACAAGTCAAGTCTCTCGGGGCCTCAGTTTCCTCGTCTGTACAAAGAGGGGGACGAAGGTGGGGGTGGGGTCGGTGGATGGCCTCCCGGTGCGGACATTCTGGGGCACGCCCTGACGGTGGCCCGGGGTCCGGGGTGGCGGGAGGAGGGCTCTCGGCCCGCAGCGTTGGTCTCCCGGGGGTCAGTTTTTTTTAGACCGTCCTTCCATCCCCTGCAGCCTGACCCCCAGGACACGACGTATAAAACCCAGGTCTCGTGGCGATGGGGGTGGTGCCAATGGTTTCTTCAGGAAACAGAAACAGAAACAGAAACAAAATTACACCACCTCCCTCGGGCCTCTCCCGACCCAAAGCTGAGGTGCGCCACCGGCGCGTCAAGGGGGGAAGCCCCGATCCGCCGATCTCTGCTGCGCCTGCGCGCAGAGGGGTGGTGCTTTGCCCTTTGTTGTGGGGCCCCAGTTTCCCAGGACACCGCGCGGCGGGAGCGGGGGTGGGGCTATGCAGATTAGGAGGCTCGGGGGCGGGGCGGTTGCAGCAGCGGCGGTGGTGGCGGTGGCGGCCGGGGAGGGTCAGTTGGAGGGAGGCACTCGCTGAGGCAGCAGGAGTTTTCGGCCCGAGGCCTCTAAAGGGACTTTAGCCCGCAGTGACTGGCCCCGCGCCTGACCCACTCTCGCTCACCTACCTACTCCTCCACCCACTCCCCCCTCCCAGCGGCGGTGGCAGCGGCGGCGGCGGCGGCGGCGGCGGCAGCGGCATCGGCAGCGGCAGCGGCATAGGCGCCA
The DNA here is from genome assembly GCF_900497805.2 of Vombatus ursinus. Taxonomy (NCBI): domain Eukaryota; kingdom Metazoa; phylum Chordata; class Mammalia; order Diprotodontia; family Vombatidae; genus Vombatus; species Vombatus ursinus. The sequence continues at coordinate 54,413,534 of NW_020948983.1, read as the reverse complement.
CCTCCTCCTCTCACCCTGAGCATAGCAGCCGAGGATGATAAACACCCAGGACAGGTAACGGGCCTGGCCCCGGCTCGCCGCCCCCTAAGTCCTTGCAGCCCTCCGACGGCCCAGTCCCTTTCGCTCCCCTCCCCTCCGACCAGGCCCTATCCCTCCCCCTCCCCCCTTCCTGCGCCCTCCCTCCTCCCCCCTCCTCCTGCAAATCGGCCCCATCCATTTCCCTTCCCCCAACTGGATCTCTCCCTCCTAAGCCTCTAACCCCTCTCCTTCCTCCGTGGGTCACCCCAGACCCGGCTCATCTCACTCCCCTTCCCCAATTAGGCATCATCTCTCGCAACCAGGCACATCCCGTCTATTTCTAACCATTAAATTGGGCCCCATTCTCCCCTCCTCCCAAAACTAGGCCCCATCTTCCCACCGAGGGTTTCCACTCTTCTCCTTTCTCATTCTAAAGCTATTCTCTTCCTGTATTTCTAGCTTTCCTGCCTAAATTCCCCCCCCCATTAGTTCCATCCCTCCCTTAAGGACTGCACGGCTCTATCCTTTCCTGCCTCTTAACAGGTCCCCATCCCTGCCTCCTTTCCCCACCAAAAACAAAACAAAACAAAACTACACACACAAATGGAAAACACCAAACAGGCCTTTCCCTAACCGGGCCTTGATCCTCTTTTCCTCCCCCTAAATTCGACCCCCCTTAAAGTTGGTTCTGTCCTTGTATTCTCTTCTTCCTTCTATGGTGCCCTATGTCCCTTCTCCCTCTAAACTAGGTTCTATCCCTAGCTCTTAACATTGGATCGCATTTTACCCATTCATTCTTTCAAGTGAGCTAGACCCTGTCTTGCTCCCCCATTCCTTCTCCCAAGCTGTTGCCTTTTCTAATTGAGACCAACCATTCTTATACTGGGCTATTTCACTTCCATTGTCCACCTCTCTCCCTTGCATATGATCCCCATACCTACAGCTCTTTTCCTATAAACTTCACCCCAGCTTGATACCAGCCCTCCAATCAGGATCTACCTTCTGTTCTCCTCTCTCCAATACTGGGTCCCTTCAAGTAGGGTCCTCTAACAACTAAACTCTTAATGCCTTACCCCCATTCTACTTTTTCAAAATTAGATCCTAGTTTTTTCACTAAACCAAACCCAATTTTCCTAAAGTAATGTGCCATTCTTTCCCCAAACCTGGCTTATAGAAGCTTCTACCTAAATTAGACTCCCTGTTTCTCCCTGACCTCCTCCCCAACATGTATAGCAAAAATCTTAAAATTAGGCCCAAATAGACCAGGTAATTTGGGTCTTACCCATCCTAGGTCATAGCTCCTTAGTTCTACATAAACTGGACTCTGGTTGCCCCTTTCCACACTAAACTTGACCCATTTGCCATCTTGGCCCAAATCTCCTCCCTTAAAGGATTCCTGTTGCACCCCTAAACCTGGTATTTTCTACCCAAAATCAAACTTGTTACTTTCCCAGTTTGCCTCTAGAATAGGCCTCAGAAGTCAAGCTTTCAACTGGGCTTTATTCTTCCTCAAACAGATTCAGTCCCCCAAAGTCCATTTTATATTAGATTTGAGCTGACCTCTCAAACTGGACTTAATTTCTTCATTTAAATCAGGCCTTAATTTACCTAACCCCTTTCTCAACCCGGATCTTTGCACTGTTCCCCACTCAAACTGGTTCTGACCTTTCCATATCCACACTGCCCCTATTTCACATTTTCTACCACTTTGGTCTGATCCCCTAGACTTCTTAGTTGGTCTCAACCCTTTGCTCCCTGATAGTCTTTTGTTCCTGTTGTATTTTAGGTTGCTTCACCTGCAGCAGGTCTCCCACACTATTCAAGAGTTCTTTCTTCTTCTTCAGGACTTATTTGTTCCTTCTAGTTCCTTTTCAGAATGATGTACAAAAACATCTCTCCAACCTTTCTTTAGATATTTTAGCTACCTTCCCCCCTATTTTCATTCAGCCTCCCAGCCTAGAGCCCACTCCCACCCATTTCCTTGCCACCTGAAGAAACAAAGCTTGTCAGTTTCCTGGTTGGTTTTCAGACCATTTTGTCCCATCAGCTGCCCCTAGCCTCCTGCTTACATACCTATTCTATTGTTTTGTTCTTCAGCTTCTTTCTGACCTCTCTTTATCCATCCCTTTGGCTTTCATCTCTTCATCCATATTCTCAGAGAGGCTGAAGGGAGGCTTGATGGCCAGTTAAGGACCTGGAACATCTCTCTAAAGGATGGTGGAGACTGTTCGTGTGTTAATGTGAGAGAAGCAGAAGGTGAAAAGGGGGGGGAGGGGAAGCTGCCCCCTCTAGGGATGAAGGGAAGTAGGGGAACCCTGCAAGGCTCTGAGGACCCAGGACACTTCTAAAGGGTGGTGGAGGCTGAGCTGGCTTGCCAGTGTGAAAAAGCAAAAAGTCCAAGTGACCTCTTCTCCAGGGATGGAAGGAAGTGGGGCAACCTACAAGGCTCTAGTCCTGTTTAGGATCTGGCTGGCCAGCTTTCCTATGTGTTGAACCTTAGGTGTTGAGGGCAGTGTTTTAGTGAAGGCTGGGAGATCGTGGCCTTTTTGGGCCCTTCACTAACTCTCTAGACTGGTGAGAGACTGAGCTGTTCCAAGGTGAGAACTGTAGGAAAGCATTACGTGAGGAACTATCTAAGGCCTCATGCTCAGTGTTCTGTCATTACTTTTATGACCTTGGGCAAATTGTCTTTCTGGCCCTCAGTTGCTTTATCTGTCAGGATAGGATATATTTAAGGACCCTTCTGATGTTGTTTGCTGATGGTATTTGTGATCTAAGAGGCTAGATATATGAAAGACAATGAGCCTGGGGGGGCTAAACAAGAGCCTAAATTTAGATGTTTAGATTAGGCTCAACCACTGTCACCTAGGAGTTAGGTGTGTGTATGTGTGAGAAGAGGGTGTCTCACTGCTCTGAATTATGACAATTATATTTCTGTAGCTTTTCTACAAGTATTCTCTGGCCCACCCCTTTCTTTCTAAAAGGAATTCTAATAGAGTACAAACCAGGGATTCCGATAAGAGCCGGATATTCTTCCTAGTCTGTGTTCTTGGTGTTTGGTATCCACTGAGAGCGCTGGCTGGGAGTTGAATTCTCATTGGGGGTGGGGAGGGATGGGATTTCTGGCTGACCTGGCCCTGTGAAAAACCCAGGAGGTGGAGGTTAGGTTTCCTGGAAGAAGTTGCAGGGCAGCCTGTGTTATGTTTTGAAAACAAGACTTTTCCTTTTCCTTTCCTGTCTGATTGGTGCTTATGAAATGTCATAATTCCTGTTCTTAGAGGGGAAGAGGCATAGGTACATAATATAATCCAACAAACATTTATTAAGTGCCTGTTGTGTGCTTTTTGGATGTAATTTAAATGAGCAAATTTGTTGTTGCATCAGGTTAGGAGTCTTTCTTGAATATAGAGGACTTGGTATCTGGTAGACAGAGTAAGTTTGGTTTAGATGACAGTTATATTTATCACGTGGGGTGAGCGCATGAAGAGACTAGTTGTGATTTGTTTGTGAAAGTTCCCAAGTTTCTCTATCTGTACAAGGAAGTCTTGTCCTGGTAGGAACCTTGTTAAATTGTTTTGTGTGGCCTTTGGAGGGAGGGAGGGATACGGCCAAATCAATTGCCTGACAAAAAATCTTCACTGAATGGCTTCCTGGGAACTAGAATTTCTGCCTTCTAAAAAAGGGGAAGTTTCCCCTTTTTTTCTGGCACTGCAGCCTTGCTGGAAGCAGGAACTTTGGTCTTTTAATGTCTGCCTTCAAGGTCATCCCTTTGAGAGTCAATCCTGGAACTGTCAAGAAGCCCCCCAAATTGGAGGTGCACTTCAGAAAACTCTGAGAGTTATTAATAGCATTGCCCACTCTGCCAATGAATCCAAATTTAGCTTCTGAGAGCTGCTCAGTAATATATAAAGGGGAGTGGGATGGGGGTGGGGTAGATATTATTAATTTGTATTTCTTTAAAAACCACAACAGTAATTCATACCTTCTTAAGCTGCTCTGAAGTTGGTTCCATGGTTCAAAAGGTTCTGAAGTCTTTTTGAAAGGTATAGTCCAGAAATTGTCAAGTAGGTGGGTGTGAAATGTTACTAGATAGGAACAGGCCATGTAAAAATTTTCTCTTAGCAACAGAATGATAAAAGGTTTGTATGAAATATAGCTACCTTTAAAAAAAAATCTTCTAGGCCTTCGGTGCTATGTAAACAATGAAGTAATTCCATCCAGGGACCTGGGAAAGGAGGTTGGGGCCAAGAGCTTGTGTTGCTTGTGTCACAGTAAACCACAGTTAGTGGATCCTGGGATCAAGTGAAATCAAATTCCTCTTTGAGGTCCTAATTACTTAAGTACCTGTTATCCTTTGGCAATATTTGTGACTACCTTTAGCAACAGATGTGGAATAGCAAGCAGCTTCAATAAGGAGCATTTCTTTCTCCAGGGAAATAACCCTTCTCAGGAGCAAGGTCTAGTTAGTGATGCACAGAAATCCTTCTTTAGCTGTCACCACAAATAGATTTCACAGAGAGAATCAAACCCTAGTTTTGCTGTGGAGCTGTGATTGCTCTGGGAGTGATGTCATAGTTTTCCTCCACAACAGTGCTTAGCATGCAGGCTTCTTTGGAACAGAGTAGCTTTGGTGAAATGACTTAGGCTTGGCTTCTGCCCAAGGACCCTTTCTCATTTGCAAGGGAAATTGGCAAAAAACACTTTAATTGTGTGCCCCTTTCCTAGCAGTAGCAGTCACATTCTCCATCTCTCCCCTTCATTCTGTTACTCTTTGCTGGGCTGGATGGCAACATTAGATATGTTTGTCTTTTGTCTCAGGACCAGTGATTGGAGGAGGCAAGCCTGGTCTCAATATAAAAGTAGCCTAAATGAAGGGAACCTTGAAACATGGAGGAAAGCCATTGTGATAGATCCCAGGGATATGGGTGTGTGGGAGCCATATACCCAAGAGATTCTGGAGAATGAACAATACCAGGAATGATGATGTATTCCTTTTTTCCATTTGACATGGCATCTGACTGCCAGGGTCATCCAGCCCTCCTGTGGCAGGTAATGGAAACCTCAAAAGAACAGGTACTGCTTTACCCAAGAAAAATAATGTTCCAAATGTGGAATAATAAAGAGCAAATCATTGGGCATTTGGCACTGAGTATTGTACTCTTTGAGACATGGCTGAATAGAAGTTAGCTCTAGAATGAATTCTGTATCATGACACTGTCACACCACTAATACTGTTTATGGCCTTATGTGTTGGGTACACCTTGCTTTAAGCAAAACAGATATAAAAATTTAGGCTAACATAAAGTAAATTTAGGGGTTGATCTTTCATGTAACAAAGGATTCTTTGCTTTATTAAGAGTGATTCACTATGTGACTGTGTTTAAATAGCAAACTCTTAGAGCATTTTAAATACAACACGATTTGAATTGCACAAATATGATTTATACGTGACTTTCCCCAGGAATGCATTAAATAAGGTCAGTTTCTGTAGCTAGGCTATAAAATAGCATAACCTGTGCTCCTCAGAGGACTGTGCAGACACATTTTGAATAAAAGCATGTGGTACCAGAGTAGCATTTCCAAGGAGTATTTCTCAGGATACAGCCAACTGTAACTGGGAAAATAAAAGGCTGGTAACCAATGGACTGTCATCTCCCAACTTCCTTCCAGGTTGACTTGTTGAGTTCCAGATGCCTCCTGATGCCCATTTCCAGAGGCTTTTTGTTTTGTCTTAATGGTGCCTCCAAAAACATGGTGGGCTCAACTGGGGGTTTAAGTTTAGGCTGATAAATTTGGCCTTTAATCCCCCTGATCTCATGATTTGAGCCTCTCAAATCACCCTTTCTGTGGTAAAGATTAAAAGCCTCACAGTGGAGCAAGCAGGATGTAAGTGGGGATTGGAAAAGGCTGAACTTTTAGGCCAGTTAGAAGCAGAACTCACCCTGTGTGAAATCTAACCAGGTATGGGTTTTGTGAAGGACAGCATTCCTGTATTCAGGAGTCACAATTTATGCTACAGAAGTCCTCTTGTCTATATAGGAATACTGCCTTACCCAATCCCACCATCATAAACAGTGAATCTACTTTTCAACACTATAGTTAATTGTGGCAGAAAAAAGGATTGTGGGGTGCCTTCATGACCTTAAATTTCTGTTCTGCTAAGAAATTTAATTACAACACAAGTCTATTTTAGAAATGAAAATAGTTTTTGAAAGAGAAGCAGTTCACAGGTGGTGGTGGGGGAGAGAAACTGCAGATATATTATATAATGAAAAAGACTTAATTATTGATTAATTGTGATCCTTCATTTTGTAGTTCATCCAAAACCATAGCAGTTTCTCTTAGGAGACTGGAAATGGCTTTGGTGTGGGGGCCTGCAATGGTTTTTTCCAGGTTGGCTTTCTGGAGAGATGTGAAGCTTGTGTAGACTATGGGGAAGGAGAGAAGAATCTCTGGGATAGTTCTCAGCCATCTTCAAGTTGCAGTAAGAGAAGTGAATTAAATGACTTGTTATCACTAAACTTACCTTTAGTTGAAGAGTAGAGAATTCATAAAACTAAAGGACAAAGGGACTATTGAACCTAAAAAGGTTCTTTCTTCTACTGACCCTATTGTTACCATCATTTGTCAATCAAACTTCTGAATACTGAGAACCAAACCTTGTAGCTGAGCCTGTGAGGTGGTGGGGCCCATGCCATTCAGGCTGGCTCAGGAAAGGGTTTCTGTGATTTGGAGGGAACAGGCAAGATATCTGGGATGATTCTTTTGGTCTGAGTTTACTCATCTGTAAAATAAGGGGATTGGAGTAGCTGACCTTTGGGGTCCCTTCCAGTTTTAAAACTATAATGCTGTTGATACAGATTACCTTCTCAAAGATTTTTGAGAAACAGTCTCTTGAAGGTGGGAATCTGGACAAGTTTCATGTTACCTCTCTGGGCCTCTGTTTTTTCATCTGTAAAGTTAGGGGATGAAACTTCATGATCTTAGATTTCTTCCAGCTTGAATTCTACAAAGAACTCCATAATCTTGGGCCTCTTCTGAATAATATCTGAATATATATATACTCCCTAATCCAGGTTGCCAACATCAGTTGCTTTCTCTAGAGTGGGACAGATAAACCTACATGCCATGAGAAGTGGTTCCTTAGGAATGGCAAATGATCATACATTGTGGGGGCTCATTGTTTTGGGGGAAAAGCCTATCTTAGGTCATAGATTTAAGGGTAAGGAGATTCTTAGATGTCATCTAGTCCAATCTTTTCATTTTAGTCAAACCAGAGAGGTCCAGTGGCTGCTCAGTCCCACAGGGCCTAGGTGGGGTTTGAATTGAGATCCTCTGATTCCAAATCCGGCTTTGTGCCCACTGCACTAGGCTGTCTTATTTTTTCCTGCCAGAGCAGGATAATCATTCTATTATTTTGTCCCTTAAAAGTGGCTCCACTTGGAAGGAATCACATTACCCCAGTGACATCAAGAGAAAATAGCTATGTTCTTGAGAACAGTCTGTAGCAAAGTGCTTTGCCATGTCTTTTCTGGCCTGGGTAGGTTATGCTGTATTCTGGGTTGGGGTTTGGTCTGAATGAAGGATAATTTCCTGGAGAGTGGCTAATATTGCAAGTTGCCTTTTGTTCCTTGATATCTGTTGGTCTAGTACCTTTTCTAATTATGTTTCCCAGATATCCTCTGCCCTTCAGTTAGGATTTGGTCCCCTATTTTCTCAGGTCAAGTCGGGATGTGGCCCTGCTGGTAGTGATAGCAAGAAAAAGTCACTCCTTACTTGGGGATTCCACCAAAACTTGTTGTGTTGGGAACTGAGGAACCATTTCCAGAATGTGGAACTAACGCAAAGGCCTGACTGTATCGTGCAATTTCAAGTGAGGCAGAAGGCACTATGAGAAAACTTTCTTCCCTTGAATTGCTTAGCATTTTCATGTCATAGTCTTCTATCTATAACTGCTTCCCCTGGAGGCCCTTGTGCTTAGGGAATGGGTATCAGGGGTACAGGAGGACAGACAGACCAGTGGTCAGGTGGCACATATGTGTATAGGAGGACCTGGTCTGCCTCTTGCCTGTGCCTGACTTGACAACAACTGGCTTTGAGGTAAGCTGTTGATGGAAGGAGTCATCCAGCTGGCCGTGAAAAAAGCAACTGGTCTCATTCTGGGTCCGTTTCATCAGGAGTCTTGGATGTACCCTCTGCATGTCATTAAGAGAGGCTCCTCCAGGCTTTTTCTGCTTTTGATAAGCCTGTGAACTGACATACTGCATTCCTTCCTTCCTATTTAGCTACCCTTTAATAACTCCCATTAAACTTGTGCCTTAATGTTTATAAAGCTACTTTCTCATAATAACCATGAAGTAGGTGGTGCAAGTCTTTATTAATATCTTGTTTTACAAATGGGGAAACTAAATTGCAGAAAAGTTAAGTAACAACCATAATCACACAGCTTTTAAGTTACAGAGTCAGGATTTGAACCAAGATCTCCTGATTCTAAGTTTCCAATATTTCCATTATACTAAACTATGTCTTTTAATCTAAGAGTTTGTGTGTGTGTGTGGGGGGGGGTGTCTTCATCTTAAGCTTGATTGGACTCCACCAACACCCCTATAGTCATCCTTCATTCCACCATTATTGCATATCTCAGCCAGAATTTGGTAGAGGAAAAAGACTGAACCCAGGTCCTTGTAGAAAACCTTGGTGATGCATCAGATGGCTTGTGTGGAGAAGTTAGGCTGTAAATTCAGCTCTTAGTTTTGATTTGGCTTTTGGACTTATGAGTGATTTGGACAAGTGATTTATCTTACCTCCCATTCCTCTGGTTTAGGTGAGGGGGCTTGGTAATAAATACTTAGCTCTTAAGAATATGGCTTTGGTTCCTGTTTTCTTGTGATCCCATATTCCTCTTAACTTCAGCAGGGAGCTGCCATTACCTTTGTGGCCTGTGTTGGATAATAACACAGGTCGGGGGGGTTGTAATCCCTTCTTTCTTGGGCATGCTGGGCCTGCCATCTTCAGTTCTGTGTCTGCCATGTAAGAAGCAGGATCGAGTTCCTCTTGAAAGCTGGCTGCCCCTTTGAGAAATCTATTTGTAGATGTTTGTTTATCAGAGATGTGAGCTCTTCTGGTCAGGCATCTCCAGCCAGTCTCTCTTGGCAGTGTTCCAGGCTTTCGTGGGGCCTCCCTTCTCCTCCACCGGAAGGCTGGCTTCCTCAAGTCCACCCCCCCCCCAAGAAAACGGAAGTAGGGCTGGCAACCAGGGGTGAAGCAATGAAGACAATGGTTTAGTTTGACTTAAAATTTTAAATATGAGAGAATCATTTTCAGGGGTTGGATAACAGTAGGTCAGGGTGTCAGGTAAATCTTTAAGCTAACCTCAATTCTCTCTCCACCTCTTCTCTTTTCCAGTAATATTTTACCTTTGAGTAACTGTCCCCAGCTTCAGTGCTGCAGGCACATTGTTCCAGGGCCTCTGTGGTGCTCCTGATGCCCCTCACCCACTGTCGAAGATCCCCGGTGGGCGAGGGGGCGGCAGGGATCCTTCTCTCTCAGCTCTAATATATAAGGTAAGGGAGTCTGTGGGGAAATGGATTGGGATTGGGTCCAGGGGCTGCCGAACTCTGCTGTGCTATTGTCATGCTATCAGCAAAGTTATAAATTCTTTTGAGGGCTGGAACCGCATCGACCAAGTCTATTTCTTTACATCAGCACTGAATTAGGCAAGGAAGGAGTTAACTTTCATGGTAGTTGGTGGCTAAGTCGAGTATGTTGGCTGCCACAGAGGTAGGAATATTGACCTGAGGCTAGGGAGAATTTGTGTTGGGTCAGTTCAGTTGTAAGGAGTTTTCTAAAAGTGGGAGGTTATTAGATGGGCTTCCTTAAAAGCCTTTTCCAGCCTTGTTCACTTTCAAATCCTGTGCACATCTTGCTCATTCAGAGGCCTAGTGCTCAATGCCATCTTTCCAGTGTTTACTAGCCAACACTTTAGAAATGGAGTATGAAGGACTGGTTGTGAGATGAGGAGAGATAAGTGCCTTCTAGGAACTTATCCGCCTACTTTTCCTGAAAGAAAACCAGGGCTGAGGGAGGGATCTGACAGGCTGCAAAACGGCTACAGGCCCAGTCAACCAAAGTGACTCCAGGTCAGCCAAAATGGAGACAAATCCAGGGGAACTTGTAGTTTTCTGTTATTCTTTGCCTTGGACAGTCTGGTGTTTCCATTGCAAAGATCTGAGTGAGACGTTCTTCACAGCCCTTTCATTTCCTGGGCTTAGATACCTACTTTAGTACTGTCCCATTTTCGAGAGTTTGGTGAGCTGAACTAATGTATTAGCTTTAGGCTCCCTCCTTCAGTGACTGAAGCCTAGGGTCATGTTTGGCTATTTTCTGAGCATGAGATTGGAAGATTGAAAGGTGTTCTCATCAGGGGCAGGCTAGGTGATAGCACGGGTCTGGGGGATCTCTGGAAGAGCTTAGTCATAGCACCTTCTCTTTAGCAGTCTTGTGGATCCTCGGTCCCATTCTGCTGTGAGCCTTAGGTCAGGAGCGTCCTGAAAACACCACGGGAGAGATGGGGCCCAAGTCTTGTACTCCAGCCCCATCATCCTGCTGTGGTGGCTCCCTCAAAGGTTTCTAGCTCTTTCTCCCCAATGGGAAGCTATTGGTTAGACTGAGGGACTGAGCAACTGCTTCATTTGAATTGGGCACAGCTCTTCTTTCAAACTAACCCTTGTATTGGCTGTTCTACTTAAGATTAGGCCAAGATGATCTCTTTGTAAATATTTGCTGTAGAAGACGGAGGAAGGATACTGTGGCCTAGGATAGCAGCTACCTTTCCCTGTTTCCTGATGTCCCTTCTAGGACGAGAAGCTCACTGTGACCCAGGACCTCCCAGTACACGATGGGAAGCCTCACATTGTCCACTTCCAGTATGAGGTCACTGAGGTGAAGGTCTCTTCCTGGGACGCAGTCCTGTCCAGCCAGAGCCTGTTTGTGGAAATCCCAGATGGGTTATTAGCTGATGGGAGCAAAGAAGGGTAAGGAGTGAGTGGCTTTCCTGCTGCTCCTTGAAGGTGACGCACTTCGGGTTAGGTGGGAATTAGTTGTCCAAGGAAAGCCTGTGTGTCTGGGGCTAGCCCTCTTCCCTCAGTATTTACCGTCTGTGTTATTTACCACAGGTTATCTTTATCCAGTAACGTGGGCCTTGTTGCAGGTTATAATTAAAGGAGATACTTATCACATTAACCAGATCCCTGCCAAATCCCCTACCTGAGTTGTCTGTTATGTTGATAAGTGGACAGTACTGCTCAGAAACATTGAGTAGATCCAGTGGACTGGAGCTGGGGTAGCTAAGTTTCCTGCAATCTCCAAGCTGTTCAAGACAGTCCCAGGGAATTGCTTTTTGCACAGCCCTTAAGAAACACCTTTTCGGGCTCCTCATGGCCTCACATCACCCTCCTAAGATGCTCGAGCTGTGTCTGCTGAACTTCATCTCCAGAGCTGCTGATTTTACTTCAAAGTGAAGGGCTCTCATTTATCAACAAAGATTCAACCAAGTCTTTCTTTACTTATAATAGGCAGACATTTATACAGTGCTTTCATGTTGCTAAAGCACTTCAAATACATAATCTCATTTGATCCTAACAAGAGCCCAGTAGGTAGGTACCATTTCTCTTTCAAAGATGAGAAAACTGAGACTCATTCATGTCATGGCAGAAGTGGGATTTGAACCGGGGCCTTCCTTCCTGACTCCCATCTCACATTCACTCTTCCCCACTGTACTTCAGAAGCTGAAGCTGAGCTTCCTGAATAAGAGTCCCTAGGGTCCTTAAAACAGGAGCCCTTCCCTAGAACCTCCATAGCTCACCAGGATGAAAACTCGAAGGCTTTAGTGGGTCCTAGGAAGTGTGGGCCTTTGGCCAAGACTAATACCCTCTGGGCACCATCCACTGCAGATTGTTAGCACTGCTGGAGTTTGCTGAAGAGAAGATGAAAGTGAACTATGTCTTCATCTGCTTCAGGAAGGGCCGGGAGGACAGAGGTGAGCAGCCAAAGTGGACCCAAAAACCTAGTTCCCAATGGGCTTCAGGGATGTAAGGGGGGATTAAGTGGTGGCTAACTGGGAGGGTTAGGGTTCTAGTTGCTGTTGGGGAGTCCTAGAAACCCTGGGTTTTGAAAAGCCTGGAGGAAGATCCTGGTGTGCTGTACCAGAAAGACATGAGTGCTGTTCCGTTTTGGACATTTTATCTTCAGTCTTTGGTGTGGGCGTGGGTGGGGATAAGGAGGGAGATGGGAGAGGAGATCCCATTCTGATCCCTCACTGGGGTCCCCTGTGCTCTGTTTTTGCAGCTCCACTTCTGAAGACCTTCAGCTTTCTGGGCTTTGAGATTGTGCGTCCAGGCCATCCTTGTGTCCCCTCGAGGCCAGACGTGATGTTCATGGTTTACCCCCTGGACCAGAACTCATCTGACGAGGACTAGATGCAATGGCGGAGGCCACTTTGACCAGGAGCCACAGCAGGGGACTAGGGGAGGGACAGGCAGCCCTGGGGTGGAGGGGGCTCCATGCTGCCCAGGGAAGGATGCTGTAGGGCTCAAAGTGAGGGTCTCCTAATTGTGTTCTCGGAGTTGACTCGTTGAAATGTGTTTTCCATAAAGAACAGTATAAACATATTATCCACATGTAATCACCAATAGTAAATGAAGATGTTTATGAACTGGCATTAGAAGCTTCTTAAACTGCGTTGTGTGGTGTACCCTAGCCTAGAGGAGAGCAAGTGGCTGTCCAGGCACAGGGGCAAGCCACATGGAGGGCTGGTGGGCATCACTGCAAGGCTCTAGTTCCCCTGCTTTTGGGCTTTCTTTCTCGTTTTAAAGGTTTGTGTATCTTTCTTTGTTCTCAGCCCATCACTTCTGGGGCCCCTTGGGGAGTGGCCCCCGACATATCCCTTGAGATGTAGCTAAGTTGTTTTTTTTTTTAAATGACACTTCATTACAGTCCCCTTTCCATATGGTATATACATTTGCCTTGGAATAAGCAACACCAGTCTCTGGTTTGACCCTTCTTTTACGGCTTAGTGCTATCCTGGCTTTTGGTTAAGCAGTCTTTGTTCAGTGTTCCCACTGCATTTGATAAAGGGGCATTCAAGTTCCCTCCTACCACCAGGATTTGTATTTAGGGCCCAGGCTTCTTGGCTCTCAGTTCTTTTGCCAGCAGCAGGGGTTTCCACTCCTGGCTGCTGGCCTGGGATCCCAATGTTTCCTTCCTAGGCTTGGAGAGCTGAGAAAGCAACTCACAGCCTGGGAGTAGGGAAAAACTATTCATTGGGGCTGGGTGATACTTCGGATGAAGTGACATACTTCTCTGCCCCTCCCCCACTCCCATTCCCCACAGCGGAGTCAGACTATAGTTGTCTGCCCTACCCAGTCTGGGAAAGGTGGGAAGTAGAAGAGAGTAAGTGGCAGAGAAGTGGCCTGCACCCTTGTTTTCACTTAACAGCTTGTTGTTGGGGAGAAGGGGAAGAGAGTAAGTGAGCAGGGAGCTGGTCTGACCCATCCAAGCTGGTGAACTGGGTCGGTCCTTTTGGGGAGGGGGGTGGTAAGAGTGTGTTGTGTTACTGTGTCAATAAACTGGTTTAAAGTTGTGGTTGCTTTCTCTTCTCTTTCCCCTGCCAATGTGACGTGCTACTGATTAATAGTGGCTCTTTTAATACTTCTGCTTAAAGTAAGGTCAGAGGGTGGACTGGAACAATGAAGAACCTCTAGCTGGCTGGGAGGACCAGGGTTGAGTGCATGGTTTACTACCCTGCAAACAGTAACGGTTCCTCTGCAAGAGCTGGCCAAGAGGAAGGAGGGCTTGTCCTCAGAGCCTAGGGTCTCCAGGGTCCCATTTATGTTCTCAGTCCCAGGAGATTAAGGGTCCAAAATACACTACCAGTGGTACCCTGGAGAGACCTGTATATACACAGCAGCTCTGGCATAACTTGAGGTGACCCTGTGGGAAAAGGCTCTGAATACCTGGCTTGCCCTATGGGGATTAATGCCTAAAGGATTAGCTTTAGGCAAAGCCTGAATGACCTGCCAATACTGCTTAAAAATCTTCAAAAGAAAAGGTCTAAAAATGTCCTTAAAGTAGAAGGCTTCTTCTCCTGGTTCCTAGTCTCCATTTTAATTTCTAATTTGCAGCCCCTTTTTTTCCCTCTACTGGGATTCCTGATCTTCCTTTGGTAATGCTTCTGCTTTCCCAAGAACAGTATGAACATTCCACCCCACCCCCAACTTCTCCAATGCCCCAAGCTAGGCCGAGGTCTTCTGCTAGGTGCTGTTGTATAATATCTAGCTTGAGATTGAGATATTTCACGTTCTTACCCGACTGACATTTCTCCTTTCCATAGCTCATTTTCCTCTGTTTTCTGGGCCTGATGCTCATTATGTACAACTGCCCAGAGGTATACTGCCAGAACAGGAATGGCCTTGAAGCCATTTGCTTTGACTTAGGGAGGCACAGGGCTGGCTGGTGCTGAGCAAATTCATCCAAAGAAACTCTGGGGTAGTGGCTATAGGGTGGGCAGTACCAAGAGACTAGAGAAGACTGGTGAATGTTGACTGAGAAGCTAAACTTAAACCTCGTACAAAGGAAAAGTAGGGCTGTAATACCGAAATAAGGAAAATGGGGGAAGGGAGCAGGAGTCAGTACCACTAAGGTTGGGCAGGATTTGGAGCAATGACCCAAATCCTAGGTCCTCTCTTTCCCAAGAAGACAGAGGCAGAAGTGGGCTAGATAAAGACGATTCTCAGGAGTTTGCTGCCCTCTTCTGGTGGCTCCTCATAGACAGGCCTAGATAATGGAACTTTGTACACTAGGTAAAGCAATCCTTTTAAGGCAAGAATGGGGAACTTTTTTTTCCCTGTGAGGGCCACTGACTCAAAAAAAAAAAAAATCAACCAAGGGCCACTTAAATAAGCAATTTTTGGAAAAAAAAAATTTTTTCCCCCTCTCTTGGAGGAAGAGATGACATTAAACTCACTTGTTTTTAAAATTATGAACAGGGTCACAAAGCTTTATTCAGTATTTTAAAAATCAACTTCAATTCTATATCATGGTAAACTAGGAGTAAGGGAGAATGATAAATAACCGTAGAGGAAAAAACAAGAGCTTGGGAAATGGGCTCACTTGAGCCTAAACTTTAGATTGGCCCACTGCCCTGTGGCGTTAATTGTTGACTAATCACTATTCACAACCTTCAGTTGCTCTTCATAGCAGACCTGAGATTGTTCACAAAGAGACATCTACAGCAGGTAAGTTATTCTTTGGGCTGCAGTGATCACAGAGTCGCCCTAGGGCTAGACATTTGTATCAGGGCAGGAGTCAGTAGACAAAGAGCTCCTTATTCATCCCCAAAAGTTTACGAGCCTAAATTTTGGATAGGTTTTGGAGTCCAAATTGTAGTTCCCAGTTAGCTGGACAGCTTTATCATAGATTAATCTCCACTGTCACAACCTTGGAGTCGGGATGTACCCAAGTACCCAAATGCCCCACAGCACCTTGGGGGTTGGGGGTATAAAGGTGAAAAAAGGAGAGGTTGTGAAGAAGGTGGGAGAAATTTGGGGGGGGGTAGGAAAAGGTGAACATCTGCACTGACCCGCCCAAAGCTTTGGAGGGTACCAGATACATAGCCTGTCACCAACCATAAGAGGAGGCTGTGAACACGAATCAAAATGGGAGGAGAGGAGGGGTAAGGATCCAAACATGGAAGTGTGTGTGTGGTGAAACAGTTTGGGGAACACTAGTAGCTGAGTGCAGCTCTGTGGCACACACTTGGGAGAAATAACCAGCAGCCCTCACAGGTTTGTGATTGTCTCTTAAAAAGATTTATTTTCTCTTCCTGCCTGAATGTACAAAGGCAAAAAGAGTACAGTTTGTATATATATATATATATATATATATATTTATATATATATAAAAAAACAAGGAACTTGGTAATGTACACTTTACAGAAGGGAAGAATCAGGAAGACTGAAATCAAACCCAACAGAGCAACTCCAATGGAACAAGCTATAAACAGCAACACTGCCCCTCCTTGCCAGGTCCATCCAACCTTTTCCCAATGGGTTGAATACCATAGCAAGGAGTTGGGCTGGGGAAAGGAGTTGAATAAAAGGGCCTGGGGGGCGGAGGGAGGGGTTCATCCTGGGATAGCCCCCTGGCTATGGGCTAAACAGAAGTTCTCGGGTTTCCCCAGTACCACCACAAATAGCAAAGTAGGGCCCATTTATCTTGGGGTCTGCTAATTGCCTGGTCAAAGTCTCTGAGAGGCTTCAGAGCAGCTCTTGGGTCCTGGGATTGGAGAAGGCAGAGCAGCAGCTGACATGGAGAATTCCTTTCTCAAAGCCGGTAGGAAACAGGCTCTATTCCCTCTGTGAACTCCCCACTGACCTCCCTTACTCTATCTAAGGAGTGGGAGAAGGAGCTCAAGACTGATTACTCTGCATTCTCACACTCCCCTTTGTATGTTACTTTTATCTTGGTACTAACTAGGTGTCTTGCAGAGCTGGGACATAAGGATAAGGAGAAATGAACAGACTAACCCTCAAATCACAGCCCTATTCATTTCAAGTGGGAATTCAGTGCTGCCCTCAGCTTGATGGGTAGGCTAGGGACAGGTCCCAGGCCTTGTTAAAACCTTCTCCCCTTTCCCCCTTTCTTTACAGCTTCTCAAAGCTTTTTTAAAGCCTTCTTTCAGTAGGGAGCTCCAATAAGCAGTATCTTTGCAGTCCTGTGCAAAGATAACTTGGTTTGCTCTGGCCTGGGGCTCTTGGCTCCCACCCCCACACCCCCTCCCCAAGGGGAATATAGATAGTCTCTCAAACATCAAGAATGTTATGGTTTCCTCAATGGTCCCAATTGTGCCTGGAAGTCCTGAGGCCTGAGGTAGGAGTACAAACCCTCCACTTAACTTTTTTCTTCAACTTCATCTCCTCCAAGTTAGCAGCCTCATACCTGCTACCACAGTGTGACTGGCAGGGTAGGGAGAGAAGCCTGGGCCTGGCAAAGGGCCAGGAATCTGGGAATGGGAAGAAGCATGTTGCCTGCTTTTGCTGCCATCTTTTCTTTTGAGCCCTTCCTCCCTGATTCCGGGGGGAAGGTCTTAGATATAGGGATCAAAGAGCCAAACATTAGTTTAATAATAAAGAAAATAAAGAGAAAAAGCTGTTCCCTTCTGAAGAACCCCCGCCCATCCCACTGATCCACCAGCTACCTCGTCTCTATGTTACAGAGTGAGACAGATGGAGCAAGAGTTTGGGGCCATGCCCGCCCAATGGGAAAGAAAACTACCCCAAACAATTTCCAAACAATTCCTCTTTACAGTATGTACAGAGCACGCCGCAGGCCGGCGCCACAGATACAAAACACACAACAATATTTAAAAACAAACAGGAACAGTGAGATGGGCCACTGGCTCAGCCCCACAGCAGCCTGGGAAGTTACAATGCAGACTAGGCCCCAGAATGAACTCTTGAGTGGTGGCTGGTCTCAGGGGAGGGGACCTGGACCCAAGTCCAGCAGCCTCCTTGAAGGGAAGTCACTGCTCCAAACACAGCCTATTGGGAGCAGTATAAAGTAGGGAGAATAATTAGGGGGAGAGGGTGACTGCTTGATGGCCTGCAGCGAGGTCTGAAAATAGCAGCTTTGCAGAGGAAGGAGGCTTCGTACCCGACCAGGGCGAAGGGAGAGGCACAGATCCCCGAAAAGGAAAGCCCTGTAGGCCAACTGCCCCATCTTTCTACTGCCAGGGATCCCTATAATTCTTGGAAAACAATCTCAGCTGGGTATTGTGCTTGCCCCAATAACCCCGCTACAGGGTCAGAGCCAGGTCCCTATTCTCAGCTGCCTCCTCCTGGCACTCAGGTCACCAAAAACTTTCCTCTATCCAGCCTGGCCTGGTCTCTCTCCCAGAGACCCAAGGGGAAAGGACAGGAAACAAGTTTCCTCAAAGAGCCTAGGGGTTGAACGCAGAAGCCGATCTCTGGAAGCAACATCCTTAGAGGTCCTTTAAGCACAGATGCCCTGCCCCTTGTGGGCCACATCTTCCAGAGGCAAGGCAGTAGGCTCAATGCTGGCTGGAGTTCCCCATGAAAGGGGGAAGGGGAGGGAGAATGAATCTCTGATCTTCGAAACCTCTTTTCTTATGGGCCTAAGGTCCAACAAACCTCACCCAGCCAAGAACCTCTATAAAACAGATGTGTATTACATATAAACACGGCTTATATTGGCACACACGGAGGTTAGAGAGTTCTATAAAATCAAGTACACATGTACAGAAAGGGACAAGGGCTGCACGTGTGCATAGCCCTAAATGAGGAGGACACAGAGATGGCTGACGGTGGACAGTGTCTCCGAGATCTTCTGGGTGCTCCAGGGGCTGTCTCCCTAGTGCTACCCTAGGAAGAAAAGGCAGGTTTCAGAGTTTCTAGCCCCCGAAGGACTCCAGGTTTCCCGCATCAGAAGCAGGGGGTATTTTTCTCTGCCTGAGAATTGGGCACTGGGAGGGAAAATAGAGGTGAGGGTGGGACCCCCTGAAGACAGGAACAGGAGGAAGGCTAAAAACAAAGAAAGGCTAAGGAGTTAAAAAGGTGAAAAAAAGGAAAAGGAATTGGGAGACAAACAGCAGGACCGTGAAAAGGAGGAAGGATGGGGGAGAGGGCTCCATTTGATAGGACCTGTTGATACTCAAATTATAGTTCCCAGCTCTCCCAGGGGGATCCAGTAGGTGGGCTCTGTGCTGGTGCTGGGGTTAAGGGTATAGAAACCTCAAAATATAGAAGCCTCCCTCTTGGGTCCTCTGGGTGGGGACATGGTGTTCCTGTACAGGTTAGGCTCTGAGCACAGGCACACACATATGTGCATAGGGAAGGGGGAGAAGGGATCTTCATTTCTGATGACTTTGTTTTCACAATCACAGAGAAAACAGCCCTAAAATTTCTTTCCTGAGATTCTAATTCCTCTGCTTGCTTCCAGCCCCTGGAGCCCCAGCTTCTGGGGAGATGAAGGGTCTGGTGGTGGTAGAGATGGGGGTGTGATTGCCACGCTTTCTTCAGACCCCACCTGGTATCCAGGGTGTGTCCCCTGAGGGCAACCGTGATGGGGTCTCTTGGTTGGAGAAGGGGTGCTCAGGAAATGGAGCAGTGACTTCCCTGGGCCTGAAGCAATGCCCCCAGATTACAACCGATGCCTTTACCCCTGCCATGACCACAACAGTCACTGCGGCCAAGAGAATAAATACTTTTGCTAAGTACCAGCTCTCTGGCTCCTAAGGAGGAGAGGAGGGACGTGGAGTCCAGGGGTCTGGTGGAGGGGAGATTGCCAAGGATCTGCCTCCAGTCTCCGTGAGAATGGCCAACAGGATGATCAACACCATTCAACTGATGTCTAATGGCACCTCCAGCACCTCCTCGGGTCACCGGCCTCGGAGCCCACATTATCCCAGAGCTTCAGGTCCTGCCAGAGGAGACATGGATGTTCAGCAGCTGACAAGCCACAAGGTGGCATCCCAGGAAAAAAAAAATCAGTTGGAAAAGTGTGCGGTGTTGGAATCTTAGGTTTCCTGAAATAACCCCAGGAACAGGGGAAGGAACTAAAGATTTCTGTACTAAGGTTGCTCCTATCAGTCAGAGAAATTATTAAGTTTTAGAAGACATATGTGGAAGGGACCTTAGAGCTCATTAACCCACTCAACCTGCAGATGAATAAAATAAGCCAGAAAAACTATGATTTATCTAGGGTCACAGAGATACTAAACTGCAAAGCTAGGATTTGAACCCAGACCCTCTGGCTCCAAATCCAGTAGGTTTATCTACTACACACACAAACTTCTCATAGCTATTTTCCCCAGGAGCAAATGGCATGGCCAAGGCTTAATTATATGAAAGACATTGTTATCATACTATAACTAGCCTTCCTATTCTTGAGGTTGTAAAGGAATCTTAATAAATGAATCAAGTTCACTTTCTAGCCAGGGGCCCTCCCCAAGAGTTTCTAAAGACCCAAACACACCTTATTGTTCCCTGTCTATATGAAGTACCTACCATTCTCACCTCCGGGGGGGTGGGTAGAGTGAGGGAGCTGAGCCTTGCTGGCTGGCCACAATGGCTGTAGAAGAAAGACCTGGAGGAGAAGGAGTGGGTGTTTCAGACCAATCTTCTTGAGGACCTGTAACTACCTCCCCTTCCCCACTTAAGAGGGATCACTAGAGTCTGTTTTTCCAAATCCTGTGTTCTACGGAAGGAACACTCTTTCACTAGGTTTGGTGGTTGATGGAAGCCAGGATGACCAATTATTTTTCCCATTCCTGGGAAGCCTACTCCTTTATCTTGTCTAAACTTAAAGGGCCTACATTTTGGGAGTCTGGACCTAACCTAAGAACTTCAGGGGAGAAGGAAATGCTTCCATTTACCTTCGTCATAGAATGTTAGAGCTAGACAGGACCTCACACATCACTTAACACAATTTCCTCCTTTTACATGTGGGAAAACAGAGCTTGAAAGATTAAGTGACTTACATAAGGTCATACAGGCAACCCATAATGGAGTTGAGAACAGACACCATGTGCATAAGTTCCCTTCTTGACTGGGGAGGGTTCCAGGGCTCTACATGAAGTTTAAAGGTCCAGGGTAGGTGCCTTGCTGGCAGGCACCTCCAATGGTCAGTGGTTTTAGACGTGCATGTAAAAAGGTAGGTAGAGGGGAGGCCGAGGCTCACCTGCTGCATAGGGCAGGTTATACTGTGCAGGGAGAAGTGAGTACCCTAAGTGGTGGTGGTGGTGGTGTGTGGACATCAGGCGCTGAGAGGGAGAGGTGCGAGGCCGGTCTACACTCCTCTCACTCCCACTGGCTCCCCCGACGCTGCTACAGCCTCCGCCACTCCCTACGACCCCGCAGCCTCCTCGGTCTCTTTCTTGAGAAGCCTTCTCACTTATCTGGAAGGGAAAGCAAACAATAAAAGCCCCAAAATGAGACAGACACACAGACACACAGACACAGACACACACACACACACACACACACACAAACACAAGTACGGGAAAGGCAGGGGACACCAAAGTCATTCAGGACTTCCCACTGAGTTCAATCAGGCAGGAACCCAGGGAGTAAGGAAGAAGCTGGGGAACTACACTTAAATCCTGAAGCTTCAGAGAGCCTCAGAGCAAGGGAGAACAAGGGGAGGTGTCCCTGGGGGGACCAACCGAGTTACATTGTAGCCCAAATCACCTCTCCTCTGCGGAACTGGGTCTACACGGCTCTGCCAATGCCATCAAAGCTCTTACCGTGGGAGACTTGCTCTTGTAGTGACTGGCATGCTGTTGCAAGATGTCCAGGGCCTTGGACTCTGAGCTGGACTTGCAGCTCACACTGGGGCTGGCTCTTGCCTTGTCAGCATCTTCACCCCCCGAGACCTTGCTACCATATGGGGAAAAGGAGTAGCTGGAGGGCAAGTAGGAACCTAGGATAAGGGAAACAGCCATGAGGCAGGGGGAACCTTTGGTGAGGCTGGGTACCAGCTGCACTGGATTTGGCTCAAACAATACTCAGTAGGGTAGTACCACACTCCTATGGCTAAGACTGCTGGGTTGTCCTGGTTGGCTGGTAGGGGACAGTACAACCCTCTGGAGCTCCTCAATCAAACTAACTTAGCTAAAACTTAAAACTCCCCTGGGAGGAACAATGCTGACACAATTCTAAGAGGCAAGGGATACTGGTCGCAAAGAGATATTCATTTGCTTTCCTCCAGGCAACTTCTCCATATCTGGCTTGGTCCCATGCCAAGAACTCTTGGGAGAGAGTTAGGGGTTGAAAAAGGAAGAAAGAAAGGAAATGTATTGTATCTGCTTAAAAACCTGGCTATTTCTAAGTCTGCCTTGAAATGTCTTAACCATGAATGATTTTGTATGGCTATGATGGGTCATCTAGGACAAACTGGGGTGTGAGGGGTAAGAGAAAGCTATGGTAATTCTTAGAGGCTTCAGAAGCATTTTACTTGACAATGGCCTACGACATTGGAAACCAACAGGCAATAAGTTTTATGTAAGTCAAGTCAACAAACATCATAACAAAGGATTTACTTTCTACCTAGTATTCTTCCTATCGATTAGCATAGGGAGGTTCTGTATAGGGGCTGACTGGACTAAAACTCCACATTGTTCTTTGCTTTTTCTGAATGTCTACAGTACTCACTGCTTATACTGCATAGGTTCACCCTCAATTTCTTATGTTGAGTTATACCTTGAGGTCTGAGATTATTTTTTACTTCTTTTAAAGACCCCCAAGTGCCCAGCACACTGTATGGGCTAAAAATAAATACCTCTTGAACCAAAATGCAAATCTCTGCCTGTTTTTGAGAGAAAGTGGTCAGGACAGAGGTTCTTCTCTTCAGTCATCAATGGGCATAAACAAATGCCAATTAGGTAACTGAGGCAAGGGAGGAAGGATAGTGAATAGTTCCTACAAGTGGTAATCAGAACAAGCCGGCTGGAGAGCACTGGCAGTCAGTTCTGGGTAGGACCTTACAAGAAGACACCTTTATGAATGAGATGTTATCTAAACCATCCCTGACCACGCTAAGGACTAGTCAGGTAAACGATTTTAAATCTGTACTTCTATTTCCCTGGGAATACTAACTGATGCTTTGATGCCATACCTGGGTAGTTCTGCATCATGACGGCAGGCATGCCTCGGTAGCTGGGATGGTTTGGGTCATAGGACTGGCTGTAGGAGTAGCCGTGCATATAGGGAATATAAGACTGATGCTGTGTGAGAGGGGAGGACACAGGCACATGGACGCTGGGCCGGGGCTCCTTTCCCCCAAGACGGGACTCTTCAGAAGGGGGCAGTTTACAATCTCCACTTGTGCTCTCTTTTCCATCTTCCTTGGGGACAGAGTCTTTACTCCGACTTCTTTCTTCCTTCAACTTTCGGTCCCGCTCCTCCTTCCACCGCTCATCTTCTGACTTGATATCTGAGTACTTGGCAGGATAAACATATGTCCACATTCGAGGTTCCGTCTCCTGTAACAACCAGCGGTTAGTGGTTGGATGGAGTTGAGAGAAAGAAACCTGATTCAGGTCCAGGTCAGAGTGGAGACACCAGGACAGATCAAGAACCAGATTACAGGGAAAGAGCAAGGCAATGTTGGCCTTTATTGTTCTCCCCTAACAACTTCACTCAGAACCTTACACCCCCCCCACCCCGGCCCCAACTCCATCTTATGCAAGAGACAAAGATAAAGGAAAAGAAACAAAGGTCAAAACCAAGAAAAAGAAGAGATTCCACATCCATAGGGCAAATAAGGAAAAAGAGACAATTTAGGAAACCATTTTCTAAAAATAGGGCTGCTCCTTTAATAGGTATTCTGGGTCATCCCTGATCCTTCTCTCACAGAGGAGAAAGGTATGAGTGTGTAAGTCGGGAAAGAGAGAGAGCAGTGAACACAAAAGTGAAGGAAAAAGTTGCTCATCTGTTAATCCAGAGGATGGAAGATATTCTAACTCAAGGGGAAGGTAAATTCTTAGTCCCAATTCTGTTTATCAGCAGTGAATAGGGAATGGGAGAATTATTACCACCACACTTCACAGAAGCTGGGAGGCCAAATTCATGAGAATAAAGAATTTTCAAAGACATGATGACAGTTCGGTACAGTTGAAAGAACATTAGACTAGTAGTCAGGAGACCAGTCTCTACCCCAAGATCTGTTACCAAACTGCTGTATGACCTTGGGCATATCACGTAACTGTTAGAGAAGCACAGAATTTTGGAGAGCGATGGGATCTCAGAGATCACCAAGTCCAGTCCCCTTAGTTTATAGATGAAGAAACAAACAAGGTTCAGATAAGGAAAGTGACTTAACTCAAGGTTACATAGTTAAGCTAGTGGCAAAACCAAGGCTAGTGCTCCTTCCACTCTCCCATCCTGCCTCTATCAAGCAAAAATGAAGAGTCCTTGCCTTAGGTACTTCTCTAGGTGTTGGAAGACTCAAAAGAAGTGATGTAATAGTGCTTTCTGAGTATGGAGTACTACACAAAAGTGAGTAAGTCTACAGGTCTCATCAACCTCTTAGAGACACCATGTTTGTGAAATTCTTGCATGAGAGCAAAATGAACATAGGGACAGGAATGGATATGGAGGGAAAGGATAAAGAGGCTGTCAAATAAGAAAAGATTTCCAGCGAGTTACCTGTCGGTACCAGAGCACTGGATCCACGTCTGTCTGCCGGCCACACTCAGTGGCTGCTTTGGAGTCTGAGGCCTCCTTGCCCAAGTGGCTGGCCTCACTCAGTTTCACCTTGAGTCCCTCAGCTGCCTGGCTGGGGAGTTTGGAGGAGTCCTCCAGCTTGGGGATGATGACCGACTTGGCAGGATCAGCCCCTGGCTCTTTGGCCTTACTCGGCCCCGACTTCACAAGGTCTGTCAAGCTTGGGGCCTTGGTGAGTGTCGGTGGAACTGATGGCTTCTGTTTCCACTCCTCCTTCAGAGCAGCCTCCCGCTCCTTCAGGCTCAGCTCCGCCTTTTTCTCCAGCCCCCGCTGCTTCTGCTGTTCTTCATACTGCTGGCGGTAAGCTGTGCTGGTGCTGAGAAGGTGGGTATGATAGCTCTGGTCACTGTAGCCGTAGGGGGGAACATAAGCGTACTGGTTATAATACAATGACTGCATGTACATGTTGGGGCGCTGCTGAATGACAGAAGGCTGCTGACTTGAACTGCTCAGCTCTGGTTTCTTATCCTCACAACCCTCATTCTTTACTTTTGCCTCAGTGTTCTCAGGTTCCTCGTCCTTCTTCACCTTCAATGACTGGTTATCCACTCCAGTCTGGCTGGTGGGGTTCAGAGTCCCTGGACTGGACTGTGGGTAGCCTGGAGAGTAGTAGGTCTCAAAGCCTTGGTAATAGGGAGAGTCTTTGCTCTGGGGCTGAGGGGGGAAAAGAGTTTTCTTAGCCCCTTCTTTGACTAACTGATCAGGGTCTTTTGATTTGACGCTGTCCACCTTGCCTTCCCCGTCCTCTCCAGCATCTGAGATGTCAGAGTATGCAGGACTGTTGTTCTTAACAGAACCAGCTTCTGCTCCATTCTGAGTGACCACATGCAGGGGAGTCATGGGCTGGGCAGGAGTGGTGCTATCCAACCTACTGCTGCTGCCAATGGAGGGACTGGGGGCGTTATCTGTAAAGCTGTAGATCTTGTCTGCCTCAGCTTTGATGCTGGCCAGCCGACTCTGGTGGGGGTCTGACGAGCCATTAAGGAGCCCCTCACTTTTGGTCCGATCATCACTGGATGACTCCCTGAATGGGCTCTTGCCTTCTTCGGCTCGGCAAACCTTTCCAGGAGTCAGAGGGTTTTCAAGTTCCTTCAACTCCTTCTTCTTTTTTTCTTTCTTCTTCTTGTCCTTGGCTGGGGTCAGGGCAGGGTTGACAGTGAAAGGCTCTCCCATCACAGTAGGCTTAGGTTGAATAGGTTTAAGTTGTGGGCTGTTGGGCATGGCCTGGACGACCGTAGTAGTCAAACCAGAGGAAGAACCTGGGCTGGCTGCTGTGAAGGTGGCAGTCTGGAAGGTGTAGATCTGCTGAGGGGGAATTGCAGGGGCAATGGGGCGGGCTGACTTTAAGCTCTTAGAAGGAATCTTTTCAGGTTTTGAACTAGAAGGTTTTTTAGATTTGTCTTTGTCCAAACATCTCTTCTCCAATGAATCAAAGCCATCATTGCTTGTCTCATCCACTACCGAGGGACCATCCTCAGAGCCATCATTGGACAGAGCCCCTGGGTCTGTGTCCCCTTCCCCACCCAGTTTCTTCTTACAGAGGCCCTTTGTGCTGAATTTGCTGGAAGGAGAGGGGCTATGGGGTTCTACCAGTCGGACTTTTGGGGTGGCTGAGCGGGCAGGGGATAGGGAGCCTTTCTGGGAGACAGAAGCACCATTACAGCTTCCAAGGTCTGTGTGCAGGGAGGGTTCCTCCCCATATTCACTGTCTCCATCGGCTTCTGGCTTGCTGTCATCATCTGTGTGTGCATGGGCCTGGTGGTACTTCAGTCCATTGATGTGCTTGTATTTCTTGTTGCAGTTTGGGTGGGGGCAGTCAATGAGAACCGGGGAGGGGCAATTTCTATCTAAGATGGCAGGCTCTACCTTGACCCCAGGAAGAGGCCCAGTGGCTGAGCCCATGGAATTGGTTCGGACTCGCTTGCTCCCTTTGGAGTCCTCAGAGCTAGAGTTCAGCTCCATGTCAGAGAGGGGTTTATTTTTCCGCTTATTGGCAGAGGAAGGGCTGGCCTTGACATCCTCAGTGGTCGTGCTTGGGGGAGGGCGGTGCTCCGAGGAATTCTGGCTGCCCCGGCGGCCTTTGCTATTAGCCCCTGCCCGAGTCTTGCTGCTGTTGCTGGTCCCCTTGCTGTCGGAAGCCGCAGTGGTCTCATTTACAGGTGTGTTGCTGTTGGGACGCATGCGCTTACCTCTGCCTCGGCCGTTGCGCATCTCCAGGTCGCTGGTGGGGGAGTCACAGAACCTAAGTAGTAGCAGTAATAAAATAGTAACAATAACAGAAATAATAACTAGCATTTCTATAGCACCTACTATGCGCGAGGCACTGTGCCACTCTGACCTAATTTGATCTTCACAACAACCCTGAGTGTTGTTATCCCCATTTTACAGTTGAGGAAACTGAAGTAAACAGAGCTTAACGATTTGCCCAAGGTCATACAGCCAGGACATGCGTGAGGCCAGATCTGAGCTTCCTGACTGTAGGCCCAGAGCTCTATCCACTACACCACACAGCTGCCTGACTAAGAAGCAAACAGCTGTTGTTAGAACAGAAAGCCAGTGTAACTGCTGCGCTGGAGCGCAGCTCTGGCTCCTAGCCGGGGGCCAGCTGACCATAACTAAGGTACAGCAGACACAGAAAAGAACAACAGCCTTCCTAGCTTCCTCTCCATGGGAGGCTTTCACCCTCATTAAATAACAATGGCTGGAGGCATTGTTGTTCTCAGTTTGTGGCACAGCTACTAAGCTCTGAAAACCTAGTCGGTTATCAACTATTCCCCAATCAGCATATGTAAAGTCATGGAATTTTACTAGCTAACCATGACTACACTGTCATCACCATCATCACTAGCATTTATGTAGCACCTACTATGTGTTACATGCTATGCTATGCACTTTACAACTATCTCATTTGATCTTCATAAGTCTGGGAGGTTGATACTATTATGATCCCCATTTTTCAGTGGAGGAAACTGAGGCAAGCAGAGTTAGGTGATTTGCTCAAGGAAAAATAGTAGGTGTCTGAGGCAAGATTTGAACTCAGGCCTTCCTAATTCTAGGCCTAGTGCTTTTACACACTGCACCACCTAGCATCCTGTACATTCCTCAAAGTGCCATACTATGAAATGTCCAAGAAAGCTCTGAACAAGGAGATGGACTTCATGTATCTACAAATTTCTACCCAGGATGGACCCCTTGTTGACTGACCAAGCCCACAGAAGCTCTTCAAGGTACTCTGAACATTGCCTGTGATAAGAACTAAGTAAGGTGTGGTTTGAAGAGTATTTTGGTTTTCTTTTCCTAGAGGGTATCTTCTCCAGAGTGCTGCTATGACCTTTCTTCTCAGATTCAAAAGAACAGGAAGCTTGTGTCCTGTTACTGTTTATAGCTCTAACAGTTTTTTTGGAAATGGCGTAATTTGCTGCCTGGATTCCATCTATCTGCTGAACTGGTAGTTAGTCTGTGAGCAGCTTCCAATTGCCAGGCCTCAAAAGAGCACGCAGCATTGTCTAATTTCTCTGAGAACTGGGAAGGACTATCGAAGTCACCGCACCATGGGCTGAAGAAACCTTTCAAACACTTCCCTTTGGGGAATATTACTGCATATTCCATGGAACAGTTGTTGGCTAGGTGGAGTGCAAGGGCATTTTTCTGATCTCCTAGTTTTGTTTTGTTTTTTTTTTTAAACCTGAACAGGTTAGGAGGGGCCTTCTGCTGAAACAGGACTCAAGGAGGCTAACTGACCACTATCATATGCCAGGGGAATATGAGAGGTATTGTGTTTAAAGTCTAACGTTCCCTATCTACATTGCCCCAGTAAGCTGGGAGATAAGAATCTACACGTCACTGAACAACTCATGCTGGGCCATCTGAAGAAACCTACTGTCAGTGAACATAATTCAAGTACTATTTACTCCATACCATACTACACATTACACAGTGAGAGGAGTCAGCCTAAAAAAGTGTAGGGACAAGAACTCACCAACATCATTAGCAAAAGATTTTGATAAGATTTCTCTGATTTCTTATTCTTGAAAATTTTAAGATCTAATCTACTTAGTTTTTAAATGGTTGTTGAATGGTCTGTTGTTGGTTGCGATGTCTCTAAGCTGTCATAGCATTTTCAATTCAATTAAATTTAGCATGCATTTATTAAGGGCCTATGTGCCCTGCACTAGGGATACCAAAGATACAATGAAAACAGCTCCTGCCTTCAAGGAGTTTACATTCTACTAGAGGGCATAACATTACTTTTTAATCATAGTATCATACTGTTTTTCTTCCTTTATGTTTGCTTCAAAGAAATACATATTAAATTTGAATCACAACATGCAGACCTATTCCTGTTAGATGAACCACTCCTTTTATCTACCATGAAACAAGGGAGGTAGTCAACCTTCTCTGTCTAAAGACTACGAGAAAGAAGAAATGGAAGCTCAATAAACAGTGAAAGTTAAACATCTGTGTAGATGATCTGCACTGTTGCCTAGTTACCAGATAGGTATGAGAAGCTAGGCTTATTGGGGTATAGAGAATACAGGATAGATAAAGGTCACAAAGAACAAGGTACAGGAAAGGGCAGAGATCCTGCTATCTTGCTATCTGCCCAGCTCCAGTCCTCAGAGAGAGTTACACTTAATTTTCTTTTTTCTAAATTCAATTTTATTTTCAGTCCTTAATTTTCTCCCTCCCACATCACTACTCCCTCCATGACAAGGAAAAACAGAATTCATTATAAACATGTGCAGTCAAACAAATTCCTGTATTATCTATGTTAAAAAAAAAAAAGCCTCAATCTGTACTCTGAGTCCATCACCTTTCTACCTGAAGGTAGGTGATATATTTCATCATGAGTCCTCTGGAATTGTGGTCACTGTGTTGATCAGAGTTCAAAAATCTTTCAAAATTGTTTGTATTTACAATATTACTGTTATTGTATAAACTGCTTTCCTGGTTCTGCTTACTTCATTCTGTATCAATTCATATCAGTCTTCCTAGGTTTCTCTGAAATCACTCCCCTCTTCATTATATAGTATCCCATCACATTCATATGCCCTAACTTATTCAACCATTCCTCAACTGATAGGCATCCTCTCAGTTTACAATTCTTTGCCACTGTGAAAACAGATGCTATAAATATTTTTGTACAGCTAGGTCCTTTTCCTCTTTCTTTGATCACTTTGGGATATAGACTTAGTAATGCTATTTTTGAGTCAAAGGGTATGCACGGTTTAATAGCTTTTTGGGTATAATTCTCATTTCCTTTCCAGAACAGCTAGACTAGTTCACAGCTCCAACAATGTATTAATATATATACCGGTCTTCCCACAGACCCTCCAGCATTTGTCATTTTCTCTTTTTGTCAATTTTGCATTTTGATGGATATGAAGTAATACCTCAAAAACTGTTTTAATTTGCAATTCTCTAATTATTAGTAATTTAGAGCATTTTTTCATATAGTTATTGACAGTTTGGATTACTCTCCTCTGAAAACTGCTTATTCATATCTTTTGAATATTTATTATTTGTAGAATGGAATAGTTGTTAGTCTTCTAAACTGATTCAATTCCCTAAATATTTTAGAAATGAGAGTTTTATTAGAGAAATTTGCAGCAAAGAACTTCCCCGCCCCCATTTTCTGCCTCTCTTCTAATTTGAGCTGCACTGGTTTTGTTCATGTGAAAACTTTTAAAATTTTATTTAATCTGTGAATACCCTTTGACCCAGCAATAGCACTTCTAGGGCTATATCCCAGAGAGATCATACAAATGAGAAAAGGACCTACATGTACAAAAATATTTATAGCAGCTCTTTTTGTGGTGGCAAAGAATTGGAAATTGAGAGGATGCCCATCAACTGGGGAATGGCTGAACAAGTTGTGGTGTATGAATGTAATGGAATACTATCGTGCTATAAGAAATGATGAACAGGCTGGCTTCAGAAAAACCTGGAAAGACTTGTGTGGTCTGATGCTGAGCGAAGTGAGCAGAACCAGAAGAACGTTGTAAACACTAACAACCACGTTGTATGATGAATAATATTGACAGGTTTAACCCTTCTCAGCAATACAAGGATCTAAGACATCCCCCAAAGGCCTCATGATGGAAAAGGCTATCCACATCCAAAGAAAGAACTATGGAGTTTGAAGGCAGATTGAAGCATACTATCTGCTATTTTTTTCCTTCAGTTGTGTTTTGCTTCCTCTTTCTGGTGGTTCCTCCAATTAGTTCTAATTCTTACTTATAACATCACTAATGTGAAAATATGTTTAATAGGAATGTATATGTATAGCCTATATCAGATTGTGCGCCATCTTAGGGAGGGAGGTGGAAAGGAAGAGGGAGAAAAACTTAAAACTCAAAAGCTTATGGAAGTGATTGTTGATCATGCAAAATAAATTAATTCAAAATAAATAAATAATTTTATTTAATCAAAACTATCCTTTTTTGCAAATGTGGAAATTGATGCTCTGAGAAGACAGGTTGCCAAGGGTTACATAGCTAATAAATAGCTGAACTGGGACTCAAACTCAGCCTTCTCATCAGCTAAAGTCTTTGTCTAAACCAAAACTCTATTATTTGGTCATGAACTCTTTCCCTATCTATTGATCTGAAAGGTAATTTCTTTCACACTCCTCTATTTTGTTTATTTTGGTAACTTCCTTATGTTTAAATCATGTACCTATTTTGAGCTCACTTTGGTGTGAGATATTGTTCTACACCTACTTTCTGCCAGACTGCTTTCCAGTTTTCCCAATAGTTTTTGTCGAATAGTGAGTTCTTGCCCCAAAAGCTGGGATCTTTGGGTTTATCAAATATCAGGCTACTGTATCATTTGCTTCTGTATTTTGTATACCAGTTCCACTAATTAATCTCTCTATTTCTTGCCCAGTACACAACTGTTTTGATGATTATATTATGGCTTCATAGTAGAGTTTAAAACCTGGTACTGATACTCACCCTGCACAACCTTCCCTCCTCCCCACCCCCACCCCCCATTTATTCTTAACATCTTGACCTTCTGTCCAGATGAATTTTATTATTTTTTTTAAGCTCTATAAGTAATTCGTTGGTAGTTTGATTGATATGGCACTGAATAAGATTAATTAGTTTGGCCTACTCCTAAGAAATTAATATTTCTCTATTTAGATCTGTCTTCATTTGTAGAAATCAGACCTGATTTTCACTAAAAAGTTAAAAGAGAGCTCACCTGGGGGGTGCCCAATCATGACGTGTGCAGTCAAGAAGGGTGCCCACGTAGGTCTTGTTCCTCCATGTCACATTCACCACCAACATGCCTGGAATACAAAGAAGACTTAGACACAGATGCTGACACCAAACCTCCAACTACTGGGGGAATGGGATCTATCTTAGTAATATCCTGGATTGTGGGAACTCATGTAGTGGGCCATGGTCATTTAGGCTGGTCTGGGGCTAGCTTTAATGACAAACACTTAGAAGAAATACAAATTTCTTCATTCCGGAAAACATTCTGGAAAGTATATGGGTTAAATGAAGGCAAAGTCTTTAGCTGATGAAAAACAACATGGAATAATGAACTTAAGAGTCAGAAGAGCTGAATTTGAGTCCCAGTTCAGCTAATTTATTAGCTGGGTAACCCTTGGCAACCTATCCTCTCAGAGCATCAATTTCCACATCTGCAAAAAGGGATAATAATACTTAGTACCTAGTTTTAGGGTAGTTGTGAGGACCAAATGAGATAATGTATTATGAAAGTTCACTTCCTCCTGGCAAAGACATTGAACATTAAAACTTGTTATTCTGAGTTAGAAAAGTATAGAGTTAGGCTTTAGCCTGTCTTTTGCCACTGGCTCAGAATGTTTTATTAACACTTGGTGCCTCAAAGCCCTGTCTGCACAACTAGAGGGGACAGTACTCCCTATGCTAATTTTCTCTTTAGCACAGAATTGTCTAAAAGGGAAGAAGTCTAGAAAGCACTTTGTGAAAGTGAACAGAACTCAAGAGAACAAACAAGGATCCTTTTTCATACGAGAGGGGTATGGAAAACAAACTATGGACCATTAGGACTCTAGGATCAGGAAGCAGGGCACTAGCAAAGGATGCACATAAGTTAGTTCTTTCTGGGATAAGAATTTAGGCTGCTTTCACTAAACAAGGCTAGGACAAGGAATTCAAGAAAACATTCTTTTAACAGGAAGCCTCAATCACTAATGACACTACAGTGGGAAAGAATTTTGGCTTCATCACTAGATAATCACCTCTTCTTATAAGTACCTAAAAACTTTGTCCCAGATGCAACAGGGGCTCTAAAATGAGTAGCCAGAAGGCATAATCAGGTTGAAAGAGAGGTTCTGTGTCAAAGGGACTAAAATAGTAGTCCCTTTTTCTCAGGTCTCTTCGGGCATCTCCCCCCGCCAAAGAAAGCAATTACACTAAACGATTTCTAGCTATTAGCAGAGTGTACTCAAGTGGATATTTCCTCCCAGAGATGGGCTGCTCTGATTACTACATAACTAATTTGACTAGGAGCAAAGTCCATTGAGTTGAATGTATTTATCTGAGCAAGGTAAGACTCAGAGATAGGCATCTCATTTACAAGGGCAGACTAGTGCAACTGCAAAGAGAACAGGCACACAATTAGAAGATGGATGTGACTCCCAGCCCTGAAACAGCTGGGAGTGAACACATGCTTATAAATCTGGGTGTTTCTCATTGTGTAATCTGCAAACCAGAGAAATAATGAATGAGTGGAAAAGGAGATCAGGCCACAGTGCTGATCGGGGCAGAAGGGAGGAGGGGAAAACCTAATATGGATAGATAGGTTTGGGTGGCCTGTTTAAATGTCAAAGCACACAACTTTTTTTTTTCCTTCCTGAATTGTAAATCTCTCTGCTGGTCTGAGTCCAGGCAACAAGGAGAAGCACAGAAAGAAAAAAAGATCAGAAAATGACACTGGACAGACACTGTTTCTGTCAGAGGATGACTAAAGAGTAGCAAGGTTAGTTTAAACAGAGGAAAATAGGCCCACATTTTGGAATGCTTCCTGTTACAAATGGTGCTCCCACCATAAAGAGAAGGTTGATTTGAGGATAAGAATAATGGTAAAACAAGTACTTTGTATTTCACTATGAAGTTATTCTCATAATCACTAAGGACCTTCCAGACATGATCTCATTAACCATTATTTTGTTTCAGAGCGGTGACCATTCTTCCTCCTTACCAGACAGTAACCCTGGGGCATAGGAAGAGGAAGTGACTTGTGGGAAGGCAGTCAATGGCTCCTTCCAGGTCTTAAGAAATATCCATCTTAGCAATGAAAGAGTCAAACTAAAGAACTCCAAATAGATTAGTGTGGCAGGACTCCCCTCTAATCAAACTGTTAGTCTGTTTTGGCGCTTCCGCTACCCCTTTCTGAGGGACCCAATTCCCTTATGCTTTTTTCATATCTCACCACCCTATCAAATCCTATCCTCAGGAGATGATGTGAGAGATGTATGCCCGGAACAAAAGTTTATAATGAGTGCTAGGGAGAGATGGGACTCTGGAAGATACCTCAGAAATCCCTCCTTCCGACTGCTTAGCAATAAAGTTCTTCACAGGAAGTCTCTCTCTAGAGACAAATCTCCTAATTAAGCAATTAATCAACATATGTGTTAGGAATATACATACATATGTGTGTGTGTGTGTGTGTGTGTAAGGCTACAAAAGTATATTTTATACACTTATTCATTATCGCGTGGGAATGAGATATATTCAGTGTCAATGAATTTTCAACCTAACTGAAGTTTTCACCCCTTTAATATGCAAAGTTGAATGGAACGCCACTGACTTAGTTTGTATATGATACCCATTACAGGTAGATAATGAGCTGGGTGAAGAATTGAACAGGGGAAAGAAAGTGGTCTGGATGGCATTTCAGAAAGTGTATATCACTTTCAATGACATAAAGCTAGTCTTTGACACAAATCCCTATCTTTTTTTTTTTTTAAATAACAGTATTTTCCCTGTCATATTACAGGGCTGCCAATCCTGGGACACTGTGATCTCCAAAAAAATTTAAAGATCCCAGACTCTCTAAGGAAATGGAGAGACAGATGATAGGATAGGCTTAGCTTCTTACTACATACTACTACTGATGACTTGGGTAAAAGAAATGGTGCAAGAGATCTTCCAGGAAATGTATAATGAGCAAAGTTAGGCCAATCCTATATTAAAGAGGCAGAGGATAACATATGGACAGCCTTGATACTCATGAAATTTTTAAAGTTCTAGAAGAAGACTCTGGCTAATGCTCAAATCTTTTAATGAAAGACTCATGGGAGGAAATGCAAGAATCCATCAATAGAACGGAAAGGTATGGATGAACTGAGATCTTTACTACTGGAAGGAGTATCAACGGCTGTGAGCTAACAGATTCAATGAAGTACTGGCATACTCCTTTTTAAGTGCCAAAATTTAAAAATTCACCCACTTTGGATACATTTTTCTAAAATGTGATACATGTTTTCTAAAAGAAAAAAAATTTTTTACATGTGTTACATGTCAAAAAGACAGGAAGAAAACAAAAAGAATACAAACAACCCTCAACTTAAAAGCCTGTTAAAGCTTAAAACTGTATCAAGACTCTTGGGATACTCTAGTAAGGAAGCCATTAGTTCACTAACTCAATAAAACAATGTTATAAAGAATGGTTTTAGGTGTAGTAGAAATGTATCTAACCTTAGGGTTAAACGGGCTTTTGTGGACTGGCATGAGAAACTTGTTACCACTTAAAACACTTTACATGGGAAATTATCGTCTGAGCTCTAAACAAAGGACTTCCTATTTAATTTTTCCTTAAAAACTCAGGGTCTGTTAGTGTACTGAACTGTAATGCCTTTAGGGACTAATGAAGTCAGCTGGGCCATTTGCTATTATACTATATGGCTCAATAGCTACAAGCTTAAAAAAAAAACTCACTTTTGTCAATTTTTTTTCAGTTAACATTTATTTTCATGACCTCCCCACCCCCAATGAAAAACAAAAACTTTGAAATAAATACTATACTGTGCTTTTTTATAATTATGTCTCTTTCTGAGATGAACTGTAACCTTTTGTCAATCTGTCTCCTTCTAGCATTACCTTATTCCTCAATATATTGTTTTTAATCTATTATGCCTAAGAAGCTACAGAATTAAGATAATAAAAACTGAATCGAAAATAAAAATATTAAGAAGGCTTCATTTGCAGGCCCTGTAGCCCCTCCTGCCTGATTTCATGGCCCCATTAATTACACAATCCCTCCTAGTATCAGTTGTTTATCCCAAATCAATGTTGGGAACACTGCTGTACATATCTAAAGGACTCACTTACCCCTAAGCACTAAGTTCTGAGAGACTGCCCACAATTTCATTTTGTCAGCAACAATAAGGCAGGCAGTTTAGATACTATGCATCAAAAGTATGGAAAGAACCAATGACTTGTTTTTATTCCTTATTTGGAATCAAACCTCAATATAAAATGAAAATATTCTGGTCAAGAACTGGACTCATGCCTATAAAATGCAATGGAGAACCTAAAGTGGTTGGCATCTGATAAAAGGGGAGATATAAAACAAATGATTATAAATTACAGTCACAAAAGCCTTTTGCCTTATTATTAGTCATTCAACCTAAACTGCTGGGGGCCTTCTCCATGCTGAAGACTAGAAAGCTGGAGACCAGCCAAGTCTACTGCTACCTTCTGGGCAACCTCCTACCTTGTTGGAACCCTAAATTCTGAGTACTCTGGGCATTGGCAAACAAGCTTCAGGCTCACTTAGGAATAACTGTAGGCTGGTAATGGAGTGAGAAAGCAGGGCTGTCTTTATATGTCATTTGGTTGTGGAATCCATCAAATTTCTTATTTAAAAATCTAGCTTGGATTTATCTATTCTCTAGCCTTATTGCCACTATCCAGATCCTTAATAATTAACCTTTGGGCTACTGTAATATCTTTCAAATTGGTTTCTCTAGTGCTAATCTCTTCCTCCCAAACATACTGGTAGCATAAATTTGCCTAAAACGCTATTTTTACAATCAGTCAACAAGCATTTCTTGAACCCAACACTAGACTCAATATCGTGGAGGATACAAAGGAAATGTTATTCTCTACCAGCCTTTAATAGACCACAATGAGGCTTGCACCATATTTGGAAACAAAAATAACACAGAATACTTGATAAAAAATTATATATGATTTGAGGGCTTTCAGTACTGTAGGAGGTCAGAGAAGGATTTTGTAAGTAAGGACCAGAATTGTTAGAAAATTAAAATGGGTGGGAGACTTTGACTGAACCCTTAAGTATTGTTAAGATTTAGAGGCCAATGGAAAGGGGAAGGGTATTTATTCCTAATGGAGGAAATAGCAAGACCATTTGGTTGATAATGAGAAAACCACCCCTGTAAATAGATAGGAGGTAGATTGTGAAGAATTGTGGCAAATAAGGTTAAATATGTACAGTGAAGACAGAATATTATGACTAATTCACAGTTAAGGTTCTCAAGTTACTTCCTTAAGAACTTAAAATTGATGCCTAAAACAAACAAACAAACAAACCAACTGAAAGACCCCCACCAAATCAACTACTGAGCTTCTTGAGGGTGGAGGTACCTTTCCTTTGTGTCCCCCTATAAGGCACAGCACTGCTAAGTATGTAACAGGAACACAAATGAAATGAGTCACAAAAGTGGGTCTTCTTTTCCGGACAGCAGAAACACAACCCACTCTGTGGGAATAATATTTGCTACAAACTTCTGAAATTAATCCCTACTTAAAGAGGTTATTTTATTGTTGTGTTCTATCTCTACGCAGATGACTTCCAAATCATCTAGCTCTTACTTTCTTCATGACCTTTGTTGCCTCCATAACCAACCACCTATTGGATATCTTTACCAGGATGTTCGATAGGCATCTCAAGCTCAACTTGCCCCAAATAAAGCTCATTCTCTCTTATCTGTTCTTGACTCTTTCCTCTTCCTCCTCCTTCTTCTCTATATTTAATCAGTTGCCAAGTCTTGTTGATTCTACTTTCCCAGCACCTCTCATTTGACCCCTGCTGATCACTCACACAGCTAACAGGGATGTAGTTGAGGTCCTTATCACCTCTCATATGGACTTATTGCATTACCCTCCTAACTGATTCCCCAGGCTATAGTTTTTCTTCTCCAATCTATTTTCCACCAAGTCAAATGAATATTCCTAAAGCATAGGCATAACCACGATGCACACACATCCCACCCCCCTCAAGAAGCTTTAGTGGCTCCCAAACACCTCTGAAATAAAATATGAACTCTGTTCTACAGCATTTCAAGTCATTCACAATCTGGCTCTGTCATTCACAATTTGGCTCTAACCTCTCTTTCCAGACAGATTTCACATCCCTCTCCCGGATGACTATAGTACTCTTTGTTCCATCCAAACTGGCCTTCTTGCTGTTCCCTGTACATGACATTCTATCTCCTGTCTTTGTGCGGGCTCTTCACTATACTTGGAATGC
This sequence comes from Vombatus ursinus, assembly GCF_900497805.2. Lineage (NCBI taxonomy): Eukaryota > Metazoa > Chordata > Mammalia > Diprotodontia > Vombatidae > Vombatus > Vombatus ursinus. The sequence goes on along the minus strand of NW_020948983.1, from coordinate 54,375,723 downwards.
CCTTTCCCTTCTAACATCTGCTTCTCAGAATGAATCTCTGGCTACCCACAAGCCTCAGAAAGAATAGCGCCTTCTACACAAAAATCGTTTCCTAGTTCCCCTTGTTGATAGTTTTTGCTGCCCCCCCAATGTCTTTGTATTTAAATTATGATATATTTAATGCTACCATATTAAATATAAGGTATATCTGAGTATTAGGTATTTATTTCCATTTTCTAGAACGAAAACTCCTTAAAGACAGGTACAGGTTTTTTTGGTATTTGTTATCTCCAGTGTCTGCTACATTGTAGGTATTTAATAAATGCTTATTCATTCATAAATGCTGAACTGGGGAAGAAAAGAAGGCATCGAAAACACAGCAAGCAGATTACAGAGGTTATCAGCAAGTGAGCCTAGTTGCTGCTCAACACATACTTGTTATTTAAAGCAACTGAAGTAGTCAGAGAAAAGAAAAATTCGGTGTAAAATAAGGGTTATTTGTTATTGTGGTATTAATCAATTATTCAACAAATGTTTAATTGAGCACCACTGCCTCCCTCTCCTACCCCACCCAAATGTCAGCTCCTTAGGGGAAGGGAACATTTCATTTTTGTTTTTGTATCCTAACTGCTTTGCACATAGCAGGTACTTAAAAATATTTGGTAAATTCATTTTGTTGAAGTGTATCGTTCAGGTGACAGAAGCAACACATATACATACTGTTCCTGTCCCCTCACCCCCAATATCACTACCAGGCAATAAAGGATAATTTAAATAAGTGGTAAAGACCATAAAAATGCCGCACCTCACCAGATCACTGAATATGAGCAAGTGATAACAGCTTAAATGATTGTTGGATTACTTTCTTTGAGTAGTTCCTAATTCATTAGAAATTTCTGGACCTCCTCCTTTCACCACAATTCTTTGGTGTCATATTTGTAAAGTAGAAGGAGGGGAAGAGGGTATTGGAGCAGATGACTCAATGCTGGGATCCTGTGATTCTAGTTGGCAATTCCAAATGGTACTAGGCAGAAAAAATTATGATATGAATATAATGGAATGTTACTGTGCATTAGAAATGATGAATATAAGGAATTCAAAGAAACATGAGACGTTTTATGTGAACTCTAGCAGAATGAAATAAGCAGAGTCAAGAGAATAATTTATAGACTGATTACAACAATGTAAATGGAAAGAGCACTTTAAAAAGGTAAACTTCAAATAAATGAAAAAAAAAAAACACAAGACATAAAGAACAGAAAATGGAACATTCAGACTCCCCCATGGCATAGGGTGAAAGACAATTATTAATCAAGAATACTATATATGTTGTCAGATATAATCACTGTGTCAGATGTTTTTACTTAATCTTTTTTGTCATATGGGAGGGGGAGAATTCTAAATGACTTGTGATGTAAAGAAACATAATAAGCTACATTTAGAAAAGAAAAAAGGAAATCAGTTTCTTTGAACTTAACAGTTATATTGATTGCTTCCACTATCTGGTCCCAACTGACTTCTCAGCCCTTGACTTTCCAAATCTTCTATCTTTCTGAAACCATGCTTCAACCAAACTGGACTACTCCCTTCTTTCCCCAAATATGCCCATGCAACTCCTTATTGCTTCCACACTGAGCAAATGCAATGAAAGGGCAGGTAAACCCAAGAATTCTGGAACAGTAGTACACCACAGACCACCAATTGCTACCATCTGTCTTCCTCCCCAGAAGCCATCATCTTAGAGGAGCAACCTTTGTGGAGAAACAAGTTAGTTATTTTGTACTTCCATCTTGGCAACTAAAGACTCTGAAAAGAAAAATTCTCACCACTAATCTCTTTGGCACTATTATCAAACAATTCAGCACCAGAAATAGATACAGTTTAATTCATCGGAGATCCTTGATAAGCTTTACTACTATCACCTCAGCCACTGAAGCCTAAGGATCACTGGGCATTTTCCATCTGACTTGCAATTCAAATCTCCAGAACACCATCTCACGAGATGGGAGAGCCTTGGGTGCATGACCTGCCTTGCTTTTCTATTTGTTTCCCTACTGCTTCATACAGTGCTTTGCACATAGTCAACACTTAAGCAAATGCATCTTTATTCAATCATGCCTTTGTTCCTGCCAGTACGATATAGGGGAAAACAAAAATAATAAGTGTAGGGCTCCTCTGGGTCAGAAGACCTGGGTGTACTGCAAACCATGCTATGACATTTCCCACTAACTTGTGAGACTTTAGGCAAGTCAAGCTCTCTGGGTTTCAGTGGTTTTTTTTGTGTTTTGTTCTGTTTTGTTTTTTACCTGGAAAAGAAAGACAGAAAAGATGAGCTCTAAGGTACTTTGCAGCTTGAAAATTCATATTTTTCCACTTGAATGTCATTCATTGTTATTTCTATCCACTGAAATTCTAGCTATCCCTAGGCTCAGCTCAAGTCCATGAAATTATACTTCATGAAGAAATTTCAATTGCCAAGTAATTTCTGTTCTCTCTCTATGTACACTTTCTTTATGACTTTTCTTCACAACATATTATAGTTAGTTGGGCTGTGCATTGTTTCCCTTATTAGACTGTAAGCTCCTTGAGGGCCTAGTCTTTGCCATATTCATCTTTATAGTCACCAGCATAACTACTAGCACAGTGCCTCACATATGTAGGTGCTCAAAAATGTTTACTGAATGGAATTAATTTATGAGTGACCCAACAACTTGTGAATCTTTACTAACTTAAGAGCCCTTTTCAATGAGTCTTTAGTAACTAGAGAGCCCTGACAACAAAGTGTAGATTACAGAATAGTGCCAAGAAATCATAATTATAAAACATTAAATCCAAGGAGCCCTTTAAATCCTCATTAGCAATTCTAATCACTACTAAACAATGGATCAGAGAGAAAGGGTTGGGAGTGATATAACATAAGGAAAGGAAGATGGTCTTTAAAAATGACCATTAGTTACTGCTGATCATATCCTCCTGGTAATCAACTATATTGGGCAACAGGAGCCTCTGAAGCCTTAAGAACTCAGCAGGTCTGGGAGCTAGTCTCTATATGCCAATTCTTTATAGCCCAGAAGCTGGTTGGGTTCCATGGTATAGCAACAGAAAAACTACACTCTTCGTGTAAATTTCAGGTTCTAAGGATTTCTTCTTGCTGTGCTTTTTTTTTTTTTTTAAATAAGCGGTAGGATTTGAGGTGGTTGGGGTAAGGATGAGATTAAGAAGGAAGGACTTAGGAAATGAAACAGTCAGCTTCCACATCTTCCCTAACAAATCTGTAGAAACCACAGCATGGATATCTGGAAGACACTCACAGGAAGCCTTTAAGCATGCCACCAGCATCCAAATACAAACGAAGCCCCTGGCTTGAGCAGTCCCTCTTCCAGCTATGTCTTCTTCTTTTACACTGAAGAACAGTTGAGTAAAACCTCACAGTTTTTCTCTGACCATTCTCAGTAGCCACTAACAAATCAACTCTAACTTCCTGGGCTACTTGGTCAACAACCAAACTGAGGATTAGTTCCTGCTATCTACTCAGCGTATCTGTATTCAGGTTTTCCCTACTAGAAGCATTTTCTAACGAATCTGAATACAAACGGAATAGCATAACCCCAGAAAGAAAGGTTTTCTCCTTCCTTTGAAAAACCATAGCATCCTACTTTATGTAGCATTTATATCAGGCCTGCACCACCTGCACAATTTAACAGATATTACCTCGTACTACAATTATGTGTGTGTAAGTGTGTGTGTGTGTGTATGGTTTATTGCCTTAGCAGATTATATACTCCTACATAGCAGACAGTGGCTTATATAACATTCATCAAGAAGTCCTCTCAGAAGCATCAGCCTCCCCTCATAAATCATGGAAGCAGAGCTGCCTACTTTTTAGCCTTCATGCAAACAAAAAAAAAAAGTTGCGGATAACATCTACTTATCTTGATCCAGTTAAAAGTCAACTCTAGGCAAAACTTCAATAGTCAAAGTTTGCCTTCAATATCCATCTCTCTCTTTCTGTACACTTTTGCTCATGTAGATGGTGATTCCCTTATTTCAGTCTAAATGGGTTTGGTTTAATGTCTTGGAGTGTCCCTCAAAAAAGAGAAGATCTGGAAGCCATCCAAATATACCTGTTGACTGAACAGGCTTCCTGAAACTCCAGGTGTTAACTTAACCAGGTATTTGCATGTATTGTACTGTATTGTATTTGAAGAGAGTAAAAATCCTTTTTTCTCCTTAAAGGAACTTGGTAAAATATTTTGGGAAGCAGGATCTTTGAAGCATTGATATACTCTACTCTGTGTGGTACCTGATGTAAACTTTTCTGGAAAATTTGCAGGTCAGGGGATTAGAAAAATGACTGATCCATGGTTTCCAGTGGTAGAGTGAGGAAAACACAAAGCCCCCTTTCTGTTCTCCGTTAAGTTTGGCTAAAATATTCCCTTTTTCTAGGACTTGAAGCCTGTCCTGTTTTTAGCATGGGTCCCCTTTACTTCTTCCTATCCTCCATTCCCTGACAACGTACACAGCTTAAGACTTCTAACAAAATTTCCCTAACACTCAACTCCCTGCCTCCTTCCTGTCCCAAGATCCATTTGTGGTGTTGTTCGGTTGTTTCAGTCATGTCTGACTCTTCGTGACCCCATTTAGTGTTTTCTTGGCAAAGATACTAGAGTGATTTATCATTTCCTTCTCCAGCTCATTTTACAGATGAGGAAACTGAGGCAAACAGGGTTAAGTGACTTGACCAGGGTCACACAGCAAGTGTCAGAAGCCAGATTTGAGCTTAGAAAGATGAGTTTTTTTGACTTCAGGCCCAGCACTCTATCTACTGTGCCACCTACCAGCCCTTCCCTTTGTGTATACCCTTAACAAAAAATCTTAGTATTTAACAATGTCTGGCATCACATTATGATCATACTGTATTATTTCTACCAATGGACAAGAAGAATCTGATAAGAGCAAACTAAAATATGTATACATTTGTAGAAACGTTATTGTAAATCTTTATTTGTATCTTTCCACAGTACCTAACACAGCTGACATACGATATTTGGTGAACTAACTTGTTGGATAAATATACCCAACATTAATCTAAGTAATCAACATGAAAAGGGCACCAGACTTTTGACTCTGCCTGACAGATTGGTAAAAATTACCATTATGGTAAGAATGTGAAGATACCAATCTCTGCTGTTTTCTGATTCTGATTACGCTTTATCCCAGAGTCACCAAATCCGTGCATTCATCAGCAAGGTCTCCAGCTTAGCATAAAATCATCTGTTTTCTGCTAACAGTGACAAACTTCTCAGAAGCATAAAAAGATGTTTACAGTTGTTATTGTAAAAGCAAGTTTGTTACAGTATAGGATTAGTAGACTTTATTTTATTTTATAAAACTCATATGTTGCTAGATTCGTACCCTGCTTTCCTGAGGTTCCTTTTCAGTAATAGCACCAGGTCAATAAGTCTTTCAAAACTCTTATAACATTTCAATCTAGAGTGAAATTTGGAATCAGTTCAAATTCTTGGCTTTTAATTACTTGTTGCTAGACAAAGATTTGCTGCAAATTTTGCAACAAGCTTTCTTTGTGGATGGGAGAGAGAGAAGACACAGTGTTTTGAACCTTACTTTCGCCTTCTCAACCTACTTCAACTTCATGAAGGCATTTTATCCTGCCAACTACCCTAGCTTTGATACTTTCTTCTTAAAAATTTATTTTCAAGTTTTTATTCTTAATTTAATACAAAAAGGAAAAATTTCTATAAAGTAGAACAAAGAATCTTTTCCATACCACTTAATTTTAAAAAAGTAAATAATAAATTGCTTTCAAAACTGCTGGGCTTGATTGTGTTTTCTGTCTTCTATATAGTTTAAAAATGTTTTGGTGGTCTTTCTTCCTTCACCATAAATATTGCTACTACCCCCAATTAAAAAACAGAGGGAAAAAACAACACCCTTGTAACTAATAAGCAAAATAAAGCAAAACAAATACGTATCATTTGATAGTCTGACCTCTCACATGCACTTAATCATATTGTAATCTGTAGAACCATAACTATTTATATTTATTATATTATATATAATTATATATATTATTACATATTACATGCTTAAAGATATCCAAACTGTATTTCTTGAAACAACTCTGTGAAGAAGGTATTATTATCATTTTACAAATGAGGCTGAGTTACAGGTAATACGACTTTTTCATGGTCACAGTTATTAAGTATCTGAACTAGGATTTAGACCCAGGGCTTCTGACTCTAAATTCAGAGCTCTTTCTACTCTTTCCCTAATCTTACAAGACATAAGTTTCTTGTAGTCAGGCACCAACTTTTTCACCTTTTTTCTTACCAACATGCAGAGAGAGGTCTCTTTACATGTAGTAGCCACCTAATAAGCATTTGCTGAAATGAGTACCAGATATGGTAAATCAATTAATGTTTTTATTCTACTATGCTCTTCCTGGAGATTATGAGAGATACCCATATGAGGTCTGTTACCTTCTTCCTGCCATGCTATCCTTCTCCTGCCCTGCACCCTTCCCAATCAGATGCCAGGCTCCCATGCTCACCTTGTGCCAGGGGGTGAAAGGTCACTACACTTAGCCATTCTAGTCATCTGAACTACTTTGCCTTACAGGTCCTCACCATTTGCCCCCTTTCACCTCTTGCTCCGAGAACAGTAATTCATGCTTCTGAAAACAGAACTTCAATTGCTCCAAGGCTCCATACCCCATCCATGTGACTTTACCCTTCCCTGATTACTACACCCTTAGAAGGGCTGTTGCCTTCCCTGTTAAAATGTAAGCTCCTAGAGGGCACAGATAGTTTCTCTTTTTAATTTATATCTAGTGCTTAGTGCAGTGCAGGCACACAGTAAGTGCTTAATAAATGCCCATTCATTTATTCACTCTTGCCCAAAATATATATATATATATATATAAAATTACCCTCAGGTCTCAAATGCAAAGAACAGCTCTGCCTTCTCCACTTGTGAGTAGTGAGTATCCGCCATGCCCGTCACTCATGAGACCAAGGGGTTCAGTTATTGTTTTTAAAAGTTTACTTTGTTAAATATTTCCCATTTACATTTTAATCTGGCTCCTAGCAGTGTTATGGGCCAGGTATTTGATAGCTCTGGTACAGTCAATAGAACAATAGACTGGGAATCAAGAAGACATGGGTTCAAATTTTACCTCAGCCCTCAAGCTGTGTGGTCCTCAGTAGTCTCTTAACCTCTCTGTTCCTCAGTCTTCTCATCTATAAAATGAGGAGGCTGGCCTTGTTTCCTTTTAAGGTCCCCTTCAGCTTTAAACATCTGATCCTATGATTCTATGAAATGCTTGATGTTTCTGCTGAGTTTATTCATTGACTTCAGAGAGGAACACACACACACACACACACACACACACACACACACACACACACACCCACCCCCACTTCATTGTTCTGGGTGATGGGAGCTGAAATTTCTAGGTGTTAAACACTGAAATGCCTCTGGGGACTTCACTGGTTCAGAGAATGAAACTAAAGTCATTCAGGGTATCTAGGTTTTTATTTTTATTATTTTTGGGGGGGGGGTCTAGGAAGTAAGCTATTGTTTTTATTGTTTGGCCTTGCTCTACCAGAGGAGAAAGAGAAGCAGCAATAAAACTACCTAATGGTGGCAAAGGGACAGGTGTTTAGAGCAGAGACGGCCAGGAATGAAAAGCAAGCTCTGGGCAAAAGGCAACAAAGGTGTGAAAAGATGAAAAGAAGAGCCAAAAAGCTGCAGGATGATTAGTAAACACTGTGAATTCTCCTGGTATATGAGACATTTTAGGAAATGATGAAAGACAAAGACATAAGACATGAGGCTTAGCTCCTCAAAGACAAAAGATTCTGGGGGGCCAAGGACAGCTGGAAGGAGCTGAATTTCATAACAAAGTATGTGAGCAAAGAGGTAGAGAGAAGTCTGAGAAGAAATCATACTTTATGTGTAGATCAGGTTTCTTCCTTTTCTATAAGTAAGTTTAGGGCAAGTATATCACAGCAGCCAAAGGTTCCAAGTTATTCCAACAAACAACTTGCTATTATAAACTTAACTGACAGAAACAAAGAAAAGAACCAATATAACTATTAACTACTTTTTTAAAAAATTAATTTATTTTTAGTTTTCAACATTCACTTCTACAAGATTTTGAGTTCCAAATTTTCTCCCTCTCTCTCCCCTCCCCCCACCAAGAAAACCTACATTCTGGATACCCCTTCCCTAATCTGCCCTCCCTTCTATCCCCCCCCCCCCCATTCCCTTCCCCTTCCCCTTCTATTTTCCTGTAGGGCAGGATAGATTTCTATATCTGATTGCCCGTATATCTTATTTCCCAGGGGCATATAAAAACTATTTTTTAATATTCATTTTTAAGACTTTTGAGATCCAAATTCTTTCTCTTCCTCCCTCCCCACCCACTCTCACTGAGAGGGCAAGCAATTAGATATAGGTTATACACGTGTACTTATGCAAAACACTTTCATAATAGTCATGTTGTGAAATACTAACTATATTTCCCTCCATCCTATCCTGCCCCCATTTTTTTCTATTCTGTCCTTTGACCTTGTCCCTCCTCAAAAGTGTTTACTTCTGATTACCCCCTATCCCAATCTCCCCTCCCTTCTATCATCCACCCCCTCTTTTATCCCCTTCCCGCCTATTTTCCTGTAAGGTATGATACATTTCCATACCCAATTGAGTGTGTATGTTATTCCCTCCTTAAGCCAAATCCAATGAGAGTTAAGAGTCACTCATTCCCTCTCAACTCCTCCCTCTTCCCCTCCACTGTAAAATCTTTTTCTTGCCTCTTTTATGTGAGATAATTTACCCCACTCTACCCTTCCCTTTCTCCTTTTCCCAGTACAATCCTCTCTCCCCCCAATTTTATTTTTTTTAGATATCATCCCTTCATATTCAATCTACTCTGTGCCCTCTTTCTATATATTCCCTCCAACTACCCTAATACTGAGAAAGGTCTCATGAGTTATAAATATCATCTTTTCATGTAGGAATGTAAACAGTTCAACTTTAATAAATCCCTTATGATTTCTCTTCCCTGTTTACCTTTTCATGCTTGAATCTTGTATTTGAAAGTCAAATTTTCTATTCACTCTGGTCTTTTCATCAAGAATACTTGGAAGTCCTCTATTTCATTGAATGTTCATTTTCTTTTCCCCTGAAGGACTACACTCAGTTTTGCTGAGTAGGTGACTCTTCGTTTTAACCCCAGCTCCTTTGACCTCCAGAATATCATATTTCAAGCCCTCTGATCCCTCAATGTAGAAGCTGCTAAATCTTGTGTTATCCTGATTCTGTTTTCACAACACTTGAATTGTTTCTTTCTGGCTGCTGGCAATATTTTCTCCTTTACCTGGGAACTTTGGAATTTAGCTATTGTATTCCTGGCAGTTTTCATTTTGAGATCTCTTTCAGGAGGTGATTGTTGGATTCTTTCAATTTCTATTTTACCCTCTGGTTCTAGAATAGCAGGAAAGTTTTCTTTGATAATTTCTTGAAAGATGATGTCTAGGCTCTTTTTTTGATCAAGACTTTGAGGTAGTCCAATAATTTTTAAATTCTCTCTCCTGGATCTATTTTGTAGGTCAGTTGTTTTTCCAGTGAGTATTTCACATTTTCTCCTATTTTTTCATTCTTTTGGTTTTCTTTTATTGTTTCTTGATTTCCCATAAAATCATTAGCTTCCATTTGTTCCATTCTAATCTTTAAAGAATTATTTTCTTCAGTGAGCTTTTGGATTTCCTTTTCCATTTGGCCAATTCTGCTTTTCAAGGCATTCTTCTCCTCATTGGCTTTTTGGACCTCTTCTGCCATTTGGGTTAGTCTATTTTTTAAGGTGTTATTTCCTTCAGTATTTTTTTTGAGTCTCCTTTAGCAAGCTGTTGATTCATTTTTCATTATTTTCTTGCATAACTCTCATTTCTCTTTCCAGGTTTTCCTCTACTTACTTGCTTCTCAAAATCCTTTTTGAGCTCTTCTATGGCCTGAGACCAATTCATATTTTTCTTGGAGGCTTTGGATGTAGGAGCTTTGACTTTGTTGTGTTCTTCTGATTGTATGTTTTGATCTTCCTTGTTATCATAGTAAGATTCTATAGTCTGAGTTTTTTTCTGCTTTTTGCTCATTTTCCCCAGACAATTACTTGAGTTTTAAACTCTTTGTCAAGGTAGGGTTTTGCTTCCAGTGTGGAGGGTCTACTGTCTCAAGCTTTAGGGGTTTTGTGCAGCTATTTTCAGAGATACTTCTAGGGACCTGTAAGTTTTCAGTTCTTCTAAGGTGGTATGATCTAAGGAGAGCTGTTTACTCCTTTCTTGGCCTGTGCTCTGGTCTGTGAGTGACCACAAGCACTCTTTTCTGCCCTGGAGTTGTGAGGAGGGCTCCCTTTCCACTGCTACCACAAGCTCTTCTATGCCAGAGCTCCTCCTTGACCCAGGACTGAGACCCAGATCCAAGCATGGACAAAGCAAGAGAATCCTGCCTCAGTGCCAGCAAAGAGATCCCAGCAATCCCCCTCTAATCAGTCGCTCGATATCCCCACCTTCTGTGGGTTGAGAGCTCTGGAAGCAGGAGCTGCCACTGTGGCTGCCACCCTGGGGCTGCAATAGGGCCAGAAGTGGACCGCCCTCCTCTCTCACCCAGGTCTGACAGAACTTTCCCACTGACTTTCTGAGTTGCCTTCAGTGTTTGTGGGTTAAGAAGTCTGGAAATTGCCATAGCTGTCCGTGATTCAGTCCTGCGGTTTGCTCCAAGTTTACTGCGACCTGCGCGCCCACACCAAACTGAACTCCTCTCCCAGCCCGGCACGATATACCTTTCCAATCAAACATCCAGGTTGTCTTGGGCTGGAAATTTGTTTCACATTGTCTTTTTGTGAGTTCTGCTGCTCTAGAATTTGTTTAGTCATTTTTTAGAAGTATTTGGAGGGGTTTGAGGGACAGGTCAAGCAAGTCACTACTTTTACTCTGCCATCTTGGTTCTGCCCCTTATACATTTCTAAACCAATATAACCAAATTCTTTATTTGTAACAATAAGAAACTAACAAACCAAAACCAAACCAAAACAAAACAAAAAAGAATACCAACAAAACAGTAACAGCTGGGGATAACCTATTATAATCCTAACCCTATTCACGCATCAGTTTGTGGCTGAATATATAGCCCAAAGGGGATTTTGCTCTAATTCTTGCAAATGAGACATAAGATCCAAACTAAGACAGATGCTCTTGGAAAAAAGTGCTTATTATGCCTTTCCTGATGATGGAAAGTGATTTAGTACTATATAAGGCTAAAGAAAAAAGTCCTGTTTTTAGCTTGGTTAGAATTACAAAGTGTCAAGCTTCACCATGAGGGATGGAGGGGATCTAATGGAAGCAGTTATTAATAAGCACTATCAGAAGACCTGGTTTTGAGTTCTGGCTGTCTTGCTTATGAGCTCAATGCAATCACTTAACCTTTAGTTTCTACTTCATCTGTAAAACAATGATAATACTATTTGTTTTACCTACTTCCTCAGATTGTAAGGATGAAAACAAATCCTCATAAACCATGTGGTAATGTCTTTTGTAAATAGTAAATTCTACAAGACCTATTGGTGGCACAATGTTTTGGCCCAGGGTCCTCTTGGCTCCAGCCATGCTGATGCTGCCTCACCAAAATGGGAGCATGCTGGGCATGTGTGGTACTAAAAGCTTAGAATTCACAAGAGCACTGCAGTAAACAGTCCAATTCTCAGCCAACATAGAACATTTGTTTCAGGTTTTCCTTTCCCCCTTAGAGTTCAGAAGTAAAGCAATCATACCTTACTGATTTATAAATATAGGACTGGTGGCAACCTCAGCTGTGTTCATGACTGCCTAGAGGGTTGTTTCATTTATCTCTAATGATTTATGAAAGCAAATCTGAAGCATCTATATCCCTAAACCCTGGGATATCTATGTCTCCCCCCTTACAGAATGCAGGCTGGTTACTCTAAGAAGGGTAGAGTGCTACTCTACTTTCAAACCGTATTTCCCAGTTCATGAAGTCTGGGAAGGTAAAAGAGGCTATACTCAATTGCCCTGGAATTCTACATTGCTACATAAGAGCCAGAATGAGAATACAGAGCAGAGCCTACACTTTTTCTGATGTATTACCTAACCCTAAACTTGTTATCTAATTATATAGTACCTTTCTGAAAACATTTTTTCTAGGACAAGTGTTCAAACAGATACATAGGCAGAGGATAAGAATATTCAAGCTTACAGACACATGAAAAGCAAGAGAATGGCTTGGCCATTCTCCAGAATCCAAGAAGATAAAAAGAAACAACACTGGGTACACTGGGAGTTCATGGTAGCCTCTGCCTGCACATGGAGGGCATACCTCCTAAGGATAGTTCTCAGTTATAAAGTACCACTATGAAGTACAGTGCTCTATCTAAAATCTTCCGTCTTCAGGTCTTAGCTGAGCATAGATAGCATTGGGCCAATTTAACTCTGAGGTGGCATAAGGAACTTTTGCTTCAGTTAACTAGCTAAAGATTGCCCATATGAGGAAAAATTCAGATCCCAACCCTCTTCTAATACCATTAATCTTAGTAGAGAATACTTTGTAATTTAAAGCCTAAATTCCTACAATGCCTTATTTAAGGGGAATCTAAAATCAGGATAATAACCCCATTTCCAGGTCTTTAGCAATTTGACTTGCCCCATCAGCCCTGGCAATACATCACAGACATGTTATCAGTCAGATCACAAGGAAGCATTCAACTTTGAAAGGGTCTGCCCTAGGAAGCTGTAGGCAGAAATATTATTATTTCTCAGAGAGGCTATTTCTAAAGGTAGCTCATAATGGGGAGAAGGGAGGGAGGAAGAGGGTGTTCATTAATGTCTTCTTCACAAAAAAATAAATGATGAGCCTGCAATGGTACTCAGGGGGAGATGCCTTTTACATATGTCTTCTAAAGCCCAGGGAAAACACATACTTTCAAAATTCCTGAATTTTCATGTTTGAGGTGGATGGGAAATCGAAAACCTTCAAGCTGTCCTAATTTCTGGGCTCTCAGGCTATGCAAGGTAATAGAGCACACAAGCTAACACTCATTATGCCTGAGTTGCACTCATATGACCACAATATTTTCCACCTGCAAGATATTCACCAGGAAACTGATCAGTAGCTAGTGGAAATCCTAGATTATGCTCTCAGGTCTGGTGTGGGGGCCGGGGGGCGGGGAGTGGTAGTGAGACAGATATGTTGCTACTATAATCATGGGCAAGAAAGAAAACTAGTATGGGGCTGGAGAGAACAGAATATCCATAGAATAAGCTCAGTCTATGGGAGGCCAAACCACTTCAACACTAACCCTAGTCCAGGATGCTGGTAAGGAATGCTGAAGATCTCAGAACAGCATTCATATCCCTGCATCATGGACATAGACATACACCCTCCAAATCATATATCCTCCCTTTCTTTCCTCCTCCCATGGTAACCACAAATTGTATCAGTTTTTGAGAAGAGGCAAGCTCAGTGGAGGTCACCACGCACTCAGTTGTCAGCTCAGAGACAGTTCTAGTTACTGGGAAAGGGAAAGGATTCTCTGGCCAGTCCAACTGGAGCAAGCTCCCTCCCTGTTGGAATGGAGCCATTTCTCCACAAGGCTCAGCAGATGCATTTTTCCTTTACAGCCCTGATTAGCTAAAGGCTGAGAAATTCAGCCAAATGCAAAGGCTTCCCTTTCTTGTTGCTTATCTTTGTAATACATTTTTAGGTTATAAGCTGCAGTCACGATTTTAGGGGCAGAACCACACTATGGTACTTTGTGCCAGCAGGGCAAGGAAATACAGTTAAGGTCTGAGGGTGGCTAGCTCTCTTTCCTGACTGACACTGAACACAGATGCATACTTAACTCCCTATGCAATTATCTTTTCCTCTCTTCTCACCTTTAGCCTAGTACAAAAATTACTCCAAGCTTGTCCTGGATTAGCAGAACTAACTGTGCTTCCAGCAGTCTGGTCTGGCTTCAGCTAGCTCAACCAGGCATCTTTCTTTGCCCAGGAAGCAAGAGCAGAAGAAGTGAAAACTGGGGGCTTTGACTATCTTGCAGGGAAAGCATTTACTAGGCAATAAGTTCCTTCAATCTATCCTGTCCATCTTTCTACCCCCAGTGCTCAAGAGGAAATTTTGAATTTTTGGAACCACATTTGAGTAGGGAGCTCCTAGTGAGGAATTTCTCCCAAAGCAGAACAATGTCTTCTCTGTGACCTGATGCCTAGAACACAAAGAAGTGGGGGCCTTGTTAAGAATTCCATAGCCACAGTATTTATCTGAGGCAAGCCCTGAATCCAGGACTTCCTGATGCTGCCAGCTCTCTAGCACAGATAACATGAGGCCTTCTGCACTGTACTTAATTGAGCTTCAGGAATTGAACTGGAAAGAGAAACAGGGAAAGAAGAAGCATTCACTGCTGGGCTCAGTTCTAGGAGTTAGCTGTCTATTTCTGCATTCCCTGAGTATTCTGCCTTATACCTAAAAGAGTGATACACCACTCTAGAACTGACTACAACAAAAATTGGGAAGTACAGAGGTCCATTTTCATTGTTTCATCCTTACAGATAACATTCCCTTCCACCAAATGCCACTGGCTCCAAAGGTATGCTTTACATTTAAGATGGGGAGAAGAGGCCTTTAAATAATTCTAACTAGTCAGCTGAAAGATAAAGGCAGAGAAAAGTTGGCATATGGGAAGAGGCATCCTATTCCAAGTCTAAGGAGAAGTAAAGGAAAACACTCATAAGTTACAAGAGGAAAAATAAAGTCCAGTGGGAAGGTTGCTAATTAAAAGGTTCACATAGGGTAGACAGAATATTATTTTAAAGCATTCCATCTGGATTTTGTAGATACTCTAAAAGGAACATAGGATGCCTTTTAGAGGAGAGAAAGCTGGGGATGTCAAGGCTCAAAATCACTGCTTCTTGATCATGTATCAGCCTGTTGCCATGGGGATGACAGTAAAGGCATAAACTAAGGGAAATATGGAATCTGGCAAGAACAGAGGGATGGTACATCAAACAGAAATCTCTTTAACAATTAGTAAGTAGCATATCCTAAACTGACATCAAGTCTGTCTCTTGTCCATCCCTCATCCAATTGAAAGCACAGGGTCCTATTACATCACATTCCAGTTCTGAGAGGCAAGAATGAAAATAATGAAGCTATAGTTTACAACCCTAAAACACAAGACTATGCAATAGACCTTTCTAATAGAGAATACTTTAAAACTGTATCGCTGCTGTTCATTGACTTCTTTGGTCAACTAGGAAGGGGGAACTGAGAGACACTGCAAGAAGCCTAGAGAGCAAAGTCCCAAGCTTTACAGCAGGGACTCTTAATTCTGAGTGGGGGATTATGGATCTGAGAATGTTATTAAATTAATAAAATGCATATGAATAAAAAAGAAGCCAATTGTATTGGATTAAAATACAGTTATCAAAAACTACTGAGTCAAAAAACAAGTTCATGGACTCCAGGTTAAGAAATCCTGTGCGATCTGCCTCAAAATGAAGAATAGTCTTATTTCATCTTTCAGTGGCAGAAGCAGCAACTTGAGCAAAGTTTTGCTTGAAATGGGATAAACTTACTTTTGTGAGAGTCAAGGCTAGTTACAAAGGTATTTAAGACTTTTGCCCATCACCCTGACAATAGTTTCATCAGCTAGGTTGAGCCAGGATCTACTTTTCTAACAGTATTTAAATCACCTAGTCTAGAAGGTCTTGCAGTACTATCTACCCATTCTTCAAACAAAAAATGACCAGCAAACCTAAGTCCTTCACACACCACCTGAGAAATCACAACCATTTCTAGAATGGACGAATTTTAGAGCTCCAGCTTTTCAGATATAAAAACTAACCCTCCCAGAAATTAAGTGATTTGACTAAAAGAACAGGTTGGAGACATAGGGCATTTTTCATTCTTATAATGCTGGTCTATCATCAACAACCTAAACCAGGCTACTTAAAAACAAACAAATGAAATGTACTTCATTATAAGGCAACCTCACTTAAAAGGCAGTTTCACTACCTGGACCTCTACTACAGAAAGGATTTAACAGTTCCAATGGCTAAGCTATACCTCGAAATGGCAGCTAGAGCAGTACACAAAAGAGTTCCTATTCTGTTACTATCATAGTAAGAAAGTAAAGACAGTAATAAAGACAACCATTACTTCAATTATGGAGTGGCCGAATAAATTATAGAATATGACATAATACAATACTACTGTGCTGTAGGAAATGATGAAAGGGATAGTTTCAGAAAAACCTGAAAAGACTTATATGAACTGATACAGAATGAACTAAGCAGAACAGATTATATGATACAACGAAGGAAAACACTTTTGAAAGACTTAAGAACTGTGATCAATATAATAACCAACAATGAAACAAGCTACTCGCTTTCTAACAGAGAGATGACAGATTCAAAGAGGAGACTTTGATATATTTTTTCAGAGGTGACCAATGTGACGATTTGCTCATCTGTTTGTCTCTACCTCTTCCTCCCACCTTCCCCCCCCCCCCTTTTTGTCCTGCCAGGGTTGCCAAAAAAAGAAGACTAAGAAGGTAAGGGAAACACTAAATACTTAAAAAGGCACCAAAGAGAAGAAAGATCAGAAGTAAAAACAAGCAAGGAAGCCTTGAAAGTTACATGATGAATCTACCATATACTCGAAAAGTAAATTACAAATGGTAATTTTTCCAAGTTTCGTATGCTACTCTCTTTTACTGTCAAGTCAATAAACATATATTAAGCACCTACTATGTACCAGGCACTGTGCTAAGAGCTGGGGATACTGAGAAAGGCAAAAAACCATCCCTGCTCTTAAGGAATGGGCGAGACAATATGCAAACAATTTATATAATTAATAGATGGGAGGCAGTAAAAGTAAGAGAGATCAAGAAAGGCTTCCTGTAAAAGGTGGAATTTTAGCAGGGACTTGAAGGAAGCTGGGCAATGGAGACAAATAGGGTAAGTTTGAAGATGGCCTTCTCAGGAGTTTAGCCACAAAAGGGATTAGAGATATAGGACAATAGCCAGCAGGAATGGATGGATCAAGTCAGGGTTTTTTGAGAATGGGAGAAATATGATAATGTTTATAGGAAGCAGGGAGGCAGCCAGTATACAAGCAGAGATCGAAAATGAGAGAATAGTGATAACAGAAGGGGCAATCTGCTATGAAGGGAGAGGAAAGAAAGTACAGGCACTTTTTCAATTTTAGCCACACAAAGGATATGTGATGTTAGTTAATAGGGGTGTTTTACTTTGCATCAGGGAATGCTTGTTTTATTTCATTTTGGTTGGGTTCAGAATTTTAAAAAGGAGAAGTAAAACAAATGGCAAGTCAAAGAAACTCCTAAAGGAAAGCAGATTCATCTCTGCCCAGTAAGAGAATGAAGATTTTTTTTTGTTTTCCCAATCTGGAGGAAGGAGTTTGGGGGAAGAAGAGACTACCAACAGGGTTCTTTAAAAGAAAAAGAAATAAAAGAAGGTCAGTTGAAGCATTTTGTTCTTTTCTTTTTTTTTTCCTTTTTAGGCAATTGGGGTTAAATGACTTGCCCAGGGTCACACAACTAGTAAGTGTCAAGTGTTTGGTCTGAGGTCGAATTTGAACTCAGGTCCTCCTGACTGCAAGGCCAGTGCTCTATGCACTGTGCCACCTAGATGCCCCCAATTGAAGCATTTTGAAAGATGCAAAAAAGAGATGGCCAGAAGACAAAAACAATGAGATCTGAAAATTATATGTTGAATTTATTATATACTTCAAAAGAAAAAGTAAGCTGTATATGATAGAGATTTGTGGTTTCGTGTACAATCCTTTTTCTGTTCTAATTTGTTTATGGAAGTGTTCTTTTTATTTTGTGTTTAAGTTTAGGATAAAAATAATTTTTTTTTTTAAAAGAGAAAGTTTAAAAGGAAAAGGAGATAGTCATTCTTGGGATGTTTTTGCTTTAGTTTTTAGTGTTGAAATGGCTAGTATCTTTGTTCATGTTTTTAAATCAGGAAAACTCCTTAACTCAAATAGGAACAGAGAAGAGTAACCAACTTCAGTTTCAAGGAAGGGACAAAAAAGGGATGTTTTGCTGTTGCTCTTGTTTTTTGGAGGTTGGGGAGTTGGATGAAGCATAACAGATGAAAGAGGAAGTATGTGTTGATTTCACTAATTTTTCCTTTGAGTAACCGCTGTTGCCATGTGGTGGTCTCTGTTGCTATGAAGGTTTGTTGTGCCAGACAATGGTTGTTGGGCTCAATATGTTTGTGTTACCGGCTGAGATCTTTCTAGAGGGAGTCAGGCTAGCATGCAAATGGCCAAACTAAGGAGCTTGGTCACAGTGCCCTGTATTTCCAGGTGAGTGCAGCCTAGAAGCAAATGACTGATGGTAAACAGCAGTTAATTAAGCTGAAAAAGAAAAGGAAATCAGTAACACAGAAAAGCAAGTATTATGTTACTTTTCTGGTACAATATCTATAATTAGATATTTAATGGTTCAAAGATACTTTTCTATGTCAGACTCTCATGGAACAAAACAAGAGTAACAGTGAACAGTAATTTCTGTGAAAAGAGTTTAACAGGCTGCCTTCTCTCACAACTAAGAGAGGATAACGATATGGGAGGGAGGAGAAGGACTTGGTAAAAGGCTACCCAAACAAATGAGGATGATGAACCAACTACTTGGGCAGACCCTTCTCAGGGCAGCTAACTACAGGAAAACTAACTTCCTCCTACGTAAAACCACTGTCTATTACTCCAGTAATGAGAAAACTGTAATCTGCAGACGAGAGTACACGGCTCAACTAGAGTCTGAAATGTGGCCAGCTGTTCTCCCTGGAAACTGGGGCAGGAGCACATAGAAGCCACAATGGCCTGTCTGAAAAGACAACTGTCTTTCGCAGGTTTCCATTCATCTTCATCATCCTTCAAACTGATTTCCTTTTTTCCTACTCTAAAAAGTCTAAAATATTTAGAGATGGAAGGGGTCTTAGAGGCAACCTATTTTAAAATAATGAGGAAAATGAAGCTTAAAAAGTAAAATAACTTCTTTGGGAAGGCAGAAAAAAAGTGCAGTAGAAAGAGCATATTTGGCTCAAGAGTCAAGAGAAGTTGGGTTCAAATCTCATGTCTGACATCACTACTACAGCCCTGCTCATGTCACTTAACATTTCTGGGCTTCAGTTTTCTTACTTGTAAAATGGGAGGTTTGGACTAGACTGCTTCTGAGGTCCCTTCCACTCTAAATTTATGAACCTATGCTCAAGGCCACAATAACTAGGCAGGAATAGGACAAGAACCTTGGTCTTTTCTGACTCCTAGCATTTTTCCATTATATCTTGTTACTGATAAAGTAGCAAAGATTATCTCATCTGGTCTTATAGGATCAAGAGCCCTGAGGCATAATGGGTCAAAAGATCATGATTTTAGAGGTTATTTAGTCCCCACCCCTTAACCATTTTAGAGATGAAGAATTTTAAGCTGAGGGACATTAAAGGGACTAGCTTGAAGTCATATGGTACCAAGGTAGCAGAGCCTGGATTTGAATCTAGGTTCTCTTCTTTCCAAATCCTGAATTTTTCCCACTAACACCAGGGATTTCCACAGACAGTAATGCATTGGGTAGCAGGGGGATTTGGGCTAGATGGACCTGTAAGGTTCTATCTGTTTTATGATTTTTTGAGATGATGTGAGATGGGCAGAAGCAGTGCACTATAATAAAAATCTCAACAACAACAAAGCCCAGGAGAAAATAAAACCTTTTACTACTGTAAAAAATACTATTTAACTCTTCACTTACATGCCAAAAACCGTATCAAAATGTTACTGGATTATATGGTCCATTTACAAAATCCCAGTGAAATTTTGTTGATGAGACGTCATCTTCCAGAGCATAGTATCTGGAATTACAAAATCTAAGTTCAAATCTGGGCTCACATGCTACCTGCCTGTGTGACCTTGAGGCAAAGCCCTTAAGCTCTCTCTGAGCCTTGTTTCCAAATTAGTTAAATAAGTAGGTTGGACTGATTATTTTTGACCTTTTCAGTTCTAAATTGATGATCCTATGATCCCTTAATAAAATGCAGTTACATGAATTGGGTGCAACATAAAACCAGATTCATCTCCATTAATCTTCCAGGACTAAGTAAGCTATATGCTGGCTTAAGTTATACAATCATAGAATTTTAGAGTTCAAAGACACCTCCTCAATTTACGAAGGGTTTAATAAACATAGCCCTATATACTTTAAGTGACTTGTCCAAGTTCCAATACCTAGTTAGCAGAGAGCTGGGATAAAAATCAAGGCTTTCTATAGCTTACTGCACTTTCCACTAAAGAAGGTCTCCTTGGCAATAGTAGTGAGAAATGACACTTTTTTTGGTGGTCACCTACACAAGCCATCTTATTAAGGTTTCTGCCTAAAAGTGGCCCAAACGTAGATGCTTTGGTCTTTGTCTAAAAGGCCCACCTTGCCTTTCATACATTAAAAAAACCAGAAACAAACTTAAAAACATGTCAACATGCAACTTTGCATAAGCTGAAGTATAGAGTGCTCAGCTCAGGCTTTCATTGCCATCAAGGCCCTGGCTGAGGTTACTGACCTAAGAATGTGGATTATAACAAGATCAACAGAGAGGTATATAATACTGGAATCAGATCTGGACCCCACTTTTCTGATTGTAAATGGAGTAGAGAAGGGGATGAGTCAAGGCAGAAGTCAGGGTCTGGATACAGGAAAGGATAGGATTTATATGTGAGTGAGGGAGCAGTTCCAAGAAAATGAAGAGACAGGTCACTCCCAGCCTTATAATGCTAGGCACTTACCAGGGTCTTCCTAACAGCAGAAGTCCCAGAGTTGAGCCACCCCAGGGAAGATCTTAGTAGTGCAGGCTGGACTACTAATAGCCTAATAGGCTAAAAATAGTTAAGAACTAAAGGAGTCTCAAAATGCCTCCAAAGCAAGATCCAGTTTGATGGCTAGAGAGGGAGGGGGACATAACAGGACACTTAGGCAGAATGGAGGAAAGAATCAGGGCTATGGCCTCTGCACCAGTTAACAGAAAGATGATTTAATTCTACAGGGTCCTTTGTGAATTCCCTATCCCTTAAGAGAGGTCAAGTAGTCTGTAGCTTCTGACTAAATGTATAAGGTCTGTGTTACATGAACAAGACAGCCTGAAGTATAGAGAGAAGGAACCTGGAGGAAAAAAAGTCGGTAAATGAAAAGCCTAGAATCTTGGCTGTACCCGATGGAAAATCCAACAGGGGTTTGTTCTCTGAAGTATGCAATTCTTAATAACTTGGGTGACAATTTCCTGTGCATACTAGGGGAAGAGGACAGCAAGACAGGTGAATGAACAAACTGAACTGAACAAATTGTGGTATACGATTGAGATGGAATACTACTGTGCTATAAGAAATGATGAGCTTTACTACTTTCTCTCTTTTTTCTCCCCTTATGGTTTTTCCGTTTTGTTCGATCCTTCTTTCACAACATGACTAACGTCGAAATATGTTTAACATGACGGTACATGTATAGCCTGTATCAGATTGCATGCCATCTTGGGGGGGGGGGGATTTAGAACTCAAAATCTTATAAAAGTAAATGCTGAAAACTAAAAATTAATTAATTAATGGGGGTGGTGAGTTTGATGATCTTAAAAAAAAAAGATACACTTGCACGAAATAATGAGAGATAAATGAGCAGAACCAAGAGAATATTGTATACAGTAACAACAATATTGTTTTAAGAACAATTTTGAGTGAATAAGTCATTTTGACTATTATATATACCCAAATTAACTACAAAGGACATATGAAGGAAGACGCTATCTGCATCCAGACAGAACTGATAAATAGAAGTATGTGTAGAATGGTTTTACAGATATACACACACTCCTATTGACAGCCATGGGGGATAGAGGATGGGAGTGGGAAGAGAAAAAAGAAAAAAAAAAATTACATGATAACTTTTATTATATATTTAAAAAGAATAGCAATGGGGCAGCTTGGTGGCACAGTGGATAGAGCTCCAGTCTTGAAGTCAGAAGGACCTGAGTTCAAATCTGACCTTACACACTTGACACTTACTAGCTGCGTGACCCTGGGCAAGTCGCTTAATCCCGATTGCCAAGCCCCCCTCCCCCCAAAAAAGAAAAAGAAATCAAAAGGTCTAAAAGGAACAGCAAGTGGTACATAAGAGATTTGCAGTTTCATGTACGATCATCTTTTTTTCTATTCTATTTATGAGAATGCTTATTTTCAGAATAAATTTTTTTTTAAAAAGTGCTTTATTTAAATGCTTTATAATAAAGGAAGAAGGGGGAGATGCATATACTTGTCTTCAATTCAGATTTTTCAACTATCTAGAAGACCAGAACATGGCTAATTCAAGATTTACAGTAAATCTCTTAAAAAAAGGCCATATTTATACCTAAGTTCTGTAAAACGTGCTTTAGTCTAAAAAGGACTTTTGTAAGATTTCTAAAAACATTAATTTACGTGGCCCTCTTTTTTTAGATAAAGTGGCAGTGATTCAGGAATGAAAAAGGCATGAAGGGACTTTAGTGACGGATGGCCAGTTACCCTCATAAAGAAAGTCAGAAATGTGTCACAGAACAACAAACCTACCCTGCACCTTAGTTTTCTCAAGGGAAAGAAAAGTTTAGACTTTTTCCACTCTCTTTTTTAAAGGTTTTCATTAGGTTGATATACACGAAAAACATCTCTACTTTTGAGAAGGTTGTCTGTCTCCCTCCTCCCCAAATCCTGAAGATGAGCAGAGCAAATAGGCAAGAAATTGATCTCTTCTGTCAATCAACTCAATGCACTGAGGCAAGATGCCCTGGAGCCTGTTGAATAGCATTAAGTTGTGGTCTTGACATGTTTCTCATTCCAATAGATTCTCTAGCTGTTCAGAAGTTTGGCTACAGGCAAATGACATTTTTAAAAATTAGAGATAGCCACTTTGTGACTTCTAGACTGCATGTAAGGTACATAGAAACAGGCACAAATATCTGTGTTCCTTTTACCTACAAAATATGCTTATATTGTATATGCCTCTGGCATAGGATGAAACTTCAATGTTTTATTGAAACTAAAAACCAGCTTCACTATTATATTAATTCCCAAAAAAGAGCCAAGATCAACAGTGAGATTAATGCAGGTAACACATTAATGCCTAATGCAGAGTATATTTTAAATAAGCACTAAATAATAACATCATTCACTGGAAAAGAATTGATCAGAATGAGCAGAGGAGTACCTGCATCTTTAAATGCAAATCTACATGACAGTATGTGATAATCAGAGATATTTACTTATCTTACTATGGGCCTCAGAACTCCTTGGAGTAGAAATTTTATCCTCAATCTGATTACTGATGCTGAAGCCCAATGAGGTGTTAAGGTCTAGCTTCCCCAACCATTCCTCAAAACATTTTTACTGGGATTGGACTGCTGAAGTACCTGGGTGGGGATAGGGTGGTAGGGGTACCATAGGTAGTTAAATGTTTAATGGATGCATGGGAACAAAGACAAACATTTTCCAATTTTTCCTAGGTTTGTAAAATCTGGTATGTAGTGGGATGGGGGAGCTGGCAGTGACTACTAGTTAATCTTTGGAGGAGAATGTGGTTCTACCTATTGTTGTTTTTAAAAAAAAAAAAAAGAGCTAAAGATCACACACAAGTTAGCCAATAACATAACCCATTCTCCTAGCTCTCCAGATGTTGCGGCTTTGCCATGACTTTTCTTCAAGGTTGGACTTGATATTTAAGAAAAATGTTCATGGGAAGACTTATATGAGCTGATACAAAGAGCAGTATGCAGAACCAGGAAAACAGCATACTCAATAATGACTACAATAACATAAATGGAAACAACAACAAAAGAACTAATACTGAACGCTGTGAAATTTGACCCCAAAGAAGAGAATACTTCGCACTTCTCCTTTTCTGATGTCAGAGACTATGACTATGAAACACTATACATAATGTTAGGCTTTTTCGATATGTTGCTTAGTTTTGCTGAATTTTTTTTTTCTTTTTTACTCTAAGAAGGGATAGCTCTTTAGGAGGAAGAGAGGGAAAGGGATGTATTTTAAAATGTAGGTAATATAAAACAAAATATTTTCGATATAAATGTATAATAAAAGAAAAAAAACTTGAATAAAAAAAGTAAGAAAAATGTTTAAAGGGAGGGAAAGAAAATACATGTCACTTTCCTTGGCCTAAATTCATTCAGTACTACTGCACTTAGACCAATAATGTAATATACTGTAGATGCTATGGGGTAAATAACCAGTCAAAGAATGTGACTCTCACAATTCTTCAAATCAGTTATTTACTGCTTTAGAAAACTTTTAATACACTGTAACATTATCAGTAGATCATGAATTCTGAGACTCTTAACCTGTACTTTAGATACATTGCATTATAAGTCTAAATTAGACTATTCCTAAAGAGATATTGAAAAGGCAATTTAAGGCATGCCACATACCACACACAACACTCACCATCTTCTGTTTCTTGCCACACAATGCCCTCTAGATTGACACTGGTCCCAGGTTCACAGGGGCCTAGGCACTCAGGTTCTGTGGCCAATGCCACATCACAGGTGTTCACTCCTACAGAGCGGGTTCGAACCATGATCTGCTCACAGGGGGAGGAGATGTCATTACTGACCACTGGAACTAGAAGATGCAATGGCAGCACAGCTGGTGTGGAGACAGGGGATTCCATCTGTGGGGGGGAAAGAAAGCAGCAGAGGAGTTACAATTAGAACACCTATGGGAAAAAGACCTTTTTGATCCCACATCCCTTTCCAGTCAACCACACTCTGAGGGCTCTAAATTCTGCATTTTTGAACTTTCAGTTCAAAACTCTAGTGTCTAGTCAGGGTGTGCAGTTACCACCACTGAATTTTAGACAAAGTGAGAATCTTGCAATAGAAATTTTCCTTTCTTTAGAAATACTGTTTCCTAGGAGCAGCTAGGTGGCGCAGTGGATAGAGCACCGGCCCTGAAGTCAGGAAGACCTGAGTTCAAATCCGGCCTCAGACCAAACACTTGACACATACTAGCTGTGTGACCTTGGGCAAGTCACTTAACCCCGACTGCCTCACCAAAAAAAACCAAAAAAAACCAAAAAACCAAAAAACAAACAACTGTTTCCACTGCATTATCATCTCTCAATCCCATCCCCAATTACTCATTAAACAATGTTTCATACTAAATATGTAAAGGGGGCTGTTCAATTATTTTCTCATCATGGAAACTCTAAAAAAGGGAGTATACAGATGTTCTTAGAGTGTCATAAGATTTATATCTGGGAAGGTGTTCAGAGTCTATATAGTCCAAACCCTCCCCTCCATTCCATTTTACAGATGGGGAAATGAGTCACTTGGATGTTCAAGGAAAATACCAAGTCAGATGTGGAATTTTTGAAAGGTCACATGTCTCTTGTTAGTTCCCTTCCTTGTTAATCCAGTTCCTATAGTACAGTAATCTACAAGGGGGAAAGGTGGGTGGGAGAGACAGGAATAGTCTTTCAGCTAACTCAAAATGATCTAGAGCTCCAAAAATGTCTTATGAGGCAGTGTTACCTACCTCTCCATCTTTTAGTCTGACAGAAATCTACTTAAAAATTAGGCTGAGAACAACCAAATGGGAGTCTCTCACCCCAAAGATTTCAACAGAAAATGAGAATGGTTGTGAGGATTATGGATCTAGCCATTATCTTTATCTACAAGAAATAGGAGCCCTGCATCTATGTGCCAGCAAATCCCTAGGGCCTAGAGAAGCAAGTGATAAAACAGCCCTGCATGAAAACAGCCAAAAATTAAAACAATCATTCTACCTACGATCTTAGTCAGCTAAGAGAACATGATTACTTAGGCTCCTAGGTGAGTGCAGAACATCCTAAGGGGCAGGAGAAGGGAAATACTAATAAAGACGGTAGTTCTTTTGGCTCTCTGAATCCTAGCATTTATCCAGTTGGCAGAATCTATGTGACTGCAGCACCTAGTCTCAGCCATTTAGGAGAGAGCATATAGGGATATCAGTCAATTAATTTCCCATAATGACAACATCATTGATCAGAAGACCTAGAAAGAAGAGAAACAGGAACATAGACATTGTATTGCTAGAAACCATGTAGTGCTTAGATACTCACTCCGGGGGCTACTTAATGAAAATGCAGAGCAGTCCTTGAACCTGATGTTAGTAGGTAAGGAAAAAACGCATGTTATACAATCCTAGCCAATAGGCAGCTATGCAGTAGAATTCTGACTCTGGAATTGTCTGTTACTACGGCTCACTTCTAGCCACATTGCTTGTACTCTACTCCGTGACTTGTCTACTCTGTGAAGACTGTAAGAAAAACTGAGGCCTGGTCACTGCTACAGTCGCTGAACGGAGCCAACTCAAGCTTGCTGGCTTGGAAAGTCAATGCAATTTGCAGATCATCACTAGCAGTCCACAGAAAGCTCAAACTGATTCAGGCTAATTCTAGTCCCTGAACATCTGCCAAAACATCATTTTCTGTTTGTTGCTGCAAAGTGTATGACTATACTTCCCTATATCTCTACCCACCCCACCAATTCCTCTAACCCAGCCTTTTCATGAAACAATTAGCTAGAGCGGGAGTTTGTATATTGCATCCGC
Organism: Vombatus ursinus; assembly: GCF_900497805.2. NCBI lineage: Eukaryota > Metazoa > Chordata > Mammalia > Diprotodontia > Vombatidae > Vombatus > Vombatus ursinus. Next base: position 54,349,017 of record NW_020948983.1, on the reverse strand, counting down.
CACTTTTGTAAAATGCATTTGGCAAAACAGCTGCTGTCTACTTTTGTTTCCTCTGAAGTGGGAAGTTTATAATTTTACTAGCAACTAGGTCCCCAAAAGTCCCTTCATGTTCTCCATTAATTTTAATTTGCAAATTGAGTAAAAATTTAAGTGGGATGTGGGGAGAGGACTAGGGAAAAGGAAGAAAAACAAAATGAAGCCTCCATTCCTCTGTGGTCCTGAAATATTGCTTCTATCATGTTGTTCAGGGATGACATAAAGAAGGGGCAAATCTCTCAGAAGTCAATTTCCTGAAGGTTCTATAGTTTCTGTTCTGGTTCTATTCTAGTTTAGAGTACCACTAAACATCACTGGAGAGGAAGATGGGTGAAGATGACAAAGTCCTGAGAAAGTAGCAGAATGACTGCCAATGTGTTGATCTTCTTTGTACCCCAATCAACACAGTAAAGCTACTGGCAGAAGTAAATCTTTTGGGGTCCAAGCACCTTTGACTCATTTGTTGACCTAGAAAGAAGGTATTTCACACCACAAACACTTAGAAAGCCTTCCAGGCCATTACTATGTCTCCTGGCCACTGAGTCATATTTATGGGCTGGCAACTCCTTCTATCATCGAGGCTCTCTGTGTACTACTCTGACACAGAAGAGGGAGAAAGTAAGTTCCCTGTGGAGCTTCTCACACAACCACTGCATCAGCTTAAAAGATTAGGGAGAGAAGTTTTTAACCAAATAAGGAATAGAAGAGATCACAAAAGAGAAAACAGATAATTTTGATTATGTGACATTGAAAAGCTTTTGTATGAAAAGAATTAGTGCATAGGATGGGAAACAGTTGGTTTAGGAAAGACATCTTTGCCTCAAATATTGATAACAAGTCTGAAATATAAGATATTTGGGAAATTAACACAAATATGAAAGATCTCAATGGTCAGAAGACAGGAAAAAACAGTTCTCCAAAGGAGAATCATAACTTATAGGAACTTTAATAACCCTAAGAAAGATGTCAACTCACTATTAATAAAAGAAATGCCTCATACTCCATAAACTGGCAAAGATGATAAAAGATGGAATTAGTGTTAGAGGGGCTGAGAGAAGACAGGCACACTAATACATTGTTGGTAGAACAGTGACTTTGTCCAACCATTTTGAAAAACAATTTGGAATTATGTTTAAAATGTGGCTGAAACATTCATTGTTTTATGCCCTTTGTTTTCACATAGGACCAATGACACCACATCCATGTGTGAACTGGATTTAAGAGCTGCACATTCTCTTCTAGTCATCAGAGCCCAGTAGCAAGACAAAAGTAAAGATGACTGAGATACGGTGTTCTCTAATTTAAGCTGTTCTAAAGACCCTCTTATAAAACACCTAAGAAGTCACAGAAAGTAAACTCCAAGAAGACTGGAAGAGGTTGGTTGCCAGTTGCTTATGAAACAACCCTTCTTTTCCTCCTCCTCCTCCAGTGTCAGAGAGGAGCCAACCTGTTGATTGTTTATGTAAAAGAGAGTATGGAGGGATGGGAGGAGGGGTGAGAGGAAGGATGCCTGTGGGTTTGAAACTGCTCAGTTTCCTTCCACTTTGCAACAGAAACCTGAGGAGAAACCACAGTACAGAACAATAGCACTTAATTACAGCTTCAGCTCCAGTAATTACCATTCGGTCACATCTACAATGTTCATTACGCCACAGTGCATAATAAGCAGCTCTGTGATACCTATCTAATAACTAAGGTGGCTTTATGGAATTTTATTTTTCACCGGACACTGGAATAAATGTAACTCGTTTATCACTGCAGGAAAGAGTGGAAATCAGAAGAGGATACATTCTGCAACCTCTGACATTCACCTAAGGTCCTAAACTGGGGGAGGTCACACTAAACTGATGACAAAACAGTATTCTCAACGGTGTTAAAGCTAGTGCTGTTAATAGCTATGAAGAGCTGGATCGGTCTTTCCACTATGAAATAAGGCAGTACCACAACTTGGGGCCTTTCAGTTGCACGGAGGTGAGTGGGAGAAAAAAGGCTTTAAGGAGTTAGCAATGAAATTGGAGTGATGAATTCCTGAATTTTTCCAATAATTCATGTCCCTCTATCTTTTAACAAAGCTTTTTCATTTCACCTTTAGCTACTAGTATAATGCCATCATATTAGTCTCTAGGTGTTGATAGGCAGGTGACATGGAAATGGGGACTAGATAGATGAGAGGAATAAAGGGAGCCTGAGCCATTAATCTCACCACATGAAGTAATTATATACTGCCCTCCACTGCCTCCCACACATGACAGCAAGGATGGCTTAGGAAAGCTCTTCAAGGCTGCATGCAACTATTTCAGAGGTAGAAAATACATTAAGGACTATTCAGGACTTGCTTTTTGCAAACTGCTCATTACAAGCAGCGCTTTGGGACCTGCATCTTAAGAATCAAAAGGCTGCCAGTAGTTTGAAGAGTAATTACAATACACTTCCAGTTATCCAGGATGAATGAGAATTAGGCAGAGTCTGCAAGCTCTCAGCATAACTCCTAGACTCCATCACCTTGAACTAGCAAGTGATTAGCCAAATAGTAATTAAAATTGGAATAATAAACTCCAGTGGCTCCTTGTATTTCGTGGATCAAACTTAAAACTCCTGTCTGGCATTTAAAGCTTTTTCTTAATTGGCTTTTTCCTATCCTTCTAGTCTTCTTACTATACTGCATCTTTCTGGCTATTCCCCTCAACCAGCACGCTCACTAACTACTAAGTGGGGTCCCCAGTGATGCTCACAGACTACAGAGGTAGTTTTTGGGTCTGTATTCCTAAAACCACTGCTCAAGTCTCTAACGATGATTTCCCTTGACAGTTAGCCAGTAAACATGATTAGCTCAAAGCTGTGACATTTACTTAAATGTCATTGTTAAAAAAAGAAAGAAAGAAAGAAAGAAAGAAAGAAAGAAAGAAAGAAAGAAAATTTCTCCCTATAAATTTGAAGTCCACTCTCTCATACAGTATCCATAGGAAGAAAAGGCAAAGGTAGCGAGGCACACCAGATGGAACATGTGCTTGTGGCCAAAGTAACTCATCACTCTGGCACTACTGTCGGACCCTGATGTCTTCTTTCTCTCCCTGTGGAGTCCTTACCCTGTTCCCCCTACTGGGTGCAGCATCTCTGCTGAGCCTGTTGAACTCCTGGATCTGCTCCTCTCCAGCTTGAATCAAGGCTTGGTTCTCTTCTCTGCTGCCAGAGGCCATGCTTCTTAAAGCTGCCACTTCCCTTAAGTGTCCAATTCTATGTGGAGAATGTATGTCTTGGCTTCACTGCTGGCTCCCTTGATCTCCAGAGCCAAGGAACTGTCTAGCAAATGGATGGTGCATCTCCTGATTATTACCACCTGGATGACCTTGGGCAAATCACTGAACCCACATGAACCGTTAACTTCTTTCTCTGTAAAACAAGGGATTTGGACCAGGTGGCTCCTGAGGTACCTTGCATGCTTAAATCTACTATCCTACGACAGGAGGGTGGCTCTGCTGCTAGAAGACAATGAGGAGGGGCAGAGAGAAATCACCTACTTCCCCACTGCTTGGAAGTCAGACCCCACGATGACTTCAGCCCAGACTGCCTCACTCCGACTTCAAGCAGAAAAACCTACAAAAAGATATTTGTACACTAGTGACACATTAACACCCTAACTGTTGTGACGACCGCACCTGAACTTGAGGGTAGCCACCTCCCCCCTCCATATACTCTACATAGTATAGCCATACTGGCTTACCGGCTCTTCATCATTCCTGAAGCTTGAGGCGCTCAAGCCTGGCATGCTCTCCTACCACATTTCTGACTCCTGGAATCCTAGTTTTTATTAAGACTCAGCTTAAGTACCACCTTTTGCAAGAGGCCTTTCTTGTTCCTTTCCTTCTTACCCTAGAGGCCGGTGGCTTCTCCAAGGTTGCCTTAAATTTTTTTTTTGTCCATCTCTATATAAACATGTCTTTTTAACAAAAATATAAGCTATTTGAGGCTAAGAATTATTTCAATTTGGTGATGGTGGTGTGGGGTCCTCAGTGCTCAGCACATTGCCAAGTGCATAACAGTACTAGAAAATCTTTACTGAGTGAAGGAGAAAATGCATTTTGAAATAATCATGAGCTTTAGTGTTTGGTGTCAACAACTAAACATTTATAAAGAACCCAATCATATGCATAGGCACTGTGCCAAAGGGACACAAAACCAAAAATGAGATAGTTCTTACCCTCAAATAGCTTACTTTCTACTGAAGGAAACAATATGTATAAGTATAGGTAAATACCAAGTAAACATCAGGTAATGGGGTAGGGGTGGGGGAGGTATTATTAGCACTTTCAAGGACATAGCAAGACCTCAGATTTGAAGGAAGCCTGGGATTCTAAGAGAAGTGAAGGATTGTATACAGAAGAATGAAGAGGGACAGCCTATGCAAAGGCAAGAAAACCAACAGACACAAAGTAGAGTGTGTGTGTGTGTGTGTGCGCTTATGGCCAAAGTAAGAGAGAGAGACAGAGAGAGAGAGAGAGAGACAGAGAGAGAGAGAGAGAGACAGAGACACACACACAGACAGAGAAATCAGGACAATTTGGTTGGATCCACCTGGCTGATGGGGAATAATGTGTAATAAGTTTGGAAGGTAGGATAAAATCTATTTAACATTGAAACTACACTGAATAGTTTAGCCTTTCTCCAAAAACTGAGAAAGCTTTTTCTTTCAGAAATTAACCTTTCAGGATCTTATAATACCTCAGGATCATCACAGGATCACAGATTTAAATTTGGAAAGGACCAAAGAAGTCATCTAGTCTACTCCCCTAATTTTACAGATGAAGAAAATGAGTCCCAGAGATGTTAAATAATTTGCTCAAGGTCACACAGGTAAGTGGTAGAGCTAGGACTCAAACCTATGTCATTGGGGTACTTTCTAATGCACTATACACCACTGTGATTATCAGTTACCCACACAAGATATGAGGGGCTGGGGAAATTTGTGCACTGATTCAATAAAATCACTTAAAAACTGAAGTCATTATTTAAAAAAAAAAAAGTCTTGACACCGATTAGAGAATCTGACACATGAAACAAGCCAAATTAAAATGTGGGGAGAAAAATTCTAATTATTTGAACTTTCCTGTTGTTTAGATTCACAAGGAATCTGAGCTTACTAAAGTTATTCTTTAATGAAAGATTCGGTTTTTGCTTATTCAAGGAAGCAATCCCTTTGGAGAAGGGTCCCACTATCCTTACCACCAGTAACACAACTGCCGACCAACTGCCACCAATGGGCAGGTAAGCCCGAGGGTCCCTGGAACAGAAGCACCCCCTACAACACTGGCCCTTCTTCCAGCCCAGTCCCTTAAGTCATTGCTCAGGGAAGCAACCACTGTAGAGAAGGGGCCAGCCATTCCCACCAACTGCCAACCAACTGCCACCTATAGGGCAGGTAAGCCAGACTAGCAGAAGGAGAAAGGCACCCTGAGGGAGAGACAGCATGTGCCAGGAGAATCAAACCACTGACAACACCTTAAAACATCACCTCCAATTACTGACCAACTGCCACAAACAGGCAGGTGCTACAGCCCTGGCCTTTTCAGCAGCCATATCTATTGGAAGACCCCAATACCTCACCAAATAAGTTGTCCCCACCAAAGTCCTTGGCACCGTCAAAGGGTTCAACATCAGAAATAAAAATAGTTTGTCCATGAAAATGACATTAAGGAAGATGCATTACCATCTGCTTTGCCGCTGTACCTGAAGGACCACGGTACCTTTCCATCTGACTTGCAGCTGAAACCTCCTATACATGTATTGTCTTCCCTATTAGAATGTGAGCTCCTTGAGCAGGGACCGTCTTCGGTTTTCTATTAGTATACCCAAGTACTTAGCAGTGCTCTGCACGTGGAAAGCATTTAATAAAATTTTTTTAAAAATCCATTTCAATTAAATTCATTCATTCATTCTGAAAGATCATAAATACCTAATCCAAACAAGTTGACAAATGAGGGTTATGAAATAACTGTGTTTATGGAAATGAGCTCCCCTTAAGAGAAAAAAATCTTGCTAGGCTGGACTATGAACAGGTAGTTTGGTGTGGAGTCTGGAGAAAGGCTCTGGATTAGAATTCCTGATACTAGTTTGACTCATACTTTGCACAAGTTATTTAACTTTTCTTAGTTATTTTGCTCAACTGTAAAATAATACTTGTACTACCTACCTCCCAGGGTTCAGTGAGTACTTTGGGGGAAAAGTACTTAGCTAATGGTAAAATAGTATATGTGTGTTGCTAGTAGGAATAGAATAATTTGGGAAAATCTGCAAATTTAACTACAGAGAGGCCCTTTTCCAAATATCCAGATAACCATCTTCACCTCTCCACCTTCTCTCTGCTCCTCATTAAAGCAGAGTGTCAGCAATGCAATCTAAGGCTGCTTTGAAACACGAATGACTATAACTTGTTTCTTTGGTTAATTTATTTTTAAAAAATAAAAATTTGATGATTTTTTTTCCTTCTACATCACTCCTACTAAACCTTATTTTATGACACAAAGTAAGCAAAATCAATGGATATAAAGTCTGACAACATCATTCTGTACCCATAGTCCACCATCTCTCCAAGGAAAAAAAGAGGGTACATATTTCCTCAATGTGTGTGTGGGGGAGGGAGAGAAAGAAGGGAAGAGATATGATTGATCATTACATTTAAATAGTATTTGGTTTCATTTTAGTGTTCTTTCTTAACATCATTATAGTTACTGTCTAAACTGTATTCCTGGTTCTGTTGCTTCATTTTATGTCACTTCATGTACGTTTTCTAGTGTTTATCTGGATTCTTCATATTCCTCATATTATTTCTTTATAAGCATATACCACAATTTATTCAACCATTCCCAAACTGATGGGCACTCTTTAATTCTACTCACTCCTCCCCTCCCCAAAGCTGCATATAAAAGGGGACAGTTAAGAAGAGGAAAAAAAAATACAGAAAAGATAGCTGAAACAATAAAAAATAGCTTGCAACTCACCATGTTCCTAGTAGCACACAATCAAGGTTATCAATGACTGCTTACCTAGAATAGACTGAAAAACCCCAAGCATTGCTATAATGGAATCTGATGGCTACTGAAAAGTCAGGCTTCCCTACAGCGTGATCCTTATTTGTTATCACCTGGAATCCTAAAGAATCCCCTCTGGAAGATAGCGTATCAAACAACTTAAGACTTAAGACACCGTCAATTCCAGTGTATGGGAATTAGCAAGCCATATTGGAAATTCAACAGACAAAAAAGGAAAAACTTCATAAGGGAATCAATGCCCCAAACAATTCACACTCCATTGTCCATTAATGTGGCAAAGGTTTTGCTGAATGAAGCATGTCCACTCTTCTTGTTACTACCATCCTCTCGATCTACAATCCTCTGACTGCCTGAAATTCACAGCATTTCTCCCTTCAGCAAAGCTATTAACTTTGTAGCTGATGAGTGATGATAACGTCCTGTCTGTCTGCACACTACCCCTGAATCGGGCTGTATTTTTTCCACACAGGGCTAAAGATTCTTCACATCCCTTGCATTGTTTTGAGAGAAGCACTAGAATTAACCTCCGAAGCATGAGTAGCTTGGGAAAAATTCTTTGGTTGCAACTTCTGGCCTTAACTCCATTCAAACACATTCACTTTTTAAAGCAATGGCTGGAGTCTGTCAGATTTACTCAAGTCCAGCACAACTTCTAGTCACCTCACTCCCAAAACTTCTTTACAAGAGGCAAAATACCAAGTAAGGTGAACCAAACTACTGTCCTTTCCTCCTGCATCATTCAGAATCACAGTTGGGAGAAGACCAGGGTCTAAAGCAGTGACTTCCTATATTTTTAGACCAGCCTAAAAGCATCACCCATAATGTCACTGAACTTCTAAGTACTCACAGTACAACAGACTCTAACTGCCATTTAGAACAGTGCTTTCAATGCAGAATGAGTTCAGAGTTCCAACTTGAAAAACTAAGACTAAAATATTCTTGAAGCAGCTATGTTGAGGGAAAACTAAATCCCCATTCAGTCAAGTAGGGGATTTGTGGCACCTGAGGAGGAAGAGTTCTGAAAGTTGTGGAGAAGGCGAATCTTACAGAAGAAATCTGCCTGCCCTCTACAACTTGGGGCTATCCCCAATGGCTTTGGCAGCTGCATGTGTACAGGCAGTAGCCCTTAGAGTCAATCCCTATCCAGAAGGAAGGAGAAAATGAGGAAGTTAGAGGGGAGATGAAGAGTATGGGATAGGATCCCTGTGGGCAGCAGGCCTCTCAGGTGGCAGGATCAGCAGAAAGAAGGGAAGAGACAAAGGAGGACAGGCAAATCCCCAGGGGTAATGGCTGCAAGTGAAGGAAGAAGCTGAGCTCTCTCTGTCTCTGGCAGACAGGAACCTCATATATAACAGGCATTTCAAAGTCTAGAAAATTTAAGGGTGCTTGTCAGCTTGGAAATTACCATGAAAAATAGAAATTCCAAAAGAGAATTATTAATCACCGACTTTAATAGTTTCTAAAACAGCTAAGTAGCACAGTGGATAGAGCGTCCAGCCTAAAGTCAGAAGACTCAATCTTCCTGAGTTCAAATCTGGCCTCAGACACTTAATAGCTGTGTGACCCTGGGCAAGTCAGTTAACTCAGTGCATCATCTATAAAAAATGAACTGGAGAAGGAAATGGAAAACCTCTCTAGTATCTTTACCAAGAAAACCTCAAAAGAGGGTCACAAAGACTTGGACACAACTGAAATGACAGAACAAAAACAAAAACAAACACAAACTAAAAGAAAAGGAACTTGTCTGAACTAGACAACTACAGATTTTGTACTTAAAAGGACATGTGGATCCTTTCTGAATTTTTCATTTAACAGTCCACTCAGAAATTAAGAACAGTATTAAAATAGCTTGTTTTCTATTCTTAACAAAGAGTCTTCCTATTTTTTTTTAAACTAATGATTGCCAAGGACACTTCTACAGAAGTTGACAGTCCTTGACACTGGAACCCTCTCATTAGTCAAATCTATAAGGAGACCACCTACCTGGAGGTCTCTCTTGAGGATGCTTTCTGGCCTAGAAAGATTTATCCATTACCTTTCACTCAAAATTTCATAGATATTACAAGAAACTGTCCTCTAACAGGGATCTTTCTACTTGATAAAATACTGGGATTAAGAACAGGTTCCTAGAGGGAAACCATTCTAATTCATAATTATACTGCTATTAATGCAATGCAGAGGTTTCTGATAGACTATATATAAATCATATTATATTTGAAAAGTACTGAGAGAATTTGATGTTTAAGAATTTTAGTGTGAAGCCAAAAAAAATCCTTTTTGTAAAGGCACTAACTCTCTAGCATATCTTTGTATAAATCTAGATTTGCCTTTATTAGGTGTGGGCAAATCTTGATTTTCTTATCTTGAGCCACATCTTAACAGTGAATCTAGTTTTATACAAATTTCCTTAGGAATAGGTCAACTAAAAGAAATAAGTACCATACTGCACAGCAGCCAAGCAGAGCTAAACTATTTTCTATGCACAGAAGATGCTCCTCCAATCACCTCTTCTGAAATAACTCAGTTGTGTTCAAGCAGAAGAAAAAATGCCTAATGATATCATCATATCCAACACAGAACTATAGTGCAGTCATATCTAATATCCCTACACCACATCTCAAGAAAGCTGGGAAATGAGAATCATTTTGGTTTTACGGCAGTAAAGTGTAAAGTAGCTTGACCAAAATAGTCTAGAAAGTCAGTGGAGCAATCCACCACCAGAGCAAAATCATGTCCTTCGAATCTCAGTGACATAAAAAAGGGAGTTAGGAAAACCAATAGGAGGGGCAATAGGTTCAACGTGAACTCTCCGAAAAGGTAAAATGACTATTTTGATGTATCTGAGCATTTTATTCTGTTGAAGAGATTTTCACTCACCTAAAATAAAATACTCAGATATGACACAACAGTCACTACTAAACAACATCTAATGTTCTTGATGAGCCAAGAGATCCAGTAAGTATGGAAATGTACCAGGGAATCATCTAGAATGGATAGCTTACATTCAACATATATGAGGTGAGCATACAGGATAGCTTGCATTGCCTTGGCCAATCAATAGCTTTCATCCTTTTACTCCCAGAAAGCTAGAGGTAGATGGCCATTCATTCCAAATCAGGACAAAGTAGAAAACATCAGATAAGGATGTAAATCATGGGCAGGAAAGAGGCATGATCTATTAAAAACAGTTATTTAAATTTGGGATTTCCATTAGAGTTTCATGTTTGGAACTTAAAGCATTTTTATTGTGTTGTGAACAGATGAACGATTTAAAGGAGATTTAAGATTCTTTTTTTTTGTTTGTTTTAAGGTAATTGGGGTTAAGTGATTTGCCCAGGGTCACACTGCTAGTACGTGTCAAGTGTTTGGTCTGAGGCCAGATTTGAACTCAGGTCCTCCTGACTTCAGGGCTGGTGCTCCATCCACTGCGCCACCTAGCTGCCCCTGAGATTTAAGATTCTTAGGCAGCCCCAAAGAGCCCCAAAATTTAAGAAGCCCTAAAGGTTCAGTAACAGCTGATTAAATTCCAGATCCCTAAACAGAAATTTTAAAAAGGGTTCAGCTGGATTCTTCCCTTAGGTACCTTCATAAACAGCACATTGCATTCTGATCTCAGCATATGGGGTCAGAGATTTTGTTCTTACCTTTTCACACCTAGCTTGCCAACTGGTTTCAATTTCCTCCATTAGTTGGCTGGGAATATGGCTGCTTAAAATTAGAGGCTCAAAAGGTTGAATGTTCCTCTATGTATGGTTCAGGGGGAGTAGGAAAGGCAGTGTGGAATCTGCAATTGGTATGTACTGGGCAGTCTTTATGTATTCATAACTTCGTAAGTAACCTGAAGGTGATTAACTCATGAGGACTGCCTCTATTGGTGTAGCTTGACCCCCAGAATGATCACTTTCATAAAGCTTACAGGGATAATTAATTTTATTCCAATTGTCTACAATTAGTGGAACAAATGTCACCTTCCAGGAATGCTAGATATGAAAAACCTCTACTATTTGAGTGGGGGGTGGGGGTGGGGAGAGGAGAGAGACAACTAAAAGAATCCAACAATCCTTAAAAAAAAACAAACCAAAAAGTAATCCCAAAGAAAACTAAAAGATAACACCATCTCTGTTCTAACTAGAGCTCTCTTTGGAGCAGGGCCAGGAAATTCGTGGTTGCTAGTGCCCCACAGAAGGCTGCTGGTGGTGCTTATCAAATTAAAATGCAAAGCAGCTCTCTCTAGTGTCACTGGGAACTGTCAGAAAGAGATTATGGTTCCCACCCCGAGGATGCAGGTCAGCTAAACAATACCCATCTTCCAAAGCTGATCGGAGAAGGAGGAGGGTGAAAGAGGAAGAAGATTAGGCCTGTTTCCAAACAGCAGCCCCGCCTGCTAGTTACCTTGGTAACCTCCTTTCTCTGAGCAGTTCTCATTTGTCTATCTCTGTCTGACCTTCATGTTGCTTTGACAGTAACCGTGGAGGAAAACGTGTCTGCCTGCTGACTTAGCTCTCAAAACTGAGGCACCAAGCAAAGCAGGAAGGCACTTAAAGTCCTTCACATTTTAGCTTCACATTTAATGCCCCAAAGGCCATTAGTGGCCTGTAAGAGCTTTCTGGTGGTCCTTATCATCACATCACTCTCCCCCCAGGTCTGTGGGCCATCCCACTTCCCTCTTATACACTTCTAGTGTAGGCTAGCTGGGTCAAGTAGAGTGGGTAAGTGAAAAGAAATAGTAAAGAGAAAAATCAAGAAATGACCCGAAGGTGATTAACTCAAAAACTACCTAAGAAGATACTGTCTTAGTGTAGTGAATGTACCAACAATTTCTGCTCTTTCGACATATGCTCAAGGGTGGTGGTAGTTGGAAGGATTAAAATCAATGCAAAGAGCATGATCAGGAAGATGTTCTCGCTGATAAGGGAGAAGGGAAAAATGTGGGGGTATTTCTTGTTCAAGTAAATATAATCTTTTTAGCCTTTCATTTAAAGGATTAATAATATTGAGAAAACAATGCAATTGTGTACCTCAACCTTTTAATATACCTAGATTTGACCTTTCAGAATATCTATACATCTGTTACTCCTTTAAACCAAGGGACAAAGAAACTTGGAAAAGATTGCTGTGGACTCTATCTATTCTCTTAAGGTAAGTCAAATGTCACCCACAGGGTTCACAATTCTACTTTTGAAGATTTCTAGTTGGTAGGTTACCTTTAATGAGTCTGCTATAGTTTCAGGGTAGCCCTTGTCATACAAGAATATATGGCACTCTGGGACAGAAAAATGCATATTAAGCCCAGTACTCAGAATCTGACAAGGGTCACAGGGACATTTTGTGAAAGATGTCCAATTGTCTTCTTTGACTTCTATGACATTTTCTTTAAAAGGCATGTACTCCAAATATCCCTAGCTTCGCAACCTATCTGGCACCTGATAAAATGAGGAGTTTATAAAATAAACTACATGACCTATCTCTAAGGTCTCTTTTAGCTCTAAATCAAATGATCCTATGATTTATTACTGAATTTATTTAAAACCTTGTTGAACCAATTTACGTTGGAATATAAAACCAAATTCAACATACCTACTGTTTAATACTTATTTAGGTATTTTCAAATTTAATTCTTGTATTCTGGAATATGATAAACAAAGCCATCCATATGCATTTACTCCTGTCTTTACAATATATCATCTTTGACCAAATCCACCCCAATTCTCATTCTGTCTTTCTTGTGTAAAGAGTTCTATTTATCCATGAAATCTGTCTTCATACAAAGGATATCTATATTCTCTGTTATTTTACTGAATTCTCTTCTGAACTACCTTCAGCAGGAAATCTTTTTTTTTTTTTTGAAGGGCACAAAGCATTTAACATAAGCAGTTGCTAAAGTTGTGTCAAGCTGGTTTCCCTCCTAGAAGATAAGTTAGAATGTCTTTAGGCAACACCTCTATTTTCCATGTTATCACAGAGAATGAAATGATCATTAAAAAAACAGAAAAGGGGCTTCAAGATCAAAAAGAAGAGAAATAAGAAGTAACAACAGGGAAAGGAAGGAATCCTGACCTGAGCCAGGAGGTTGAATGGTTGAAAGATGTGACTGAGAAAAGAAAGAAGGGCTGCTAAACACTTAGGGCTAATTGACAGATGAGTTCTTTTTTATAGGAGAGAGCTAGATGCTCTGAAAAGGAAGTAGTGGCTTATGTTTCAAGGAATGAGAACATGAATCCAGAGGTGCCACTAGGACAAGGGTCATCAGCAAGGGTCACAGAAAGAAGAATACCTGGTGGTGGTTGATGACTTGCTACTAAGCATGCTGTAACAGCTGCATGTCAAACCAATATTAACAGAAAGATCTGCTGTCTGCTCAGGGTGTACTGGGAATATGATAGAGGGCTTGACAAGACTTGTCAAAGCTGACGATTACTTCCCATTTCCGGTAATTCACAAAGGGACAAATGAAATTGTGAAAAAAGGAATTCAGGAAGCACTGGTAGGGTTGTGAAATCCTGGGCAAGAAAATGCAGACCTTAGGGGCACAGGGAGAATTTTCATCCCTACTTCTGATTTGAAAAGGTTTCTGAAAAATGTGAATAGTGAAGAGCTGGATAAGAAGATAACATCTGAGAATATTTTATCACTCAATCCAGATCCTGGCGGACACTCTCTATTGACCCCTACGATGTTCTCCTTCTTTTCCCAATAAATTTAGTGCCTGCCTCACAGTCCTTCCTCCTTCCTTCAGTTCCTAATGTCATATTAGGACACTTTAACACACAGTTAATACTCTCTCAAATACCCTAAGTTCCTAGTTTCTCAATCTACTTAATTCCCAAGTCTGATATACCCATATTTGGGGCAAACCCTCAAAGCTATCACTCACAAGTTCCATTTCCACACTGATGAACTCTAAAATTCCTTTAACTGATTAATCTTTTTATCACTCTGTCCTTCCCTATCACTTAAGATTCCTAGTCCTATTCATCAACCTAAATATGACCTCCAATCCTCTCATCCTTTAGATGTTTCCCAGGCCATTTATTCAGGCAACAAGCATTAATATTAAGCCCTTACTATGCTAAAAACCAAACATACACAGAAAGGCAAAAATAAGGAAGAACAAACACTTTATCCTCAAGAAGCTCACATTACAATGTATAATGGGGCTGCTACATAGCATACTGGATAGAGTGCTGGTTCTGGAGTCAGGAAGACCCAAACACAAAACTAGCCTCAGATGCTAGCTGAATGACCTTGAGCAAGTCACTTAACCTCTGTTTGCTTCAATTTCCTCATCTGTAAAATGAGATTAATAATGGCAACTACTTCACAGTGTTGTTGAGAAGATCAAATGTATTTTGTAAACTTGCTAATTGTAAAACAGTCAGCTCAGTGCCTGGTACATAGTAAGTGTTAACTATCATAGTAAATGTTAGGTATCATGATTAACTATTGTTATTGTTACTATTTAATGGAGAAAACAATATGCAAACAACTGTGGACATACAAAATACATATACATATATAATACACCACACACCCACACCCACACACACATGTAGTATGTGGAAGGTAATCCCAAGAGAAAAAAGAGAACTGAGTCTCCTGGTGAAGGAGGGATTTGGGCTAAATCTTGAAGGAAGAAAGGGAAATCAGTAACTAGAAGAGGAAAGTGTAGAACACTGTGGGCAGTAGTGACAGTGAAGGCACTGAGTCATGCACTGTGTGAGGAACAATAAGTAGGCCAGTCTAGGTGGGGTGGGAGAAGGGAGCAAAGTGTAAGAAGACTGGAAAGGTAGGAAGATGCCAGACTGTGAAGGGCTTTAAATACTAAACAGAGGATTTTATATTGGAACCTGTAGGAGTCCCTGGGTGTTTACTAAGGACGGGATGAGATGGTCCGACCTACACTTTTGTAAAAATCAATTTAGCATGTAAGAAGAGGAGGATAGACTAGGGTGGGAGAGACCTGAAGGAGGGAAATCCATTAAATGATTATTGCAAAAATCCAAGTTTAAGGTGATGAGGGTCTGTACTAGGGGTAGAGGCTGTGTGAATGGAGGGAAAGGGACATTTTACAAGAGATCTTGTGACGGGGAAAATAACAAGACTTGGGAACAGATTGGATATGTGGAGATTGGTGTTGAGGATGACAACAAGCCTGGGTGACTGGGAAGATGGTGGTGCTCTCAATAGCAAAATTGGGAAGAGAGAAGGGGATGGGGGTGGGGGGAAAGAGAGCTCTTATTTCAGAAATATTGAGTTAGAGTTGTGTACTGGGCATCCAGTTTGAAATGGCCAGTAGGCAACTAGAAATGAAGGAATGAAGCTCAGGGGAGAGGTTAGATTGGATATCTAGAACTCGAATCATCTCAATAGAGATGATACTTGAACTCATGGGAGATGAAATCACCAAATGAAATTATAAAAGGAGAAGGGATAAGGGCGCAGGACAGAATGGTCATGGTTAGTGGGTATGAACTAGATGAAGAAACAACAAAAGAACTTCTGAGCTAAACTCCCTGAGAAAGCTATCTAGATTAGGTGCCTCCATTTCTTTTCCTCTCAATAGTTTCTAAACCCTATAAAATCTGGCTTCTGACCTCAGGATTCAACTGAAACTGCTCTCTCCAAATGACAAACTGAATGGCTTTATTGCACTCCTCACCCTTCCTGACCTCTCTAAAACCACAGACATTGCTGATCACATCTTCTCCAGGATAATCTCTCAAGTTTTCACGACATTGTTCTCTAATGTTTTTCCTCATATTTGACATTCTACTTTTGCCAGTTCTTGATTGGGATCAGGTTTACTAAACTTGGGTATCCCCCCAGGGTCTTGTACTGGGCTTTCTTCTATACCAGATGTCCATAACCTTTTTTTTGTATCATGGACCCCTGTGGCAGTCTTTTAAAGCTCAAATACTCACCTATATTCATAATTGAAGGCAATACTAAATTTCAGTTAGAAATTAGTGAGAATAAATATGTAATTTCCCCCCAAGTTTGCAGGCTTTTTGAGATCTATGTCCAGACCCCTGGGGTACTGTGTGTGTGTGTGTGTGTGTGTGTGTGTGTGTGTGTGTGAAGAATCTCTGTTCTACTGTATATGATCTCACCTAGTGATCTCATCAACTTTCATGGGTTCAATGATTATCTCTATGCAGGTAGTTCTCAGATTTATATATATGTGGGGTCTCTCATGAGCTCCAGTCCCATATCAGCAACTGGCTTTTAGATAGCTTTCATAAACAAGAAACTCAACATATCCAAACGAGAATTCATGATCTTTCCTCTTAAACCCTCCTCATTTCTCAAATTTTTCTCAAATTTCCTAATATTGTTGAGGGTACTACATAATTCTAGTCAACCAGGCTCACAATTAGGTATCATCTATGACTCTGCACTCACTCCATACATCCAACCTGTTACCAAATTTTGTCATTTCTACCATTACATCCCTCAAATATGTCCCTTTTTTCTCTCCATTCATATAGTAAAAACCCTAGCAAAAGTCCTCATTGCCTATTACCTAGACTCTTACAGTAGCCTTATTAGTCTTCCTGCCTCAAGCCTCTCTCCACCCCAATCCTCAATCCTCCACTCATCTGCCAAAGTGAATTTCCTAATGCATAGGTTAGAACCACAACACCCTCTACTTCATAAACTTTAGTAGCTCCATTATTGCCTCTAGGATCAAAATCTCCTCTTTTCGGCATTTAAAGGCCTTTCACAATCTTGTTCCTTTCTACCTTTCCAGTTTTCTTACATTTCTTCCAGGCTACCTTCCAGTTACACTGGTCTACTTGTTCCTCAGAAATGACATTTAATCTCCAGAGTTTGTGTCTTTTGCACTAGTGATCTTCCCCGAATGCTCTCCCAACTCACCTTTACCTCACTGGCTTCCCTAACTTCTTTCAAGACTGAACTCAAATGCCACTTCTGGCAGGAAGCCTTTCTTGGTCTCCCTCCTCACCTTCCATTTCTGAGAATACCTGCTATTTACACAGTAGATATCTTGAATATACATAGTTATTTGCAGGTTATCCCCCATTACAAAGGAACTCCTTGGGGGTAAGGGTTGTCTTGTTTCTGTTTGTATCCTCAGCATTTGCACAGTGCCAGCTACATAGGAGGTGCTTAATAAATGCCTGTTGACTAACTGAATGGATAAAAAGCAAAGTAAACAGAAGATAAAAATATACATGATCACAATAATGTATAAGAAAACAGTACGTCAGAACTCATATCAATGCAATGGTCTTAACAGGACCATAGGATCATAGATATAGAACTTGAAAAGAACTTAACGGTCAATCAATCCAACTCATCCTTTTTACAGAACCAGAGAGGTAAAGTGATTTGCTTTAGGGCATAGAGACAAAAAATGGCAGAGCCAGGTCTTGGACCCAGGTGTTCTGACTTCAAAGCAATACTTTTTTCCCTCACTATACTATAGGCAATAATTAAATATATCTCATTGTTCTCAGTACAGAGTTGACAGACTATGGGTGTAAAATAAAGCACAAAAATCAGGCATGATCTGTTTTATTTAATTATATACTTTTTTTAAATGGAGGGATTTTGACACTAGGTAATGATAAAATTTTTAGAAGCATCAATAAATAAAACTTTTCAATAAATAAAGTATTTGGGTAGAATGCTGTAAATTTAATTAACTGAAGGAGAAAAAAGAAGGAAAAATATGTGCAAAGTAGAATCCATCAAGAACAGCAAATAAAAAAATGGCGGTATGACATTGAATTATTTCTCCAGAAACAAAAATGAGCCAGTAATTTGCTTAAGATGTTAACAGATATTAGATATTTAGTAATTTGCTTCAGATATTAAAAACAAAACCAAATCAAAAAACCCTCTCCATATCTCTCTTAGTACATACAGGTAACAAGCAAAGTGATCTACAATCCTTAGAAACAAAACAAATTTGACCTGAGTCAATGAACTGAGACCCATAACCAGAATATGGCTCTAGAAAAATCACCTTTAAAATTGAGAAAGGGGGGTGGGGTGGGTAGGGTAGGAAGGAAACATGCTGGAGAGCATTTGGGTAAAGATTAACCAAGGGATAAAAGGAAAGGCTGTTGTTGTGAGAGTATACTACAGATGATGTTTAGAGAAGCAGACTCTACTTCCTCCAACTAATGTGAGATTTGGTGA
Organism: Vombatus ursinus; assembly: GCF_900497805.2. Taxonomy (NCBI): domain Eukaryota; kingdom Metazoa; phylum Chordata; class Mammalia; order Diprotodontia; family Vombatidae; genus Vombatus; species Vombatus ursinus. Next base: position 54,330,766 of record NW_020948983.1, on the reverse strand, counting down.
GGAAGTCATTTCCCTCCACCCCTTCACCCCCAGCCATTTAAATATCCAACTCTTAAACCTACTGACACAAAAGCTATATAGGCTCAGGACAATTATTTGCATATTTAATTTATGGACTTTATTCTTATCATTGTATTATCCTTTACTATGTTGTCTAAGGGAACAAATAGTATGCCCTAACATGAACACACATGAGTTAATGTCATCTGTTTAAGAATTATAACCACCAAGTAGAAAGGCATCGTATCTATACAAGAATGATGTTCAATATTTAACTTATATCATCAAACATTTTATAAAAGTCTACAATGTATAGCAAACAAAGTCAATGTTGGAGCAAAGAAATACAAGTCCTTCCTCTTCCCACCTCCACTAAGAACTTACAGTTTAGCTGAGGAGAGAGATGGAACATATGAAGGATCAACAACTCCCCTGTACCATTCTGAGGTACTAAATGAGTGGTGTTAAGAGTAAGTGCTAATGAAGGAAAGCAACATAAAAGGGTGTGTAGACTCAGTGAAGTATATGATTCAGATAAGCAAAAAGGACAGGACATTCCAGGGAAGGGAAACACTTCCACATCACAGTAAATATCCTTACTTATAGTAACTGGGAGCCAAATACAAGACTGGCAGCATTCAGTATTTTTTTTTAATCTTTACCTTTCGTATTTTACCTAAGTTTTAATTTTAGGGCTTCTTTTAGTGGGTAACTTATGGTTTTGCTTTATATTCATTTCCCCCTCTATTTTTAATAGCCTGTGAAGTTTTCATTTGAGATTTCTTAAAATACAGCATCTAGGCTTCTGAAGGGGAATGAGAGAAAGGAACTATAGTTTTTTGGTAGTCTGATGATCTGTAGATGAAAACTGACTTGATTTCCAAGTCAATTACAGGAAATATAATGATATTTTCTTCCATTTTTTTCAGTATTGTTTTAATATCAGGAAGTTATCTGGTGCAGTGGATATAGCACTGGCCCTGGAGTCAGGAAGACCGGAGTTCAAATTCGGTCTCACTGTATGTCCTTGTAATGGGGTTGGGATCTAGACCTCAGAAAGGAAAAACCCTGGATTTTCCCAGCCAAATCTCCAGCATTTGGCTGAAACTATAACCCCATCAACAGGCCTTATATTGTGGCTGCGCTCAATTTCCCAATTCTGTTACCCTTAACCTAGCCTAGCCCTCCATTGTTTTACCTCCCTATGGCCCCTGGCCATTTCCCACCTTTAATTCCAGCTAGACTCCATTCTCCCTGGGCCATGTGGACCAGGTCCCTGGCATTCTATTACCTCACAGTCCCCATAGACTACTTGGCCATTCCTAGATCCCTCCCACAGTCTTTCTTAGTCTAAGGTCCATCTTGTCTCCAAGCTGCTCAGATTCTTATAATCTCGTCAATAGCTCACTAATGTTCAGATTCCTTAAGAGTCTGCCCAATATGACGGACGTTCTAATAAACCTTGTCTTTAACTGAAAGAAGGCTAGGGTCGAATTCTTTCAGGCAGGACCTGTGTTTCGTGATTTTGGGGTCCCAGCACCTTAACACCTAGACCTCAACACTTGGAAAAGTCATTTAATCAGTTTGCCCCAGTTTCCTCACCTGCAAGTGGGGAGAATAATAGCATCTACCATCCCCTAAACTGTCATGGGAATAAAATGAAATATTTATGTAAAGTTATTTGCAAACTTAAAGTGTTATATAAGGTTTATTATTAATAATATTAATTTTTCTTGTTGCCTCATGTAGTCATTTATTTGTTCTATTATAATTTTCTAGAAGTCCTTCTATTTTCCAAATTGTACCTTTTAGAATTCTCCTATCATATATCTTTTTAAAAAATCTGTTTTATCTCTTTCAGGAATTCCATAGCTTTATCAAAGGCTCTGCCCAACCACAGCTGTTGTGGAGTTACTTTGTTTCCTCTAGACTTGTGTTTGGGACAACTCTTGATCCATAACATTTCTTTATCACTGGTGACTTTTTTTTTGTTTATTTAAGTTTTTAAACTGTATTTACTAAACTGGGACTTTTTGTTAGGGCCAAACTCTTAACCACCTCTCCACACTTGGATGGGGTGGTATGGGTTCTGTTTGGTCCCTATGCATGCTGCTTTCTCTAATTCTTTTGCTGACCCTCAGTTTTACAGGTGCCTGCTGTATACTGGGGCAGCTGAGTGGTGCAGTGGATTGAGCGTCAGGCCTGGAGTCAGGAGGCCCTGAGTTTAAATCCTGCCTCAGTCACTTACTACCTGTGTGACCCTGGGCAATTCACTTAACCCTGGTTCGCCTCAGTTTCCCCATCTGTAAAATGAACCTAAGAAGGAAATGGCAAACCACTCCAGTATCTTTGCCGAGAAAACCCCAAATGGGGTCACGAAGAGTTGGACATGACTGAAAAAAAACGACTGAATAACAAGTTTATATAACCAGCAGTGTCGGCAGATTTCAGGCTGGCCTCTGTCCTCCAGGTACAGAGCGCTGAGCTTTTCAAGGTTGTTAGGAGTGATTCAGGTCAGTGGCTACAAACTTTCAGATGCTGTAGGGCACATGGACAAAATACTGTACATTTGTCTTCTTGTCACAACATCAAGGCATGCTTAATTGTACTGGAGGTTCCTAGCTGAAGCACTCCTAGGCTGTAGGAGCTGGCTCCTCATTTTGGGTTTCCCTTCTTAGTGCCTATGAGCTTCTGTCCCTTTTTGTTGCCCTAGACAGGATGAACATATTATTCACTGTAGTTTCTGTATTTCTCAATCACTATTCAATCTGGCACTCTTTTATTTTTTCTGGAGTACATGTGTGGGAATCTGGCTGTTCTGCTACTGTTCACTTTGCTATATTGACTCTAAGTCCTTTCCTCTTGTTTCTTAAGGAAATATCAAGCTTGTTTGCCTCATATTACTTCTCTCTCTTCTCTACTTGCCAAACTGGTATTCAATGTAAGCCTGAAAGTGCCATATGCTTTTTATCTCTGTGCCTTTGCTCTCAGCTATTCTCCAAGTCAAGAATTTACTCCTGCCCCTTCTTTGCTTATCAAATTTCAAATTATTCTCTAAAGCTGAAACCAAATACCACTTTCTCTATAAAGCCTTTCTACTGATGATGGTAGCCTTTCCCCACAAATTTCACGTAGCATTTTATTTTGCCAAACTCTAATCCATTTGTTGAAACATACTACTATGCCTTTCCCCCATTTCCTATTTAGACCAGTATTACAAAATATTATTAGGACCTTACTCTAGTGTAAAGCCCTTGGTCTAATCTGAATGAGAAACCCTGTTAGTCTTTCTAAACCATTCTGATACAATATGCTGTAGTGAGAGCTTTTCATATTCTTCTTCTGGAAGGCCTAAGAAGTTTTTAAAGAGAGGGGCCTTATCAGACCAGGAAGGAATCCTACCTGAAATTGATTAAGCTAATGATCAGATTACTAGCTCATTTGATAACTTTCATTAAGCATCTTATGAGTTCACTTGTGATCAGGTGAAAAGGAGAATACCTTAGAGATTAAAGAAGGACTGAATGGTCTTATGAAATTAGTTCTCCAGAATACTTAAGTGACTCTTACTCTTTTTGATGAATCAAATTGGTACCAAACTGGACTTTTGGCTTTGTTGTTGAATGCTTTAAGTTACAGGTAGAAATTGATTTGGTCTAAGAAATGGCAGATTTCTGCTCCTTTAGAAATTCTCATCTAAGGGGCAGCTAGATGGTAACCAGCTGGGTGATCCTGGGCAAGTCACTTAACCCTGATTGCTTCCGAAACAGAAGGAAGGAAGGAAGGAAGGAAAGAAGGAAAGAAAAGAAAAAGGAATTCTCATCTAAACAGAGATGCTTAATAGCTTAATAATAATAGCTTAATAATAATAGCTTAATAGCTAAATAGCTTAAGCTATTTAATTATTAAATAAATTTGCCATAGAATACTGAATTTTACTCCGTATACATATCATAATTTTGGATTTTATAAGCTTCTCTAGGTTTATCCCTCTAATAGACTGTAAATTCTAACTATCCTAGACTATATTCATCAGAGCCTAGCATAATATAGCAATATTTATTGAACAAATAAATTGCTTATCGTATCTTTGTGCTAAGTCTGTGATCTATTTCCTGAACTCACAAGCCTTCTCTTTAGTTGGATGAGTAATATATAAGTATGCTACCATCATAAAATGGCTTCTGTTTCTTCGGTCACTGATTGTCACCAAAATGATCTCTCAATCACGCATCCTTGCCCCCAATTCCTGTACTGGATTCAGAGATTTCTTCACATGAGTATATCTTCTTGATAAATAAGACAAATCCTTACCCTCTTTTGATTATTGCTAATTTTGAATAAGGTCTCCTACTCACTATTCATAATTCTGAATTCACCTTCTCCTCTTTATTTTTAATGCCACTACCCAAGAGCAGGTTCTAATTACTGCCTACCTGGACTACTTTAACAGACTCCTAATAGGTCTTCCTTATTCTTTTTGTTGATATTCTAGCTTTATTGCTTACTACCTGTGTGACTCTGGCCTTCCCCCCCCACCCCCCCATCTATCAAACAAGAGGGGTGGACTACTTGATCACTGTCAGAGCTACACCCAAAGACCCCTTCCATGAATTCTTTATATTACCTCCAGACCAACTTTGCTTACACATGGACTTCTCACATTACCCCTGGGTTCTTACTGCTCACAAAGAACACTCAAGGTACTTTACTTCACATTCCAGGTCTTCCAAAATTTGATGCCACCTTTTCTTTTCAGGATTATCTAATATTATTGTCCTATAACTCAATATGGACAAAAACACTGTCTCAAATATGCATTAGATTTTAAGGTCAATTCTATTCTCTGGCTTGCTTAATTCCTAAGGATCCTTTAAAGTACAATTTAAATGCCATTTTCTTTATGCAGCCTTCATTTATTCCTGGTCAGAAATTCCCATCTCTGAATTCATAAACTATTTTCCATGCCTTTAATTATTATTATCAAGTTATTAATTTATCATTAAATTAATAATTTAATTATCAGGTAATAAGGTATATTATAATTATTTGTTTGTGTATTGCTCATTTATTAAATGGTTAAGTTTCATGTTGAGTATGGTTCTTGTATCATTTAAACTGTTCATGACCCACATCATCTCTCAGTGGTCTTCATAAAGTAGGCACTTAATAAATATGATATGATAAATATTGAGCCATGCACTATGCCAAGCTGGGGAATATAAGTAAGAAAATGAAAGACAGTCCCTGTTCTCAAGGAGCTTAGAATCTAATGTGAGAAAAACAATATGCAAAAAGGAGCTTTTATCTGGGTGGAGCATGGAATTTGCCCAGAGTATGGGCTCTTGATGCTGGAGTCAAACCAAGCAGAGGGGCTGGCAGCAAATGAAGAAATGGCTAAGATTTGGGGCCCTTTATAAAGAGAGGCTATGGGAAAAGTTCTTTGCTCTGCCTCTAATGCTCTAATCAAGGGACAGAAGAAACCAAGAGTACTCATGAGGTATAAGTATCAAAGCAGAAGCAATCTCCAAGATGATGAGTTTCCCAGTGATAAGTTAGGGGTGAGGGGTAGGGGCACTCGGGGAGAGAAGGGGGGATGTGTGGCTGGGAACATCATGATGAAGTTGGAGTCAAAACCAAGCAGGGCAGCTGGTAACAGATGCTTGTTAAATGTAATTTAAATTTATTGATAGTTTCCCACAAAGTCACCCAAACACAGCTCAAACTGGTCAACTGATGACAAACAGAAACCCTCAAATGCACTACGGAGTTATAATGAAAGCATTTAATCTGTTCTTTAATTATAAAGTCACTAATAATCGTATGTTTAAGGATGAATATTTGATTAAACAAATGGGTAGTGAGTCTTCTAAATAGGGAAATGTGCTAGTACTATGAAAATCAAGCCCTCTCTTTAGAATTCTGACCTTGCCTATACCCACAATAGCTGGCTGACCAGACATCACAGCTCCAAAAACAAAGCTATTCAATTGGTATTTATTAAAAGGTTTCTTATCAATAAGAACCCCTACAAATGCAAGATAGAGTCAAACACTTTTAATAAATGCCTAAAAGCAATGACAGCCTTTCTCTAAGTATAGCCACCTGGCTCTTCTAATGGGTATCTGGCACCTATAGGTCTGTACAGGATATCAGAGACTCTGAACACACACCTGACCCAATGCAGTCAAGACACAGCATGTACTGGAAGAAATAATTACAGAGTTCTAGAGAACTATGTCTATTTCAGATGTGGCAATTGACACAAGAGTTTCAGGTGCATTCATCCCTTTGGCAAATAAGACCAATCTATTAAATATTTAAAACCTATTTTGGCATGATTTTCACATTTACTAATGTTTCAGAGCTCATGTTTAAGGATATCCTTACACTCTTATCTTTTTCTCTTTATAGGTTTTGCTCAAGTTGCCAGAAGAGTCTATAGCTTTCTAGCTATAGAGCCACAAAGCTGGCTCTATCTGATTGACTTAAGAGATTATAGAAAAAGTCAAAGCAAGAAATGAAATAAACCAAGTCATACATTCCTGGGAAGAAAAGAGACATGAGTAGGAGGAAAATGTGGCTTTTTTACTTAGGCAATATTTCAGCCTTCAGAAGTACATTTAACAATCAAATTCCTTTTGATGGGGAAAAGCACAATTAGAAATAAACATGGAGATTTCACTCAACCTATGTGAGCCTCAGTTTCCTTGCCTGTAAAATCAGTGAGTTCTTTCTAGCTCTACTCCTAGGATCAGGATGCTACATCTTCATTGTTGAATAGGCACTACGGTACAACGGAGAAAACACTAGCTTTGGTGTCAGAGGACATGGATTCATGTCCCACATCTATGGAGTAATGCTTATTTGACCTTGAGCAAGCTGCTTAACTGGGTTGGGGGGTGGGTCTGAGGTCAGTTTCTCTAGCTAAAAGCCTTCCCACTTCATTCAACGTATCACTGAATTTGAGCAGAACTGTGTATAGATACCCTATCTGTATAAAATGCAGTACCTATGGTGTCAAGTGCAAACTAGACCAGTAATCATTTTTAAGTTCTAGCTTTGCCCCTAGATCTGTGTGACCTTAAGCAAATCAGGCACCATATCTCTCCTAGCCTCATCTATAAAATGAGTGTATTTATACTACCTGACTCATAGAGTTGTGCTATGGAAAGAATTACATAAACTGTACACTGTAGAAATGTCAGAACTAACATTATTGTTGTTATCCATTAAACTACAAAGAAAATGAAAATACAAAAAGTCGCTGAATGGTAGACAGTCCTTCCTAAAATGTTGTGCCCAGAAAAAAAACAAACTAAATGGCCTTTCTCTTACTGCTAAGGAAAATGCTTATTTTTATATGCAAAATATGTACAAGCATTGTGCAATTTTAAGTTGTGGTGTGATAGATATAAATTTGGCTTGAAGAGATAAGCAAATATGAATAGTTGGAGAGATGTTGTAATAGGCAGAATGGACAAAACTTGGAAACTGAGGGGGGGAAGAGGTGAGGGAAAAGAGTCAAAGATAATTTTGAGATTACTGGGAGATTAGCAATGTCCTTAGTAGGAAATGGGAAATTTCGAGTATTGGCAGATCTAAAGAAGAAATGTTCTGTTTTGAACATGATGAGTTTGCGAAACCTACCCGTTATTCTGGAGATAAGAGATAAGACTGCAGGCAGCTGACTAGAGTTATAAAAATTAAAGCTGGAAATTTTGTATATTAGAGATATATATGTATGCATATGCACACACAGACATACACATATAAAACATGTATATTTACATTGAGATGATTAAACCCATGGGAAGTGATCAGATAGCTAAGAAAATGAATATAAAGGAAGATGCAAAGAGGTACCAGGACAAAGCTCTGGGAATCATGGGTGCTAACTGGCAGGAGCTGAATGATGATCCACTTCAGCAAAAGATACGAAAAAGAAGAAGCACAGGTAGAAAAAGAACCAAGAGTAAATAAAGTAAAAAAGCTAGCTAAGGAAGTTGAATGTTGTCAAAAGTATAAAAGCATCAAATTTACCAAAAGCTTCAGAAATGTCAAGGAGGATAAGGACTGAAAAAATGCCAGGGAATTTTTGAGTTAAGAGACGGACCACTGGTTATGATAGAGAGCTGTTTCAGTCTAGTGGTGGGGTCAGAAGGCAGGTGTCAGTAAGACTAGGTGATTAGTTCTTGGGAGCTTGGTGCAATGACAGAGAAGAAAGCAAAAGGACAAAAGCCTGAGGGAATGCTAGGGTCAAAGAAAAGTTTTTGAAGGATGTAGGACACAGAGGCGTGTTTGTAGGCATCAGAGAAACAGCCAGTAGATAAGGAGAGATTAAAGTAGAGATACTGGAATGATAAATGGGGCAAGCTCCAGGAATGCACAGGAGAGGTTAGGCTGGAGGGTAGAGAGGCTGGCTTTGGTAAGAAAGGCCACTTCTTCCTCTGAAGCAGAAAGGCAAAGAAGATGGATAAAGATATGGAAGGATTAACTCTTGATACAGAGGTGATGGACTCAGGGTGCAGACAGATAATGTTTTTTGGACACGGCCTATGCAAAAAATTTGTTTTGCATGACTGTGCATATTTGTTACAGAGACCTTGTTTTTCTTTTCTTTTTTTTTTTAATGAAGGGGAGAAGAAGTGGGAGGAGGAAAAAAATGAATTTGATTAATTGAAAAAATAAAACAAAACTTTAAAAAATGACGAAGATTAGGATGGATGGAATAGGAGAAGAGGTGCTGGATGGCTTCTTTTTTCTTAGTAAGGTAGGAAAGAAAGATATCTGCTGACAGACAAGGGCAGGGGAGTTCTAGAGCCTTAAAAAGAGAAAAAAGTGTTGCAGTGTGGTAAAGAGAGCAGTGAACTTTTGAGTCAGAAAAACCAAGGTTCAAATATCACCTCAGATACTTATTAGCTACATGAGCCTGGACAAGTCACTTAACATCTCTGTGCCTCATTTTCTTCATCTGAAAAATGAAAGGATTGGACTTGATGACCTCAAAAGTTGCTTTTTGCTCCCAATCGTTGAATACTATAACTTTCTCTAGCAAAATTCAGTAGCTCAAGGAGCAGGACTGCAGAAAGTGTGGGTGGATCCAGCACTGAGGACTGACAGGATATGAAATGAAAGTAAGTCAAGGGATTCAAGGGTAGAATAGTGTATAGGTGAATTAATCAACTGCAGAATCAATACTGAAGTGAAGAAGTGGAGCAGAAGCAGAGGGTATGTACAGAGAGAACAAACATGGAAGGAAGGACTAAAGGGAGGAAGGAAAAAATAGTTTAAGAATTAGATTCCCTTCCTCATCTCCTTCTACCACACAAGGTCACGACTGGGGGCAAAACATTTGAGTAAAAAAATCAAGAGGGTAGCATAGTCACAGGCAAAATATCAAGGATCACATATCAAGGATATGACCATCTCTGTTAGTGACTGAGATAGAAGTCATAGGTCACAGCATTTGAGGGAGCAATATTAATTGCTTCTTCTCTTTCTTGATATATTATGATTCTGGTGTTTTGTTTGTTTGTTTGTTTTTAATTCACATCATTCTCTGCTCTCCAGTAGGGTTGACCCCAAGATTAAGTGCCTGGACCAAAACCCCTTTTATTTCCTTTTTCAAGAAAACACAGAAATCAACTTATAAAAGGACTAGCAAAACACAAAGGAATTCATTATCCTAAAGACAAAAGAAGAGCTACAGGTTGAAATATTTAAAATGAACTAAAAGGAAAGAAAATCTAGAACGGTAAACCCTTCTAAATGAAAGCAGTAAATTATACTAAGTAAGTGATAAATGGCACGAAATACTGAATATAGGAATTTCTGAAATGATGATTTTCATCCTCTAACTCCAAATAGTATTCAGAATGCCTATTTCTTCTATAATACTTCTCACTAGGCCCAATATTCCTCTATAGTGAAGCATAGAAATAGATGTTTCAGATATCTGCTACATTATCAGTTCCTTCTTCCTATTCACACTTTCCCACTAAGAAAAACAGAATTGAGAAAAGAATGTGAGAAAAAGTATATACACTGAGAAATTACCAGTACGCTTCAGAAATGAATTTCCTTCTGGTTATCTTTAGGTCAATGTTTCTAAAACTTTTTGGTCACAGGATCTGTTTACACACTTAGAAACTAATGAGAACATCTTCTCCCCCCAATTTTTTATGTGAGTTATTGTCAATATTTACTATCTTAAAATTAAATCATCTGAGTATTATTATGAAAATAGTTTTGACCTTGTAGATCTTCTGTGCTTCTTTCTGTGATAGCAAAGAACTGGAAATAAAGCAGATACTCCTAAATTGTGCAATGCTTAAACAAACTGTAGTACATAAATATAATAGACTCTTTCTGTGCTATTGAAAACATTGAGGGGCAGCTAGGTGGTGCAGTGGATAGAGCACCGGACCTGGAGTCAGGAGGACCTGAGTTCAAATGCGGCCTCAGACACATAATACATCCTAGACGTGTGACTGTGGGCAAGTCACTTAACCCCAATTGCCTCACTAAAAAAAAAAGAAAGAAACAAAGAAAGAAAACATTGAATGTGATAAATACAAAGAAGTATACCAAAATCAATATGAAGTGATGAAGAGTGAAAAAAAAAACAAGAATATATACAATGATTACAACAATGTAAATATAAACCCATACAAATCAAAAGTAAGGCTATAAAATTATAAAGAACAAGCATGGCTTGAAAGAGGAGATATCTCTACAAATGCACACCGCATATATTTCAGACTTCCCAATGTAATAATGTTATGCTGATATTTCCCTCTTTCTGTTTTATTTTTGAGTTTTTTAATTTTAAAAAAGAATGATTAAATGAATGAATGAATGAATAAGGGAATATGAGAAAGTGCTAAATCACTGTAGTGTAGCTAGGCCTGCCAAGTTACTGTTAGACAAAAATCTTGCCTGCGGCCAATGGGACAATGAGAAGTCTTGGACTTCTTGATGCCAGCATCAAGCTTTTTTTTCATCTACTTGTCCTTAACCACTAGGTTTGCTAAACAAACCCTGAAAGCTACTTAATTGGACAGAGCACATTTAATCTCTGGCCGCTCAACATACATGCACATATACATACACATATACATGTGTATAAATAAAACTTAATAGGAATGTTACAAGATTTTGTTAAAATAAGAAAATCTTAAAATTAAACGCGCAGCATCTTGGTGTATTGGTGTAGTGAAAACATCACTGGATCAGGAGCCAAGACCTGAATTTCAGTTCCAGATTTACTACTGAATTATCTAATTTGTTTGGGTTTCTAGTCTGCAGAATGGAAATAGTAATATCATACAGTTGTCTTGAATCAAATGAGAAAATAATATGTAATGAAACTTTATAAACTGAAACAATATGCCAGTATAAAAGGATTATATTTATTCACCATCAGATAGCCTGAAGCAAATATGTAATATACAAAAATAAGTTGTGCTTGCTAATCCTGCTCAAGTAATGATGTGTTTCTTTAGTGGAATTCAATATGGACATATTTTAACTCCTTGGATGGCAAGGCTCTGCTGCAATGGTTGCTATTAAACTGATGTCTATTAAATGTTGCCTTGTTCCTAATCTATCTTACTTTAGAAGCAGAGTTAAACTCAGAATTCAAAGTATCATATCTTAAAGCTCTGTGTTAAAAACATATTTCTTTTTCATGGAATTCTTTGCCTCCTGAGTGGAAACTTTAAAAAATATCTATCATTACAGTTTGAATTAAATGGAATTTGCTTACAGTCAAAAACCAGGTTCAAAGTATATAATGATTCTTCTAAACCTTACCATTGGTTTGTCAATGCAAGTAGAGCAGATGTTTTTGAGGCACTTGTTGATCACAAACAACCTCAATCTGTGCTCCTAACAAAACAAAAGAAGGCAGCATGGCATAAGGAATAATGAGCCAGCATAAGAACCAAGAACTGGGTTTAAGTCTCACTTCTGATAAATACTAGATACATAACTATACTGGATGAGTGAGCAAGTTCCTTAACCACTTAACCTCTCAGCGCCCTAGCCAACTTTTCTGAAACTATAAATTGCAGAGAGGGTGCCCACCTGCTGCACTGGTAGATGAGTTTTCTCATTCAGGAAATTTCCTATACCAACCAAATCAGGAGATTAGTCTCTATTTTTATCAATTCAATACCAGCAAACTGTGTGTTGAATGAATGGAAGAAGCATTTATCATGCACTTGTTAAGTGGAAAGTTCCACTTTAAGAACTGGGGATACAAATAGGTGAGTAATAGAGTCCCTGATCTAAGGAGCACACCTTCTAATGGGGGAGACAACACAGAGGGAATGTTTCAACTCTGAGTTGACTGGGAAGGTTTCATAGTCTTTGAGGTGCAGCAGCAGAATAGATGGTAATGCCCCTTCTCTAATGTCACCTTCACTGGTAATCTAGGATGTATCTCCACCACAGGGACTGATTCCCAGGATGAAAGTTGGAGGTTTTGGGTTGTGGAAACATGTCTATTCTCAAGGCACTTGGGTTAAAAAAAAAAAAAAGTATTTTGTATACAGTTAAAATGAATGAATGAACAGGGGAATGTTAGAAAGTCCTGAATTACTGTAGTGGGGCTGGGACCATTTGGTTACTGTTAGGTAAGAAGCCTGTCTAGGGACCAGGGGGCTGTCCCCTCACACATGCTTCATCCTGCCTCTCCCAAGGTTGCTCTGCTTGCTTCAACTAAGCCTGCCTGGCTTTTGAGTGGCAGCTGGCTGGTAGTTGGAAGGAATGGCTGGCAAGGTTGGACTCGTAAAATGACCAGTGGTCTAAGGAGGTGCTGCCACTTCCAGGGCTCTTCTGCTTATCTGCCTGTTGAGGGCAACTGGTCAGCAAATGGGCCCCCTCTTCACAGTGATTTCTCCCTTCAAAAGCTGGGCTGGAAGCAGGTCTATTGGTTTGGGGGTCACTCATATTCCCAAGACATTTGTGTTCTAGGGCTGTCTCAATCAGAATCTCAGGGAAGATGGTGATCAGTGGAGAACTAGTTTGGCTGTGATTTAAAAGCAACACATCTCCATTTCTCTTTATAATACTGTCTGCTCCTTTACCAACATTCTAGTCTGTCAAAGTCTCTAATTTGCTCTCATTCTGACATTAGACTTCCCTTCACAATTGGAGAAATGTTAATTGCTCATGGGTAGGCCTAGCCAATATAATAAAAGTGACAATTTTCCAGTTAATTTACTTCTTCAGTGCCACACTAGTGATACTACCAAACAATTATTTTGTAGAGCTAGGAAAAATAATAAAATTCATCTGGAAGAACAAAAAGTCAAGAAAATCAAGGGAATCAATGAAAAAAAAAACAGTGAAGGAAGGGGGCCTAGCAGTACCAGATCTGAAACTATATTTCAAGGTGGCAATAATGAAAACAGTCTTGTAGTGGCTAAGAAAGAGTGGTGGATTAGTGGAATAGATTAGATACACAATAGTAAATAGCCACAGTAATCTAATGTTTAATAGACCCAAAGATCCAAGTTTTTGGGCTAAGAACTCCCCATTTGACAAAAATTGCTGGGAAAACTGGAAAAGAGTTTGGAAGTAACCAAGCTGAAATCAATATCTCACACCATATACCAAGACAAAGTCAAACTGGATAAATTATTTAGACATAAAGAATGACATCATAAGTAAATTAGGGAAGCATGGAAAAATGTACCTGGTTGATCTATAAATAAGGGAAAAGTTTATGACCAAACAAGACATAGAGAGGATGATGATAAGCAAAATGGATAATTGTGATTACATGAAATGATTTTTTTTTTGCACAAAACTATTGCAGCCAAAATTAGAAGGAAAACAGGAAATTGAATTTGCAGCAAATTTTTTTGATAAAGGTCTTACTTCTCAAATATAGGGAACTGAGGCAAATTTATAAAAATACAAGCCTTTCCCCAACTGAAAAAGGGTAAAAAGATATAAACGGGCAGTTTTCAAAATTAGAAATCAAAGCTATCAACAGATACATGAAAAAAAGTGCTCTAAATTACCAATCACTAGAGAAATTTAAGTTAAAACAACTTTGAGATACCACCTTATATCTATCAGATTGGCTAACATGACATACAAGGAAAACAACAAATATTGGTGGGGATGTAGGAAAATTGGGTCACTAATGCACACTGGTAGAGTTGTAGACTAGGCCAACCATTCTGGAGAACAATTTGGAACTATGCCCAAAAGGCTATAAAATTCTACATCCCCTTTGACCCAGCAATACAATTACTATGTCTGTATCCCAAAGAGATCAAAGAAAATGGAAAAGGGGCTATTTGTACAAAAATATTTATAGCAGCTCTTTTTGTGGTGGCAAAGAATTGGAAATTGAGAGAATGCCCATCAACTGGGGAATGGCTGAACAAGGTTGTGGCATATGATTATATTGGAATATTACTACTGTGCTATGAGAAATGATGAGCAGGATAGTTTCAGAAAAAATGGGGAAGATTTAGATGAACTCATGCAAAGTGAAATGAACAGAACCAGGAATAACAACAATATTGTAAAGATGATCAACTGTGAAAGACTTAGCTGCTCTGATCAAGACAATAACTCAAGACAATTCCAGAGGACCCATAATCAAAAATGCTATTCATCTCTAGAGAAAGATCTGATGAACTTGGAATGAAGACTGAAGCATAATTTTTTTCTCTTTATTTTGTGTTCTCTTTTGCAACATGACTAAGATGGAAATGTGTTTTGCATGAGTTTATATGTAAAATTGCTATAAAATCACTTGCCTTTGCAAGGAGGTAGGAGAGGCGAGGAGGCAAAGAATTTGGAAATAAAAATTTTTTTAAATGAATTTTAAAAAATTTTTACATGTAATGGGGAAATATCTTAACTACATATCTACCTATAGAGATCTCTCTCTCTCATATACATACATACATATATATATATACACACACACACGCGCGTGCGCGCGCGCATGTGTGTGTGTGTGTGTAAAAGAACCCTCAGTCCTATGTGCCCTTTTCCACATTGATGGTGGCAGAAATGGGGGTGGGGAGAGGGGTAGGATGAGAAGAACATATTCACAGAATGGTAAGAACTATGCATTTCTTACAGAGTTTACAAATGTTACTTTAATTGTTGTTGCTCTAATTTGTAGATCTTTATCAATAATGAACTAATCAGTCTCCATATTTACATGGTTGTTATAAATGAAACCAAGAGACATAAATGAAAGGCTTTATTCATTCATTCAATAAAACATTTACTGTTCATATGTTCTCCCCAGGGAGATGAATAAAGGAGTTAGCATAACTGATTTCAGTGGATGCCCAGAGCAGGTTTCCCTATTCTCAAAGAAACATTAATTTATAGGACACCTGGTCATCTTGCCTTGCAGTGGAACATGATAAATATAAGCAAAGAGAACACAATGAAAATAATTATAACTTATAATTTATAGGAAATGATACAATTCAATGAAAGACCCACCAAATTTGGTCAGACATAATCTATGATTTCAATAGTAGGCAAAGGGAAGAACTAAAAAATTCACATTGCAAAATTAAGTTCAAGAAACGAAAAGAGCCAAAGCTTGTAGTCTCTAGAAGTTTTACACTTCTACTGTTTATCATGAACAATTTTTTCCAAGAAGGAAGGTGAAAGGCTCTACATGATGGTAAGCACCAAACCACACCATAAAAATGAAATGGATGATGTTCTTTACACAAAGGAAAAGGCTGGTTAGGGAATTATCAGTTATTTCTGAATCAGTTGCCTGTGTACAATAAAATGATTAATGGCTTAAAAAAAATCAACACCAAATTAGATGGAAGGATTTAAAAAGAAGATACTGCATGAGATTATAGCAGCTCCAATAAGTTCTACTTAAAAAAACTGCTTTTTATTAGGTTAAAAAATTATTTTACACAAAAAACCGCTCATTCTGAAAAATAGGAAACAAACAAAAGAAGTAGACTTGCATCATTCCTGAGGGAAGTTTAATCAGTAAAAACCAATCACCACAATGAGGACACTGAAGATGCCCAGAAACTACATCAGCCAGTAAATAATCTGGCCTAGCAGTGTCATGGTAGCAAAGGGCAATGCTAGCTTGACTACAAGTTCATTTATAAAATATTACTAAGAAGAATGGTTAAAGATTATGAGCACTAGTATTGCCTCACAAAAGAGTGAAAGGAAACAGAAGGGAAAACAAACCTAAAGTGACTCTAGCCAGATTTGTAAATCAGCCAATATTTATAGATGACAAATAAACAAGAATTGGCATAGGAATGGAAGCACTTTCACACTGTTCTATTCTAAATGGATTGGGTTAGTCAAACTACCATAGCTGGGTTCTATAGCCTTAAGTGTCTCACAAAGTATGTGAGGAAGTAGCAAGGGTGTTTGCAATGAAGCAGGGGCAAATGCTGGACCTGCCTGACCAATTATAGCTAAAAGAAATCCATGTTGGAGGCAACATAATCCAGAGAATAATAAAGATGACAGATAATACTGAGATGACATAAAAAACTGACACATATGCTTTTCTTATGTCTCTAAAATGTTTATGAGAATGGTCTATTAATATTTGGAAGGTATCTATGATGGAAACATGAATAGAGAACAACAGGAAGGCTACTGTAGGCGATTTTCTACAGCAGATCACATTTTCACCTTCCCACAACCAACCAAAGGGAGCAGAAAACATAAGACCAGACTATAAGAATTTGTTGATAGCAGACTTAAAAGGTTTCCCCAAAGTCTTTCATAAACACGTTAAATCAGAGTCCAACAGAAAAAAAGAACTTTGTTAAATGATCAGCTGAGAATCAATACCAATTAACGCACAAAATAGGGAGACATGCTCACTTAAAGTGTTCATTAGTGTCATGAAAGCTATCTACTACAGACTCTAAATAAAAGAAAATTTCTCTACTGTTGGTGAGGCTATACAATATGCAGATGGTGCCATATTATTTTTATTGAGACCCAGAATCCTACAAAGTATCCTCAATAAAACCAGTAGTTTGAAAGAGATCATCAGCCTTACTGTCCTCACTAAAAACAAAGTGATAAAAAAAAATGTATACCACCCAGATTACATAAAATCGGGCAGCTCATTGAGTTAGTTTATCCATATCTTTGTGCCTTCAGGTATGCAAGCAACCCCTCCTCCACCACAATACACCACTTGAAGAAGCACTATAGATGAATAATGAGCTAGCCTAGACCTGAATAGGAGGAAGAGATCAACTAGGATTACATTCTAGTAACTATGCAGTATTTAAAATTATTCCAATTTCACAGGTGGTCCTAAGAACAATGAAAAGATGTAGAAGTTGCTAGTATACAACAATTTATTAATATCCATTCTACACACAAGCACATGAAAGGATGCTCCAAATCACTAATAATAAGAGAAATGCAATGAAAAAACCCTGAGGTCTCACCTCATACTCTTCGGATTGGCAAAGATGACAAAAAATGGCAATAGTCAATACTGAAGGGGTTGTGGAACGATTGGCACATTAACACATGGTAAGTGGAGCTGTGCAATGGTACAACAATTTTGGAAAGCAATTTAGAATTAGGCAAATAAAGTGAATATCCACACTTTTTGAACTAGACAATAGAAGCTATAGTCATTTAGAAATTAGAGCCTATAATCACCAAATCTTAATTAAAGAAACTCAGGAGTTGAAAGACATCTGAAAGTCAAACTAGTCCAGAGGTCCTTATTTTTTGTTCGTGTTCTGAAACGTCCGTCCCACCCACCTCCACCCCCTTCCTACAGGTAGTCTGAAAAAGCCTGTGAATTCCTTCTCTGAATGTTTTTAAAAACATAAAATAAAGTACAATGGATTATAAAAGAAACAATTGCATTGAAATAGTTATCAAAAATGTGTCGGTTTTTTTTTTTAATCTACAGAATGTTTTGTATAACTATACATATATAACCTTTGTCAAACTGATTGCCTTCTCAATGAGTGGGGCAGGGGAGGGAAGGAAAGGAGAGAATTTGGAACTCAAAAATTTTTTTAAATGAATGTTAAAAATGGTTTTTACGTGTAACTGGGGAAAAATAAAAGGCAGTAAATCTTCTGAAATCACACATTTGCAGGAAAATGGTATAGTGGGAAGAATACTTATTTTGGAGAAAGGAGATATGATTTTAAATTTCAATTCTTCCACTTATCACCCTCATGTCTTAGAGGGCCTCAGACTCAGTTTTATCATAGATACAATGAGAAGGCTGAACCAACAACTTTGCAGCTCTAAATCTCGTGACCACTAAGTACAAGGTATTACCGTACAAGGCATTATCACAGGCTTTGTGGTCACTGAAAATTTTAAAGGTTATTTCCAAAGTTCTGGTAGGTCCCCATTCCTCATTAATTCATTTGCCATTTCATTAACCAGCACTGCTGTCAAAGCAAGTAACCAACCCTTTTCTACCAGAAATTAAGTAAGAATCTGCTGGGCTTTTCACAGGATTTTAGAGGACAGGAGAAGTGGGCACAGGTAGCTAGAAAATGCAGGTCAGGGAGTGACAAATAATAGGTGTGCTAAAGTACTCTTACCTCCATTTACTAATTGTTGCCTTAGGCATCTCATTTACTATCTCTGAACCTCAATTTCTCCACCTATAAAATGAGAGTGGTGATTATGCCCACAGTCTCCACCAGATACGGTGGTAGTAAGCATTTAAACGACAAAGCTCTATAGAAATGGGAGCTACAGTTATTCTATTCAATGACCCCAAGTGAGCAAAGGATCCCATTACAGCCCATTTAGCAGCTGTGGTAGGGTGCGGTAATCCTGGGGCAATCCTTGAGGGATCTTGCTTTAACTACATATCTTCTTCCTTACTTTATACTTAATATAAAGAGTTCCTATATCACCAAAAAAACAAAACAAAACAAAAAAAGGTTTTTTTAATTCCAAGGGATTCATTCCTACAGACTGCACTACAAAATACTAGACTCATTAATAAGCAGCATAATAAATGAACTCATTAAATTTTCGTGTCAGGAGAAATCCTGCTTTTCGAGGTGCTGCTTTTAAAAAATGTATTTTGACTATAGCTTCAAGTTCTTCTCAAATTCTTCTGTCATCCCAGAATCAGATATTCATCCTTCCTTAGTGGAGCAAGATGGACACCTTCAAGAAAGGAGCATGACTGAAAGGCTTCAGACACATTTCATTTTAATTGCATCAGCAACTGCTAAGCAATTAATGAAAGAGGAAAGAAGGGAGGGGGCATCAGGGCAGAGGGGTGAAAAAAAGGGACTAAAGCAACCATGTGGAAACACTTCATCCTCACCCCAATGAAAACAGGTTATTTATGGCAGCTGCACAGAAAACACCAAATCTTTGCACCTGGACTCCCAGGCCACTTCCCAGGCAGCAATAAAATACACAGTCTAGATTTCCTCTGGTCTACAGTTTTATGTCTCCTACACTTCCCTCCCTGTAGCCACCAAAAATCGGGGAGGGAGAAAGCCAGCAGATCAAGTAGGTGATTTAGTTAGTAGGTCCCATGGACAGGTGCTGTGCTTTGCAAAAATACAAGTCTATGGATCAGTAAATATTCCTACTAAGGTTGGTGATTCAGAAAAAGCCTCCATGTCTTTTGGAGGATGGGAAAACTTGTTGGAGATACAGCAGAATCCCATCGATAAGCTGTTCTAATTCCCTGCCCTTTCAACTGTCTCCTAACTTATGAGTAAATACTGTAAAACTAACTAAATGTAAGCAGTGTCTTCTACCACACAAAGTAAGCTCCTGATGCAGCATTAGGTGCTAGAGACAAAACAGCATGCTTGAGAAACTAAGATAAGTTTCCAGCTGTCACTGTCCATGGGAAACACAGTACCTAAATCACAGCATCAAAGGAGGGAGGGAGATCATTTCTGGCAGCGGTTAGAAGGAAAAAGGGAAATGTCTTCAGCATCACATGTCTCACCTATAATAGTAGCTAGGTAATAACAGAGCTGACCTATGGCAAAATAACACATGCAAGTAATCTGAAATGCTACACGGAATAGGAAGAGGCAGTTGCTAAAAAAGGAAGAAAAAGCTGAAGACTGTAAAGCCCTATAGAAAAGTTATTAAGAGTAATATTTTATCAGCATCACTCAGATCACTTCACTCAAAGATCTCAAAGACTGATCTTCAAGTAATTTTGCTGATGTAATACATTTCTCCACTGGAATCATTCTGATGGATCTCTAACCACGTGAGCATTCCCTCAAACGATGTAGATCACAAACCATTAATGTCCACTTGTCTACATCCTCCTATAAGTCCTCCACAAATGGTCCATCCATCCAACACTCTTTGGGATTATGCCCAGAGAAAGAAGTCAAAAAGGACAAAAGAGAAATCAGGATCAACAAGGGTGGAGAACTGTGTCCTCGAGGTCACACGTGGCCTTCTAGGCCCTTGGGTGCAGCCTTTTGATTGAATCCAAATTTTACAGAACAAATCTTTATTAAAGGGATTTGTTCTGTGAAGTTTGGATTCAGTAAAAGAGTTGCTCTTGAGGACCTAGAGGGCCGTATGTGGCCTCAAGGCTGCAGATTCCCCACCCCTAAACTGGACTATGGAAATTTGGCAACAATTAAGTAAAACTTATCTGGGAACCAGACCATACTGAGCCAAATTGCAGAATGATTATTCCAAAAAAAAAAAACAAAAACAAAAAACAAAACCAAACCAAAACAAAAAACAGAAGGAAGAAAACTACTAAATAAGGCCATCAATTTCTTTGAAGTCCAACTGTTCAATAATCCAATTTTAATTCAATTCATTCAAGAAAGATTTATTAAGTTCCTATCATGTGCCAGGCAGTGATGGAGATATTAGAAATACAAACACAAGAAAGGCCAAAATCTTTATCCTCAAGGAGCTTACATTCTATTGGGAGGAACTGATATTACACAGACAAATAAACATAATTTCTGGAAATGACACTAATGAGGAAGAAGAATAAGCCTTTGTAGGAGCTAGTATTTGAGCTGAACATTGAAGGAAAGTAGGAATTCTACTAGGTATTTTATGAGTCAGAAATAAAGAGTATAATCATGCCACCAAAAATTCAAAGCATAGAGATGAGATGAGGAATATTGCGTATGAGTAAAACAAACTGGACACTTTGGCAGGAATATCTAGTGCATGAGTAAAAGCAATGTTCAGTAAACTTAGAAAAGTAGTTTGGAGCAATATTGTAAAGGCTTTAAATGTGAGACAGGAGAGTTTGTATTTTATTATAGAGGCAAGTGGGAGCCCCTTAAGTTTTGTAAGCAGAGAAGTGACGCAGTTGTGCTTTAAGAATCTAAAATGGCCAGCTTCGTGGAGGATAGTTTGGAAAGAGCAGAGGCCTGAGGCAGGGAGACTGATTAGGAGGTAATTGTAATAATCAAAAGGAGAGGTGATGAAGGCCTAAACTAAGGTGATAGCCATTTCATCAAACAAGTAGTGAAGGCATTGTGAAGGCATTGTGAAGGCAGAATCAACAAGACAATAACTGACTTGGATCTATGGTATGAGTGAAAGTGCAGAGTCAAGGATGGCTTTGAAGTGCCAAACTGAGAAGGCTGGAAGGAGAGAAGTGCTCTACAAAGCAAGAGGAAAGTTGGGAAGAGGGAAGGATCTGTGAGAGACATAAGAATGGGGGGAGGGGGAAGGAAGCAGGGAAAGGGATAATAAGCTTTGTTTTGGACATGTTGAATTTAAAATACCTAGGAGAAAGAGAATTCAGAATGTTTAATAAGCAATTAGAGATGTGGAACTGGATGGAGCTCAGGAAAAAAGATTAGAGCTGGTTAGTCATCTGAATGAAGATGACACAGTTGACTTCCATTGGGAGCTGAAATTACCAAGTGCAGAGAGAAAAGGGCCTTATGCAGAGCCCTAGGGTACACCTACACAGAGCAGTAAGGATATAGGGGTGGATCCAGAAAAGGATACAGAGAAGGAATAGCTAGACAGTGTAGATTAGACCCAAGAGGGAACAGAACACAGAAAGAAGGCAACACCCAGGAAGACAAGGCAGTCAACAAAATTAGATTTTGCAAAGAAGGATAATAGGATAATATTCTTACAGCTGGAAGGTCATCAAATTCAAGCCCTTCATCTTACAGATGAGGAAACCAAGACCCAAAGATGTGAAGTGACTTGCCTAGGTCTTACTGATTCCAAGTCCAGTTCTCAACCTACTCATTTCTCAGGATGAAGATGGAAAAAGAGGCCATGAGTTTGGCAATTTAGGAAATAATGAGTAAATAAATTTGAAGAGAGCAGCTCCATTGAGTGATGAAGACAGAAGCTGCATTTGCAAAGGTTTCAGAAGAGAGGAGAGGGGAGAGGAAGTGAAAGCAAGGAGAGTAGATAGACATAAGAAAAGGTGGGTGGGATCAAATGAATGTTTTTAAGGATGTGAGAGGTGGACATAATTGTAGTTAATAGGAAATACTGAAAACTCAAGAAATAAGGGTATGAGTTACTTAGCTAAAGGCACCTACTTTGAAGTAGCTTTCTTCTCCACTGTTAAAATTACACAAAAAAGCCCTGATCTCTTATCTCTACACAACAAACTCCAATCTAATACTATATGGTACAAAAAGATCAACCCTTATCCATTAGTGTGAACGAAGAAAAATCAAGACTTACTTATAAATTGTATGGATGTATATATGTGAAATCTGAACTTTTTCATACCAAGCCAAGACTGGAAAAAAATAAAACTTTAAGTTGAATAAGTTATTCCAATTAGCAGATTATCAGCTTAAAAGAAGGCGTTTTATTTTTGAAAAGCTTTATATTTTTATAGTTTAATGTCAAGGATTTACAATAATCAAATTTAGAATGGAAGCCCCTTGAAGGCATAGACTTTCTTTTTATTAATTGTAAGCCCAATGATTAATACAATGCCTAGCACAGAGTTGGCATTTAATGTTTATTGGATTTATTGGATTGGAAATTTAACTATAGGTAGAGGTGAAAACAGAACTCTGAGACAGTTTTCCATATCAAATACCTGTTTCTGGCTTCTTTTAAGACCTGACTAAAATCTCACCTTCTACAGGAAGGCTTTCCCCAACCCCTCTTAATTCCATGGGAATTATTTCATATTAACCCATCGTATAGCTTTATTTGTATATATTTGTTTGCATGTTGTCTCTCCCATTAGATTGTAAGCTTCTTAAAGGCAGGGACTGCCTTTTGATTCTTCTTGTATCCCCAGCGTGTATTCCAATGGCCAGAATATAGTAGGTGCTTAATAAATGTTAACTGATTAATATTTTCTGCCAAATTGAATAACTGAAGATACTGGAACCAAGCCTATCCTTTTTCTCCTCAACCTTTCCTCTGTCTATAACACACCCCACTTTGGGCTCCTACCTACATTTGAAGACTCAAATCTGTTCATCTTCCTCTATAAAGTTTTACCTGGTTTCCCCATACCTATCCAAAAGCCTCAAAGTATTTGGTTGGCCTTGTGTGGGGTGTTTGTGACCCCCAAAATAATGAAATCAGAGACTTTTTCTTAAGAAAGGCAAAAAGGAGTTTTATTGCTTTCTCATGAGAAAGGACACATCCAGCATTTGCTCAAGATGGCTCCAGCCAGGGTGTGTGTCTGAGTGCCTAGTAAAGCAGAATATATAGACCCTATCCGCAATGTCCCCGCCCTAACCCCCTTCCCCTCAACCCACTGGCTGGGTATATTAGGGGCACAATCTATTCGCGGAATTCTAACTTCTATGGAAGGAAGTTCTAAACAAGTTATAGGGGAGTAGTCTCTTTGCACAACCACGTGGAACATCCGGTTTAGCCACATGGAACATCTGGTTTAGCCAGAATGTGCTGCAAGGCATCTGGGTGCAGTCTTGCAACAGTCATAAGTATGAAAAGTAACTGAGGTTGGGGTTAGTTCAATTCCCCTGAGGGGGCTTCACCCTATATTATCCCATTCACTCTCTTATCTTGTTTACATATTTGTGTAAACCAATAAACCAAGAAATCAATTAATCAATAACCTAATCTCCCCCTGTCCTGTTTTCTTATCAATTCTGTGGGAACCAAACTGTTAGCATTCCTCACAGCCCCTATTCTATGTAGCAGTAAAGCACTTGGAACTAAAAGGGGCCTCAAAGATCATCTGGTCTAATCCCTTTATATTCTGAAACTATTTCTAGTTTCTTCATTTCTCTCCAGACTTCACTCTCAACTCTATGGAGTGCTACACCAGTAGCTTCAATCTACAAGATGCCTCTGCCTCTATGGGCCCTTCCCCTGACTGCTAAGCTCCTCCTAAAACCTCCATCATCAAGTGACTGCTCAGGCCCAGTATGTTCACACCATTCTTATCCTGGCTTTGTCCCTGACTCTCTAGATTTATTTGTTCATCATCTGTCCTCTTCCTCTCTCCCTACCCCCTTGCTTTTCAGCTTCCTTTTAAATGCTCTTCTTACCCTATTAGAATAAAATCTCCTTGAGGGCAGAGACTATCTTTTGCTTGTATTTGTATTGCCAGCATTTAGCACAATGCCTGGCATGTAGTAACACTTGTGGGTGTGACTTGACTATCTGTGTATTTATGTTATGCACAAACTTTGGAGAAAAATTATTGCCCCCTTAATCTTTGTATATCCCTCAGCACATAGCACAGTACTTTGCACATTATGTAGGTACTTACATGCTGAATTTCAAAGTTTAATTGGGCAATTTACCTGGTCCAAGACAGCTTTTGTCACTGTACTGAATGAGCTAGATTGCGAGTATTGTATTTAATATATGTGTGGCTGGGGCCTGCTAGGTGGCACAGTGGATAGAGCGCCAGCCTTGGTGTCAGGAGGACCAGAGTTCAAATGCAGCCTCAGACACGTAACACTTAATAGCTGTATGACTCTGGGCAAGTCAGTCAACCACAAATGCCCCTCACCCTCCACACACCAACAACAACAAAAAAAAGCAAAACAAAAAAAAAATCATGTGTGGCCAACTAAAGCACAGAAATATAACACAATATTAACTAACCAAGAATCTGAGATGGATAAGATATGAGAAAAGGCCACTACTGGAATAGCTACAGCTAGTCTGAAAATGAAAGATGGAGTTGTTAAATTATGCATAGAGACTAGGAGGGCAAGAAGGAGAAAGATACTGCAGATGCACGGAACAGTATTCCCAACAAATTGTTCGGAGGCAAAAGAGTGCAAGTTGTTTTTTGAGGGAGAGCCTGTATGGTTTCTTGGCTAATGTAGAAAGATTTAGCAGGGGTGCACAGTGATAGTAAGGCAATTAGGCAAAAGGGAAAGAACTCTGATACAAGATCAGAATCAAGTATTTTAATTTGATATATAAGACAACTTAAATGGTAACAAATAGGAAGGAAAAGTCACTCCTATATAAATTTCACCTGCTCTCAACATGTAAATCAATTTTTGACAGAATGATTTGTTGAAAATCCATTTCTCACAAAGACATCACTGCTGACCAAACCAGCAATTATCTTTAAGAAATTTCATTCAAGAATGTGTTCCTCATAACTATAAATTAAAATTTACAGTTTAAACAGAGAAAAATTACCAGTTTCTATCCTGAGCCGCCTTCTCTTCTCTCTCTACATTCTTTCACTTAATGATCTCATCAGTTCCCATGATGTCAATTTTTACCTTTATGCAGATGATTCCCAAATCTGTACGTACAGTGATAACCTCTCGAGCTCTCCTTTTATATTACCAAATATGCCCACTGATCATTTCACACTGGATGTTTTGTAGGCATCTCAAACTCAACATATCCAAAACATAACTCATTATTCTCCTTCCCCCAAATATTCCTCTTTCTGAACTTGACTATTTTTGTCAAAGATACTCACCAACCTAACTATAATGCAAATTTAAAACCAGACAGTCATGCTCAACATTCTCTTGCCCCACATATCTTCCATGTGTCCCACTCCTCCCCTGCATTACAGCAACAGTCTTGTCCTTTGTCTTCCTGCTCAAATCTCTTTTGACCTTAATCCATAGTTAATGGAGTTGCCAATTTTATGTACTGAAAGTGTAGGTCTGACCTCCTTTGCTTAAAAAGTTCTAGCTGCTCCCTATGATCTGGAGGACCAGATACAATATTGTACCTTTCATCCATCTGTGCGCTTTTAGAGATAGCCTTACATGCAATGCCCTCTCTCCTCACATCCCCTGTTTAGAATCCCTAGTTTCCTTAAATGCTCAGCTCAAATGCTGCCTCCAAGATGAGTTCTTTCTTCATTCTCCCAGCTGCTAGTATCCCCACCCACCTATTACACTACTTTGTGTATACTTATATACATACATGATGTCTCACTAGAGTTGATGTAAGTTCTGTGAGCATAAGCATTATTATATTGTATTATTATATTATATATTAATTTTTATGTTTTTAAAAATAAATGTCTTCTACTAAATGTGAAGATTAAGCTTGGCACACACTTTGGGACATGCTCAAAATGGACATTTTTTTTTTGCTCGATTATGCACAATTGTCACAAAGGTTTAGTTTTACATTTTGCAGGGAGAGGGAGATAGAAGGGAGAAAAAAATAATTGTTAAAGGAAAAAGTCATTTTTTTAAAAAAATGATGCCTTTTGTGATTTCCCAATATATCACCAACAATGAAGCCTCCCTTAAAATAATGAAAAACAGGTGAACAAAACCCACACGAGAGGAATCACACCTGACACTCTACACCTCTATTTCCCCAACACTCTATCAAGAGATGGGATATATGTTTAAGTTAGAGATTTAGAAATCTGTTCCCGATTTAGACCCTTCAGCCCTAGTTTAACCCTCTCATTTTACAATTGAGGAAACTGAGGCCCAGGGAAGTAAAGTAATTTGTCTAAAGTTTCAGAGCTGGGATGTGAAGCCATATCCTCTTGCTCCAAATGCAGTGCTTATACCAGAACCCCTGTTTTCTAGAACTAAGATTTCTTATTGAAATTAACGTAAATCAAGCAGCTGTTTGTTATTTTCATGGATACTGCTGAAATAATTACAGGTGCTACTTGTTGCCTGTGTTTCTTTCTCACCTCACATCACTTTATACAAGTCTTCTCTCAAAATCCTTTTCAAAACTTCCGTTATTTATAATTTCTTATGGCATGGCAATATTCCATTATATTTACATATGACAATTCCTTCAGCCATTCGTTACTCAATCTGCACATACTCTGAAAAAGTATTTGTAGAACACTTAGCATAAAGTCCCAGAACACAAAAGGCCCTAAATAAATTACTGTCCCCGTCCCCCTCCCCACTCAGGGTTTTGGCAAATCAAATTTTAGAAAACATCATAGCCCACACTGAGATCCTATATTGTTGTTATTATTGCCATTGTTGTTTTTATTATTATTAACAGCTAGCACAGCTACAGTACTTGAAGGTTTGTAAAATGCTTTACATTTATTATCTCATTTATCTTAACAACTTTATAAGGTAGTTGCTATTATTATCATCATCACCACCAACACCACTACTATCATCATCATCATCATCATCATCATCATCAGAGATGAGTAAATTGAAGTTTGAGATAGGTTAAATGATTTGCTTAGAGGTCACACTGCTACTAAGTATATGAAGAAGAATCTGAATTCAGGACTTCCTGACTCTCAGTCTAGCACTCTATCCACAAGTCAATCAATCAAATAATATTTATTAAATGCCTAATACATGCTAAACCCTGGGGATAAAAAAAGAAGCAAAAGATAGTCACTGAAACTAGAAGCTCATAATCTAACAGGAGACAGCAAATAATATATACAAAACAAGCTATGTAGAGGACAAATATGAAATAATTAACAAAGGGCAGGCACCAGAATTAAGAGGGTTGGGAAAGATTTCCTATAGAAGAAGGGGTGTTAGCTGGGTCTTAAAGGAAGCCAGGAGGCAGAGATGAAGAGGAAGAGCATTCCAGGCATGGGAGACAGTCAAGAAAAATGCCTGGAGACAAGAGATGGAGTATCTTATTTGTAGAATAGCCAAGCGAACAATGTTACTGGATAGAAGTCTATGTAGCGGGGAGTAAGGTATAAGAAAACTGGAAAGGTAGGAGGGGGCTAAATTATGAAAGGCTAAACAAAGGATTTTGTATTTGTTGCTGAAGGCAATTGGAAGCCACTTGAGTTGGGGGGTAGGGGTTGGGGGAGTGTTTCCCATGGTCAGACAAAATCACTTTAGTGGCTGAATGGAGGATGGATTACAGCAGGGAGGAATCCACCAGCAGGTTATTACAATAATCAAAGTGTGAGGTGTTGCAGGTCTACACCAAAGTGGTAACAGTGTCAGAGAGAGAAGGGAGGAGATGGGAGAGATACTGCAAAGGCAAAATTTGGCAGGCCTTGGAACAGATTAGATATGGGAAGTGAGAAACAGTGAGGAGTAAAGAATGACTCCTAGAACTATGCCTAAAGGGTTATAAAAATGTGCATACCCTTTGACCCAGCAATATCCCAAAGAGATCATACAAGTGGGAAAAGGACCCACATGTACAAAAATATTTATAGCAGCTCTTTTTGTGGTGGCAAAGAATTGGAAATTGAGAGGATGCCCATCAACTGGGGACTGGCTGAACAAGCTGTGGTATATAAATGTAATGGAATACTATTGTGCTATAAGAAATGATGAACAGGCAGACTTCAGAAAAATCTGGAAAGATGTGTATGGTCTGATGCTGAGGGAGTTGAGCAGAACCAGGAGGACACTGTACACACTAACAGCCACGCCGTGCAATGATTAATATTGACAGACAACCCTTCTCAGCAATACAAGGATGTAAGACATCTCCAAAGGCCTCATGATGGAAAATGCTATCCACATCCAAAGAAAAAACTATGGAGTTTGAAGGCAGATTGAAGCATACTATTTGATATTTTTTTCCTTCTGTTGTGCTTTGTTTCCTCTTTCTGGTGGTTCCTCCTATTGGTTCTAATTCTTACTTACAACATCACTAATGTGAAAGTATGTTTAATAGGAATGCATATGTATAGCCTATATCAGATTACATACTGTCTTGGGGAGGGTGGGGAGGAGGGAGGGGGAGAAAAATTTAAAACTCAAAAGCTTATGAAGTGATTGTTGATAAATCAAAATACATTAAAAAAAAAAAAAAAAAAGAATGACTCCTAGGCTGTGATCCTGACAGACTGGGACGATGGTGTTGCCCTTTACAGTAATAGGGAAGTGGGTAGGGAGGAAGATTCAGGGGGAAAGACAAGGAGATTCATTTTGGACATGATGAGTTTAAGGTGTCTGCTGGACATCCAGTTCAGAATATCTGAAAGACAGCTGGAGACGTTAGATTGGAAGTCACCAGAGAGGCTCTGGCAGGATAGGTAGATTTGAGAATCAACAGCATAGAGATGATAATTAAATCCATGAGAGAAGAATGCCCAGGACAGAATCCCGTGGGACACCTATGGTTAGAGGGTGTGATGTGGATGAAGATCCAGCAAATGAGACTAAGGACTGATAGGTAGAAGAAGGATCAGGAGAAGAGTGAAGTCCTAGGTACCCTAGAAAGAAGAGAGAATCAAGGAAGGGAGAGTGATCAACAGTGTCAAATGCGTTCTCAGAAAACTGAGAAAAGGCCCCTGGATTTGGTAACTAAGAAGTTATTGGTAATTTTGGAGATGGCACTTTTGGTGGAATAAGGTTGGAAGCCCAACTGTAAGAGTTAAGGAAGAGAATGAGGGGAGAGAAAGTGGAGGCATCTATTGCAGGAAGGAGTTTAGTCACAAAGGACAGACTGGATGTAGGACAGAAAGATCAAGTGAAAGTTTTAAGAGGATAGAGGGAGACATGGGCATATTTGTAGGCAGAAGGAAATGAGCCAATAGACAAGGAGAAATTGAAAAATAAGTGATAAAGCAGGGATGACAGAGAAGACAATGTAGGGGACTACTTTGCCTTCTTTTGCAAAAGGACATAACATGACACTTTGGAAGCTTCTTGGAGGAAGAAGAACATGACCTTTGCCTTGCACGTAGTGTATAACTTGTATGATGATCAGTGATTTATATATAATGGAAACAAAGATCTCTGCTGAATTGAAATTTTAAGTATATGATAGAAATTTTTGTATATGAAGATAATAGCACTAACTTTTAAAACAACACTGAACTATGTCTTACAAGGTGAGAAGAATTCATCCTCACCAGAGGTCTTATATCAGTGTAAATGACTACTTGAGGATACTGTAGATGGGGCTTAGATATCAGACTGTTGGAGATTTTTTTTTTTTTTTTAGTGAGGCAATCGGGGTTAAGTGACTTGCCCAAGGTCACACAGCTAGTAAGTGTCAAGTGTTTGGTCTGAGGCTGGATTTGAACTCAGGTCCTCCTGACTTCATGGCTGGTGCTCTATCCACTGCGCCACCTAGCTGCCCCCAGCTGGAGATCTTGAAGCAAAGATTTTCCCTCTAATTGACAGCTTCCATTCTTATCCTAGTTGCCGTGATTTTATTCCTGCAAAATCTTCCCTATATCATATAACTGAAATTATTTATTTTAGTGATCACTTCTATACCTTGTTAAGAATTCTCCCCCAGCCCTGGCATGAAAGGTACCCAAATTACTATTAGTTTTTTTTTTTTTTAATGATGTGAGTTTCTATCTGTGTATACAGATGTTAAATGTGTGAACACAGGTCATTCATTTTGAGCTTATTGTACTATATAGTGCAAACTTTTGGCCGAAAATCTACTTTGTAGCAAACTAAATTCCACTTTTCCTAGCAGCTGTCAAATAAGGAGTTCTGCAGCTTTTGTCAAATAGGGAGTTCTCTAAGGAATTGATGTTCATGAGTTTACTGAACACCGGATGATGCATTTAGGGTGCTTCTGTTTTGACAGAAAGGAAGTGTAAACTAATAGTAGTCACCTGCCACCAAAACTGGCCACTTAAATTCATTCTGTTGCTCTTTAGTCATTCAAAAAGCACTTACTAACATATACTAGATGCCAGGCACCTGAGCTACCTGCAAGTGATACAAGGAAAAGGGGAGTGGGGGGTAGTCCTGTTCCCAAAAAACTGGATATATAGTAGGGGAGAAAATATACAAACAACAATGTACAAACAAGGTACAGAAAAGATGTAAGCCTCCCTTCTGACAAACTGCATTTTAGTTTTCCCAATAGCGCTTCTTAAATTTAGGGTATGTCCCCCAATAATTTGTGCTCTTGGGTTTACCAAATATTCAAATGTTCTGTTTGGTGCTGAGTCTTCCTTATATAATCTTAGACCTTTAACACAAACATTCTCACACACACACACACACACACACACACACAGATCTGCCTTTCTATTCTTTTTTAATAAGAGTGCTGATGATTATGGCTTTATAATTTTTAAAAGCTTGACATGCCAGGCCCCAATCATTTCTTTTCCTTATTGTCCTTGACATTCATTACCCTTTTTCCTTTGCCATTAATTATGCTACTCTTTCCTCTATGTCTAGAAATTACCCCCTTAGAAGTTTGAAGACCATAGCACTAAACATGTAAATAAGTATTATTGACATTATTATATTGTCATAATCCAGTCATGATCAGTTTGTATCTTTATGTCTTCTTTCTTTTTGTAGACCATTTTGCAATTATATTTATATAAGCACTACATATTTTGATAGATTAACTTTGTCATTTTATTTATTTTGCAGAGTTTTAACATCTTTGCCTCCTTTTTTAAAAAAAGTTAAGATCCATAAATCCTGATGATTTTTGAGGATTTACTGTATAAACTGCTACTTTACTGAAGCTATAAATCATTTCAATTGGTTTCTTCATTGTTTAAGATTTTTAAATAAATCATTATATTATCTGAAAATTAGGATAATTTTAACTCCTATTTGCTGAAGTTTCTCGTTTATTTTCATTCCCATCATTCTGCTATGCCTACTATTTCTAGTATGTGCGAGAGGAAATCAAAGCTGGTGGGACTTGAAGTTGGGGTGGGGGGGAGCTTCGCCACAGCATAGTGCTGCCACTGACAAATTGGAGGGGAAAGCAAATGAGTTTAATTTTTGAATATTGTTTACTGACACTGACTTGTTACTAAGTTTTCCAGGTGAGGATAAACATATGAAAAAATTAGTGTGGAATTCAAGGCAGATATTTAGCAGTTATATGAATACAAGTAAGGGCCGAAGCTATGAGAAAGGGAGACAGTATAAAGACAGAAGAATGCTGAAAGCCAAGTCAATTGCCCCCACACATTAAGGCAAGAGGAAAAGGAGTTCTTAAACTAGCAGACTTAATACACTCAGAATTGAACAGTTCACTATGTCTTTAGATTGCCAAAGCATACAGTACCTTTCGGTTTTCAAAAGTCACATAAAAAGAAAAGCCCTCTCAGGGAGAAGCCAAGGTGGCACAGTGAAAGCAGTGACTTGCTTGAGCTATCCTCCAAACCCCTCCAAATACCTATAAAAATAGCTCTAAACAAATTCTAAAGCAGCAGAACCCACAAGAAGACAGAGTGAAACAAATTTCCAGCCCAAGACAACCTGGATGGTTGATAAGAAAGGTATATCGCACCAGGCTGGGAGAGGAACGCAATTCAGCGTGGGTGTGCAGGTAGCAGCAAACCTGGAGCAGGCCTCAGAGGACTGAATCTCAGGCAGCTGTGGCAGTTTCCAGATTTCTCAACCCATGAACACCAAAGACAACTTAGAAGGTCAGTAGGAAAAGTCTGTTTCTGTGGTGAGACAGAAGTGCAGGATTCCAGCCCCATCCCCCGAGCTTGGCCCCAGGGCGGCGGCTGTCTCCTGAGCTTCCAGCCCACAAACTGAGGGGGTATCACATGGCTGATTAGAGGAGGATTGCAGAGATGTCTCTGCCAGTGCAGGATTCTCTTGCTTTGCCCCTGCTAGGATCTAGGTCACAGTTCTGGGTGGTGGTCCTAGGGCAAGGAGGAGCGCTGGCATGGTGAAGTTTATAGTGGCGGTGGAGAGGAAACCCTCCTCACAGTTCCAAGACAGAAAAGAGTGCTTGTGGTCACTCATAGAGCACAGCACAGGACAGGAAAGGAGTAAACACCTCGCCCTTGATCATAGCACCTTGGAAGAACTGAAAATTTACAGGTCCCTAGAAGTATCTCTGAAAACAGCTGCACAAAACCCCTGATGCTTGGGACAGTACATTCTCCACACTGGAAACAGACTCTTACCTTAACAAAGAGTTAATAACTGAAGTAATTGGCTGGGATCATGAGCAAGCAGCGCAAAAAGAGTCAGACCATAGAATCTTTCTTTGGTAACAAAGAAGATCAAAACATACAACCAGAAGAAGACAATGAAGCCAAAGCTCCTACACCCAAAGCCTCCAAGAAAAATATGAATTGGTCCTAGGCCAAGGAAAGGTTCAAAAAGGATTTTGAGAAGCAGTACGGGAAGTAGAGAAAAAACTGAGAGTGATTCTAAAGGAGACCCAAAAAAATACTGAAGAAAATAACACCTTAAAAAATAGCCTAACCCAAATGGCAAAAGAGGTCCAAAAAGCCAATAAGGAGAAGAATGCCCTAAAAAGCAAAATTGGCCAAATGGAAAAGGAAGTCCAAAAGCTTACTGAAGAAAATATTTGCTTAAAAATTAGAATGGAGCAAATGGAAGCTAGTGACAACATGAGAAATCAAGGCACCGTAACACTAATCCAAAAGAACGAAAAAATAGAAGAGAATGTGAAATATCTCATTGGAAAAACAACTAACCTCGAAAATAGATAAAGGAGAGAGAACTTAAAAATTATTGGACTATCTGAAAGCCATGATCAAAAAAAAGAGCCTAGACATCATCTTTCAAGAAATTATCAAGGAAAACTGCCCTGATATTTTAGAACCAGAGGGCAAAATAGAAATGGAAAGAATCTACCCATCACCTCCTGAAAGACATCCCCAAATGAAACTCCTAGGAATATTGCAGCCAAATTCCAGAGTTCCCAGGTCAAGGAAAAAATATTGCAGGCAGACAGAAAGAAACAATTCAAGTATTGTGGAAACACAATCAGGATAACACAAGATTTAACAGCTTCTACATTAAGGGACTGGAGGGCATGGAGTATGATATTTCAGAGGGCAAAGGAGATAGGACTACAACCAAGAATCACCCACCCAGAAAAACTGAGTATAATCCTTCAGGGTAAAAAATGGTCATTCAATGAAATAGGGGACTTTCAAGAATTCCTGAGGAAAAGACTAGAGCTGAAGAGAAAATCTGACTTTCAAATACAAGACTCAAGTGAAACATGGAAGAGGTAAACAGGAAAGAGAAATCATAAGAGCCTTATTAAGGTTGAACTGTTTACATTCCTGCAGGGAAAAACGATATTTGTAACTCAGGAGTCCTTTGTCAGTATTAGGGTAGTAGGAGGGAGAAAAATTATATGTATGTATAGATAGATAGATAGAGGGCACAGGGTGAGTTGAAGATGAAGGGGTGATATCTGGAAAATAAAATTAAGGAGTGAGAGAGGATTATACTGGGAGAAGGAGAAAGGGAGAAGTAGAATGAAGTAAAATAACTCAAATGAAACAGACAAGAAAAGGCTTTTACAATGGAGGGGAAAGGGGAGAAGGTGAGAGGGAATGGGTGAATCTTATTCTCATAGGATTTGGCTTAAGGAGGGAATAACATAGACAATGGGGTATGGAAATCTATTTTACCCTACAGGAAAATAAGCAGGGAAAGGGACAAGAGAGCAGGAGGATGATAGAGGGGAAGGCAGATTAGGGGAGGGGGATAATCAGAAGCAAACATTTCTGAGGAGGGACAGGGTCAAAAGAGAGAATAGAATAAATGTGGGGTAGGATAGGATGAAGGGAAATATATTTACGTTTTTCACAACACAACTACTATTTAAGTGTTTTGCATGACTACACATATATAACCTGTATTGAGATGCTTGCTTTTTCAATGAGGGTGGGTGTAGAGGGAGGAGGGGAGAAAATTTGTAACCCAAAGTTTTAAAAACACATGTCAAAAAGAAAAAAAGGAAAAAAAGAAAAACCCTCAAAGGGTGGAAGCATATGCATATATGTGTGTATGTATGTATGTATGTATGTAACCCCTACAGTGCCTTACACATTTAAAGGGCAATCATTTTTTAAAATAAATACTGAAAACCTTTGAACCTTATTGCCATAAAATTATGTAGCTATCAGTTCCTGTCAAAATACATTAACTGCCCAAGAAACAGTGCTGTGCATATGTTAAGTACCTAATAAATACTTGTTGAATTGAGCTGCCCATCCACAAACTGCTGAATATACTAATTACAAGACCTACTGATTTCTAACTTTAAAAGCTTAAGAACTTTCAAGGAACCTCTCCAATTGCTGTTGAGTACAAGGCCTATGGCAAACTGATAGGAAAAGGGCAGATCATGATGGCTAGGGAAGGAGAAGCACCTCTCAGGCTAAAAGCATCCTATTAAAAAAATTTGCAACAACATTCAGTCTGCAATTATTATATGAAACCCTCCCCAGGTTTTTCATTTTAATTTGTACTTTAGGGAATCTTTAAAGAAGATGATGGCTCTGGTTACTTCTACAGAAGCACTACCCAACCTTTATTTTTTTTTTTTTTTTGAAACAAACTTTTTCCTGGAACTCTCTTAGTCACATCCATTCCAACTCTTTATTTCCTTATAATGATAATGGTACAGTGCTATGGTACAGTATTTAGTCCATAGGGCCTTAACCTGTTCTCCTGAAACCTTCAAAAATCTGCTCCACATCAATTGAGAGTGCATGTCAGATGATGCTCAGCTTTTTTCTCTATCACAAACTCAAGTTAAAAATGGTCCATAAGGTTTTTGGTGCTTAATTCCTTCTCAGTAGGCATTAGATTTCCCAAAGCTTACCAGCTAACTGCCTCTAAATACCCAGTAACTTGCTGCTGACTGACATGAAATATTCCTCACTTCTAAATGGCACACAATATGACCTGAAAGATGATGGTAACCCCTGGATAGAACATGAACTGTAAACTCTCTGGCTCCCATCATGTAATCCCTCCCCAGATGTTAAACATAAATACTTAAATGTATCCTCTGTAATCTCTTAGGGAGGATGGTACTGGAAGGGGAGTAATATGAAGTAGACAAAAGTTGATTCTCCACTCATTGACTCAGGTTCAACTTTTATGTACCACTATAATAGAGCTCCACAAATTTAAATAATTTAAATCATATGGTCCTGTCCAACTTCTAATTTTCAAGAAAAGAAAAACAAAGGAGAGGTTGAGGGGTGGGGGGAAGATAGCACATTTGCTGTAGGGCACTGTTTCAACCTTTTGGTTGAAACCCAAATAAGAATTAAAGATCTCAAAGGATCCTCTAGAAAAACTCAAAAAGGGAATAGGAGTTCAGAGCAGCCTGGGTTACTGCGCTACTTCTCATTTCTACACACATATAACCTAAGAGCCTTCTCATTACTTCACAGGACCAAAGGAAGCTAAGATAAAGGAAGTGCTCTAGGCACAACATTACTGTTTTGTTTTGGTGTTTGTTTGTTGTTGTTTTTTTCTGGGGGGCTGTGGGGGGGGGGGGGGGGGGGGGGGGGGGGGCTTGGAGAGAGAGATGTTATATACCTGAAATAAGCCTTAAGAAGAAAAATGTCCACTTCATAGCTGTTTGAACAAAGACTGTACCTAAAATATAAAAAATAATACATTCGACAATGATATTAGTGCCTACAGTTTTTAAAGCTCTGATCATATATATCTAGTTCCCTAAAAAGGTTATCATGATGGTGATGTATTTTCAATTTAAAAGAGTCTATTCATCTTTACCAATGCTTCTAAACCAGAAGGACCAATGTAGTACACTCACTGAAATTCTCAAGCAGGGCAGTCTTAGTAGCCAGAACAGCTTTAAGCTGTAAACATCAAATCAGGTTTTGAATTAGCAGTAGACCTTTAGATTTTACTAGCAATTCTATAGTTCTCTCTAAGGAGTGATAAAGCGAAGTCAAAGAATTAAAATTCTGTTAGATTACCTATATGTTAATGAACAATCTGCATATATCTAGGTCAATAACATTACTTTCAAAGGTCAAAGTATAGCTGGAGTGATAGTCTGAATCTGACATACTTTTATAAAAAAAAGCTTAGTTGATGAACTCTAAATGATACTAAATCTATTTGATTACTGCCTGAATCCACTCAGAAATGAGTAGCACTA
Organism: Vombatus ursinus; assembly: GCF_900497805.2. NCBI lineage: Eukaryota > Metazoa > Chordata > Mammalia > Diprotodontia > Vombatidae > Vombatus > Vombatus ursinus. Next base: position 54,293,536 of record NW_020948983.1, on the reverse strand, counting down.
TTTTTTCATCTCCTCTCCCAAAGAAATATAAGTATTTTTGTCTCCTTTAAGAATAATAACGCGGGGGGGCAGCTACGTGGCGCAGTGGATAGAACACCGGCTCTGAAATCAGGAGGACCTGAGTTCAAATCCAACCTCATACCAAACACTTGACACTTACTAGCTGTGTGACCCTGGGCAAGTTACTTACATCCAACTGCCAAAAAAAAGAGAGACAGAGAACGTGGCAAGATCTCTTAGATACTCAACCCCACAAGGACGCTATCAGAATGTCTGAAGAAATACTTTTACTGGCATTTTAAAGAAGGTCAATTTAAATTTTGTTCCTTAAAACCTTTAAATATTGGCCACCTCCCACCTTACCCCTCCCCAACTAAAACAAACCAAAAAAAACAGTATGATGAAGGCATCTTTAAAATGTTACTATCGTGGAATTTATAACAACAAACTCACTTGCAAACAGAAAGCTTTCCCTCTTCTGAATCTCTACAGCATTTAGTTTTAGTACCTACTTCTTCATGTGCACATATATTGCCTTGCATTTTTTTAAACTATTTATTTATATACATATATCACCCACTAACTTAGACTATGGCCAACACAATTTTTATCTCACAGTGAGATGAAACTCATGCTCCAATATGGCTTTGGATAGGGAAGAATTGTCGATTAGTAAGGGATACCCAGGTGAGGAAATCCAGGAAATAAGAAGGACCACAAGATGAAGAGCAACTAGGTGAAGATCAACAGAGAGAGAAACAGACATGATTTTGTCAGGATGTATATACTCCAGGGCTCCAGAAGGAGCTTGGGAAACAGATCACCAGTTTGGTGTGAAGGTGTGATAACAGTAACGGAGGACCTGAATTATCCTGTACAGACACTGGCTGAAGCTGTACCTTTCTCTGTCAAATGCAGAGCAGCTAATAATTGCTTGCCCTCCTTAATGATAATTTCTTTCATTAAAAAGAGGAGAAATAGCCAATAAAAGAAAATTATTTTCTGAATCTGATTTCTCAGTATATGGGAAGAACTGGGTGCTGGGGGTTTTAGAAATGATGGCAGTGTGCAGGAAAGGGACCATTTTTAACTTGAGTTTGTGATAGAGAAAAAAGCTGAGCATCATCTGACATGCACTCTCAATTGATGTGGAGCAGATTTTTGAAGGTTTCAGGAGAACAGGTTAAGGCCCTATGGACTAAAACTGTACAGAGGAAATTAGCACAGAGGATAATAGAAAACTATGAACTATGAAGAACGAAATTCTCAAGATACAAAAGTAGCTGGATAAATTTAAAAAAGCCACTTAGTTAGTAGCATTAGCACTGGACTTGGTGACAGGAAGATCTGAGTTCAAATTCTTCCTCAACACTTACTAGTTATGTGACCCTAACCAGGTCAATTAACTTCCATCATCCTCAGTTTCCTCATATGTAAAATGAAGTAATAATAACAATACACAGGACTATTGAGGGCCAAGTGAGACAATACATGTAAGGCAATTTGCTAAACTTAAATAAAGTACTATATCTACTTTATTTAATATGTATATTTATTTAATGTATTTTATTTAATATGTATAAAGTACCTATTATTAATCTCTCATTATGTTTGTTGTATTGAGCTAAGCACTGGGATATAAATACAAAAAAAAAAAAAAGAAGATATTTTCTGCTCTCAAGGACTTTACATTCTAACAGAGACTATATCTATCTATCTATTTATATGGGAATAGTATTCAGGGAAGGGAGTTTTGTCACCAAAATGGTGAGCTGATCCATCAGGTGATCAGTTCTAATCCTTCCTTTGACACCTATGTTGGTGATCTGAGGGAGGGAGGAGGGAAGGAGTTATTAAGCATCTAGGTGCTTTACGAATATTATCTCATTTAATCCTCACAATAACCCTGGAATCTAGGTTCTATTATTATCATCCCCATTTTACAGTTGAGTTCAAATCCAGTCTCAGACCAAATACTTGACACTTACTAGCTGTGTGACCCTGGGCAAGCCACTTAACCCCAAATGCCTTAAAAAAAAAAAATACAGGAAAGAGAGCAAAAGGAAATTCAGAATGGAACACAGACAAGTAAACAGGGCAATGTTCCAACCACTAGTTTAAATTTAATATATACTTAGATTGAATGCTCATACACAATCTTTTTTTCTGTTCTTTCACAGTGCTTTTTGTAAAGTCCATAGCAATACAACAGTGGAAAAAAATAGTTTCTTTAACATTTCTGCATAGTTCCTCAGGTGTTATAATTTCGTAGTTAAGCTTTATTAATACAGTAGTAAAAGCCTGGAATGGAAAAGAAACTAACAGCCTCAGACAACATCAATTATTAAATAATAATTCCCAATTGGCTAAAGAATTAGAGTATCATAGATGTGGAGGCTAGAAAGAACTTTAAGAGTTGTTCATCAAGTTCAACATCCTCATTTGAAAAATGAGGAAACTGAGGGTTAAAAGGTTATTGACTGAGAGTCCCCGACCTAATAAGTATTTGAGGACAGATGTGAACATAGGTATTTCAGAATCCAGATCTAATTCTCTAACCACTCACTATACCATACTACTTCAGTGCATTACATGGTGGGTTGGATTTTGGGGGGGGGGGGGGGGGGGGGAGAAGAGATAGTGATTTATCCTAATTCATTGGGTTATATAAAATGTACTTATATTTCCAGTACGTAAAAATTGACAATATATTGGAAGGAGATCCAGAAGAAAGCTAAACATTTGCTGTAAATGGTGCCCACCTATGTAGAAGAATTGATTCTCTAAAGTACTTCCATATAAAATAAAAACAATAGTATTTAACACTGAGGTAGGCCCTAAGGAAGATACAAACATATGATACAAAGTATCTGACTACAAACAACTTATAATGTATCAATCAACAACCACTTAAAAATGTTTACTATGAGCTAACTGTGCCAGCATACAAAGACAAGGCCAGAATCAAACTCATGAATTACTCAGTGCTTAGTAAGTATTATCCAAATGAAGCAAGATTTGTGAGATAATGTCCGTACTTCAGTACAGTTTATAACAGTGGCTAAGATACTTATATACCTCCATAAAGCCCTCATCTGATGCCTCATTGTGGAATCAGTGTTGACCTTGTATTTCTTGAAGTATGTTATATTGGCAGAACATAGCTTGTTAGGTCCTAACATTCTGGAAAAGCTTTGAAGAGAGTTCTTGCAACAAATGATATCTACTTTTTTAGAATCAGTCCAGCTCACTACTAGTAAGCTAGCCAGACAGACACTTGGTGATAAACTTTTTGGTCACGGTAATGAGTGAGAAGATACAGACTCTTCCACTTCAGTAGTGGGAGCTGAGGTGTTAAGAACCAATTTTTAGCCCACCTATAGAATTACTTTATGTCTTAGGACACCAACCACCTTCCCAGCAACTGAGAAGAACGAATTCTGAAAGCAAGTAAGCCTTCATGGGAGATCAGGCATTACTTTTTGGTAAGTAATCACGCCAATGAAGAGTATAAACCTCTTCTAAGAATATTGTTTTTTAAATGCATAAACTCAAATACATTGAATACAAAGGAAACAATTATATTGAAAGCTATTAAAACATATATTAAAAAAATTCACAGGCTCCTAGTTAAAACCCGGGTTCTAAATGAAAACAGAATTCAAAAGCAAGTTGCAGCTAAATCCAACTACACTGTACTGATTGTGCTTGGAGAGGCATTATCAATGAAGTAATAGAGTTTGTTTTATTGTGTCAAAGGCAAGAAGAAACATTATTTCATGGGAAACCTGGTGAACTCATACTGCAGTTCTCATGAAAAGCATTTCCAAATATATTAATGTGAACAAAATTGTCACTTTATGTGCCAATGTCTAACAGAAAATAGAAGTAAATTAATTTTATGAAAAGTTCATTAAGACTCTCCAAATCATAAATATTTTATAATTATTAGACTACATCTTTAAAACCACATAATTTGACTCAAAAGTTGAGACTAAAAAATTCCATTACACTTGTATATTGACTAATAAAAGATTTGCTTCAGTAGAGTGAAAAGCCATCTTAACCTCTCTTCTACATCAAGATGTGTCCCATGTATGTCAAAATCATACAAGATTCTTTGAAATGACTTTTCTAGAGCATACATTTTCCCAGTTTTATTCCCTGCTTAATGTTAAAAATCAGGATTGAACAAAGTAATCTCTCTTGATTCCTCTCTCAAAGAATATAAACACCTTCTACAATTAACTCAAGTATTTGGTCTAAGTATTCACATAGGAAAAAATGAAGTGGATGAATACCTATTGTCCAGATTACAACTCGAAGCTGTATGAACCTGTACACCCAGTCTCTCAGTACACATTTCTTGGGAAGACACTGCTGTTGGACAATAAAGTAGGGCCAGAATTGAAAAGGAGGAAAGTAGGCAGGATTGCTTTTACATAATGTTTTTAATGACCCTAAAGTCTCCCTAAAATAAAGTCTAACTTTTTAACATCAAGTCATCTAGGGACATTGCATGGTTTTTATGAGTCAAAGAATACCACACGTTCAACAAACTGATTGCAAGGCCATCCAAAAGCTGAGAGGCAGATTACAGGTAGGCTGCAACTTGGAGCAAGAAAGAATTGGGCAGAAGCAGTGTAAAGAATGTGGTCAGGAAGATGCATGACTTGGAGGTGGTGAGCTAGTCATGTAGCAAGAGTGAGGGATAAAGAACAGACTACCCATTTGCTACACTGGTATTCACACAAGGTCAAGGTAGTGAAAAGATGTCCAAAATGTTCGACGGACATCCTGTAGGAGATCAGCAAAAGAACAAGGTTTCCATGAGATAAGAAGGGATGCTTTTGACTGGTACCCTTGAAGGGACAATCCATAGTGATGATATCAGAGATTCAGTGGAATACTAAAGTATCACATAGGAATAGAGCTCAAACCAAGCATAAAGATTTCTCAGTTTTAAGAAACGAAACACACACATGCGCACGTGCACACACACACGCACACACGTAAGAATTTGCATAAATAGAACCAATAACTTAAGATGAAAGATTTTTTAGTCACAGTATCAAGATTAAAATCCAAATGTTACATAAACATCCTAGAATTTCAGAAAAAGAGGTAGTATGGGCAACTACTAATTCTTCATACAACATACAAAGAATTATACCTCAACTAGTACGATATGGTAAAAAGAATAGAGTTTGGCATTGGAGGACTAGAGTTCAGTTATCTCCTAGTATATTTACCGTGTGACAATAAGCAAATACCTTACCAATTCTCAGGGCCTCAGCTGTGTCCTCTGTAGAAAGAGGATGGCTTAAATGGGCTCTGAGGTTATAGCTTTGAATCTATGATCCTATGATCCTTCAATCCTAATCACCTACCATCCTCCTAAGTCACAAAGAAAAAAGTTAAACAAATTGAAATAAGCATTGACAGCTTATCCAATCATAGGCATGTCATATCCCACACCTCTACTAAAACAAAAAGGTGGGCTTTATTATCTCTCCTCTGGACCCAATCCTAATAATCTAATAATTTCTCTTATATGATTGTTTATAGCTTTGCCTATAAAGTTACATACATGCTATCTGTCTCCTGGACAGAGAAATATAATCAAGCTAGAATCACTACTTTGGCTATAACCACAATACTGTTGCAAAATTGCTCAGAGTTACAGTTTTAAATAGAAATGCTATCCCTATTCTCAATGGATTAGGAAAGTTGATGAAAAATGACGGTGCGGGTAGGGGGAGAAAGGTTTGAAATACCAGCTTTTCCAGCTTCACGCAGGAAAAAGAGTAATTCAAGACCTAAACATCCCTTTCCTTCATCCTCAACTTTTGTCCTTAAAAAGCAGTAGGATGGACAAAAGCAATAATAATTACCAGAAACTGGGGAATGGAGGGGAAATAAATTCTTTGTAGTAAGTGGAGTCATCTGAGAAAAGGTTCTAATAGGGAAGAGCAATTTTGATTTTTGAAAGGATCTATTCCTGAGGATCTATAATCCTCTCAAATGAATAGAAAAACAACCAACATACTCCAGTTTCTTCCACACTGTTTCTAAGGAAAATAATTCAGTATAGTGGAAAATATGCAGGACTTGGAGTCAGCTCAGGAGAGCTAGTCTTAATCTCCTACATCTAGTTGGTCACAAAATCAATGAGCTTCAGCTGACTTATCTGTAAAATGGGTTTAACACATAGCACCTACTTCACAAGTCTGTTGGAAGAAAATGCTTAGTAATTATTAATAACTAACATTAATATGGCTTAAGGTTTACCAGAAACTGTCCTTAAAACAACGCTGGAAATCACTATTATTTATTACAAATACATCAGAACATGAGAGCAGACACAGTATTGTAATTTTTGTTATCCCCACAGATCCTAGCACATTGCATTTCATTTAACAGAAGCTGAAATACTTGCTGAACCAAATAGGAAATATATATAAAAAGGGCCACTATTATTACTAATTACAATTAGTAATAATTATTCATAATTATGTCATCTATCTTTTAAGACTTGTTTTTCAGGGGGTCAAAGACATTCCATAATCCTCTGTAGGAATCCTGTTTGACAAACTTTTTCTCCTGGTCAAAAGCTTAAATTTACTGTCCTTTATAATGTCAAACTTTTGGATTTAGTCAAGCCCAGTGGAAAAAATAGTACTTTCTATTCAATATCTGTCATTCCTTTTCTTCACGTGGTTGTTTCATATTCTAATTTTGCACATATTCACTCTATTGTCAGTTGCTTACACACCTTAGAGACAAAGATGAGACACACACAATCAGACACTCAAACTGAGCCTGATCATGCCAATCCTCTTCTTATTGCCTAAAGATGAACAAAAGCTGAGGAACAACACCAACATTGGTTCTCTTCTTTTTAAACCAAGCAGACCTGGTTGCCATAGAAAATGCTGAAAGTACAATCCAGGAGAGACAAAGGTTTCCAGAAGGAAGTAGGTTTCTAGCATCATTTAATCCCTCTAAGTAGCTGGTCTTAATCTCTTTCACCTGCTACTCAGAATGACAAAAACCACAGGTAGTTTGTTCCCAAACAATAAGAAAGCTGGAGAACCATACTTGCTCCTAGCCACAGGCATAAGTACCTGCAAACAACTGTGTGGAGCAAAGAGCAAAGAAAAAAAGGAAATGGCTAAAAACCAAAATGACTAATAAAAACCAACCTCCTTTCACCAACTAATGTACCTTCAAGTCTACTACAAGTAAGCATTGAAACTAGCCTGTTAGAGTTCGTTTGTTGGAAGCTTAGTACATTTAAGGTAAAGAACTAATCTATTCTTTGCTAAATAGAGGACATAAGCCACATCTGACAATGACCTGTCATTGACCTTACTCTTAAGAGTAAGACTTGGAAAAACTGAAATTAAAGCAAGGACACAAAGAAACTGTTGTCTGACATTCTGTCCTAAAAGAAAAGGCACTGAGACAGACTGAAAACAGGACTTCTACTGTATACACCAGTACAATTTTCTAGCTGACGTGAAGGCAATTTAATGACTAAGACGTTTCTAATCGTGTCCTGTTCTTGGCTGCTGAACACACACAGACACCCTCACCCCCAGAATCACCCAAATTATTTAGATTTCTGGAATATAGTTATAGAAAAAAAAGAAAAAGAAAACTAAGTGGTTATAAACTAAGAATCTTTTTCCTAAATGAATTCTTTTGAATATGAATTGAATTTGATGAGTATAGTATTACTATACGCAAACATTTTTGGAGGGACTAGTTTTCAAAGCCCATTCATGATAACACTGGAACTCTAAGTTATTCAAATATATCACAAGAAAAGGAAAAAGAAATCTAAATCACCTCTGCCTAGATTGGCTATCTTACCTACCATCTGCACAAAAAACACAGGCCTGCAAAACCAATCTAAACCATTACATGAAAAAAAAAATGTGTTTATGATATTGTTCTATAAGCAAAACTGCTATAAGCAACACAAGTTCTCAAGAGTAAAAAATTCTTTCTAGTTCATCCTCTAAGGCTTCCACAAAAGACTTAAAGGGCACAGTTCCAGATGCCTGTACTTTCCTCAGAAGAATTCACATAACCTGGAAAGAACAAAGGCCCAATTGTAGATCAACTCACTAAATGCCTGGTTCAAAAATGAGATACCAACTGGAAATGAATTCCCCTCGAAAAGAGCAAACTCATCATTACCTATGTAATTCATTTGTCAGGTGTTTTCCCACTTTTACCCGGTATCCAGTCCTTTAAAAAAATGTTTTACTGATGACTTTTTCTTACACCACTGCCACTTCCCAACAATCCCTCTCTCCAATTCTCCCTTGTGAAGACTCAAAGAAAAGATGGATATATTAAAAAATGAATGTGATACTAAGATACAGATCATCAATTTAAAAATTTGTTGAGGGAAAAAACACACAACTCCCAAAGAGGGAGAAAAAGAGAAAACTCTCCTTTATAACAATTTAGTTTAGTAAAGAAAAACAAATCAATGCTAGATGGCATAGTGGAGAGGATGCTGAGCCTCGAGTCAGGAAGACATGGGTTCAAATTCAGCTTCAGACACTTACTTGCAATGTGACTTTCTCAACTTTCTCAACTATAAAATGGGTATAACAATGGCATCCACCTCCCAGGATTGTTATAAGGATTAAATTAAATATTTGTGAAGTGCTTATTAGCACTGTGCATAGCACATAGGTACTTAATAAATCATTCTTTCCTACTGGCCAGGTATAAAATCATGTGCCCCACTCCCCACTATACTTTATGACCTCTCTGTTGAAACAGAGTTGGAATCCTTTACCATCAGTCCCCTGTGAAGTTACACTGGTCACTCAATGATCAGAATGAAGTGTTTCATGTTGTTCTCTTGTATATTACTGCAGTCAATACACAAATTGATTACAGCATCACAGATTTAGAGCTAGAAAGGATATTACTGACCATCGATCCAAACCATTCATTTTATGGATAACTTAAAATTAGTTTCCCCAAGTATTTCTTATTAATAGTTGGTATTTTTTATGGTACAGTATTCCTTTACATTCATGTATCACAAATTCTTCAGCTATTCCTCAATTAACAGGCAACTACTTGCCTTTCAATTCTTTGCTACTATGAGTGTTGCTATAAATATTTTTGCATGAGCTCCTTGGGAAATATGCCCAGTAATCATAATACAGGCGATTCAAAAAGCATATATGGTTTAAAAACTTTGTTTAGTATAATTAGAAATTATCTTCTAGAACAGTTGGACTAATTCACAGCTCCACTTAAAGTACACTAGTTTCTTGCTAGGGTACTGGATATGTGCATAGTGAGCAGGAGACATAGGTAGGAAATATTCTGGGGTAAGAAATGGCTCCCTCAGGAGCAGTTAGGTGGCGCAGTGGATAGAGCTCCAGCCTTGGAGTCAGGAGGACCTGAGTTCAAATACAGCCTCAGACACTTGACACTTACTAGCTACGTGACCCTAGGCAACTCACTTAACCCCAACTGCCTCACCCAAAAAACAAAAACAAAAACAAAAACCAAGAAATTACTCCCTCTAGCAGGAGGACTTCAGAAAAACCTGGAAAGACTTACATAAACTGATGCTGAGTGAAGTGAGCAGAATCAGGAGAACACTGTACACAGTAACAGCAACATCGTGCAATGACTAACTTAGATAGATTTAACTCTTCTCAGCAATACAAGCATCTAAGACATCTCCAAAATACTCATGATGGAAAATGCACATCCAGAAAAATGAACTATGGAGTCTGCATGCAGACTGAAGCATACTATTTGCTCTCTCTTTTTTATTTCTTCTTTCTTATGGCTCCTCCCATTGGTTCTAATTCTTTTTCACAACATGACTAATGTGAAAATATGTTTAATAGGAATGTATGTGTAAAGCCTATATCAGATTTCACACTTCTTGGGGAGGGGGGAGAGGAGGAAGAGGGAGAAAATTTGAAACTCAAAATCTTACGGAACAGAATGTTGAAAACTAAAAATTAATTAATTTTTAAAAAAAGAAAGAAATGATTCCGCAATTGACTCAACAGGGTGAAGGAGAGTAAGAGGGAGTCAAAAGTGACTCTGAGGTTTTGATCCTGGGTATCCTTGAAAGAAAAAGGGGAGTTAGGAGGAAGGGTGGATCTGAGAGAGAAGATAATGAGCTCTGCTTCAGAAATTTTTAATTAGGCCAAATTACTAAATTTGGCAAAGAGAACAACTAATGATATTAATCCCATCCTATGCTAACCAGAAGTACAACTATTACTTCTTAAATTCTTTATTGAGATAGTATAAAGACTTTTAAGTAAATAAAACAGACAGGGAGATAATCTGGGAGATTCAGTCATTTCTAAAATTTTGCATGAAAGTTCCACAGATTACCTATTGCTACAAAAATGTAGTCTCTTCTGATTTTTTCTTCCCCAAGAGCACCATCTTTCCTATCACCCAGATTCACAACTTTGGAGTTATGCTTGGCTCCTTCATTTCATATAGCCACCAGGTGCCAAGTGTTAAGGATTTTACAATCTGTCCCACTTCTCTCCACTCACACGTCTGAACACTAGTTCATACCCTTAATACCTCTCATCTGGAGTATTGCAAAAGACTTCTAAACAGGTCTTCCTGGGTGAGGTTTATCTCAATCTCTCTCCTACAGCACAGTTCTAACATGTAACTCCCTTTCCCAATAAATTCCTAGGGGCTCCCTATTATTTGTAAAGCCTTGAACATAATAGGTGTTAATAAATGCTTGTTCCAGGGGCATCCAGGTGGCATGGTGGATACAGCACGGGCCATGGAGTCAGGAGGAGTCAGGAGGCCTCAGACACATAACACTTACTAGCTATGTGACCCTGGGCAAGTTACTTAACCCCATTGCCTAGCCAAAAAAACCAAAACCAAAAACAAAAAATAAATGCTTGTTCCCTTCTCTCTCTTCCCTATTACATCTAGAATCAAATACAAGGTCCTCTGTTTGGTATTTCAAGCCTTTCACAACTTGGCTCCTACCTCCCTTTACTGCCTCCACTTGACACACTGCTTACTCTGGCAAAACTGGTAGTTTTGCTGTTCTTCATACATAACATTCCATCTTGCACATCCATGTCTGCGTAGGCAGGCAACGCACTCCCTGTTCTTCTCTAACTCTTAGAATCTCTCATTTCCTTCAAGGACAGGTTGAAATGAGTTCTTTTCTCACTCCATCATCCCAAGCCGCTAGTGAGTCTCCTCAATGATCCTCTATTTCATATATCCTTCTGGGCCTATAAGTTGTATTTCCCAAGAAAACGTAAGCCTTTTGAGAGGAGGAACAAATCCATTGTTGCCTTTCTAAGTCCAGCATAAAGCAGTGTCCCAAAATTATAACTGATGATAAGCCCTAATGTTTATATAAAACCTTACAGTTTGCAAACTTCTTTTTAAATATCTGATTTTATCCTCACACAAACCCGAAAGCTAGGTTCTAATTATCATCCCCATTTAACAGATGAAGAAACAGAGAGAAAGGTTAATTGACTTGCCCTGGGTCACACCTCTAACAAGTGTGGGGGGTAGGGTTTGAACCAAGGTCATCTTGACTCTGTACTGACCCACCTACCTGTCTCTTAAAATATAATAGGCAGGGGCAGCTAGGTGGCACAGTGGATAAAGCACAGGCCCTGGAGTCAGGAGAACCTGAGTTCAAATCCAGCCTCAGACACATAACACTCACTAGCTGTGTGACTCTGGGCAAATCACTTAACCTCAATAATACTTAAATAAATAAAATACAATGAGCAGCCTATATCAGATTGCACTTCGTCCTGGGGGGTGGAGGAGTGGTGAGGGGGAATTTAAAAATCTTATGGAAGTGAATGTTGAAAAGTAAAAATACATTAATTATTTAACAAATAAAACATAGTAAGCACTTACTAATAAGAACATAATAGTACTTAATAAAGGCTTGTTGACTGCTGATAGTTTGAAGAAGTTGAGTCCAGACTGACAGCATCAAGAGATTGAGTGTGTGGTTAACCATACATTCGTCCATAGTTAAAACAATAACCATCATCTTCCTGCACTTTGAGATTGGCCTAAGTTTCTAACTTCAATCAACTTTAAGCTTAGGAAGTCTGGCTAACCTTAAGAGAGAATTTAAATTAAAAAAAAAAAAAGCTTTGTAACTACTTTTGTTTTTATATTATGGTCATTTATGGATATGTTACTTGGCCACCACCCCCACCCTCCATAATCCTTCCCTTGTAACAAATAGAAACAGCTCAACAAAACCAATAGAGTGACTGAAGGCTTATGTAACATTCTGCCCTCAGAGTCTCACACCTCTCTAAAGAAAGGAGGAAGGTAGTGTCAAACTCAAATAGAAACAGGGTCAATAAACTGAAAATAAAGATCCCTGAAGGCTACAAACTAACTTTGAAAACCATAGATTAACATTTTCTTTTTATTGTTTTTATTGCATTTTTATTTTATTAAGCATTTCTCAATTACATTTTAATCTGATTCAAGAGGAAGGATGAAGGCAGCGTGTTTGATACCTCTAAAAGTACAATCCCAATTAAATGTCTCTTAGAGGACACAGATAACAAAAGTTATCTTTGCCACCTGCTCCAAAACCCCCCAATCTCTTTTTTCACTAAACCAGGGGTTCTTTTTTTAAATTTTTATTTTATTTTATTTTATTTTGTTAGGCAATTGGGGTTAAGTGACTTGCCCAGGGTCACACAGCTAGTAAGTGTCAAATGTTTGGTCTGAGCTCACATTTGAACTCAGATCCTCCTGACTTCAGGGCTAGTGCTCCATTGCGCCACCTAGCTGCCCCAACCAGGGGTTCTTAATCTGGTGTTAGTGAACCAGGTTTTTAAAACATATTCTGATAACTATTTCAATAAAATTGATTTTCTGTGCAATCCTACGTATTTTATTCATTCAAAAACATTCCAAGGAGTCTGGATTCACAGAACTGCTAACAGGGTCCATGACACAAAAAAAGACTAAGAATCCCTGCTAAATTCTTCTAGCACTTCTCATTGAATCTTCATATGCTCCCTTCTTATGATCCTTACTTGTATGCAGCTTACATCTCTTTTGAAAGAAATTCTCTAACGGCAAAGATCTTGGTTGTGTTCATCTTTGTATCTCTTGTATATAGGATACAGCTACTGGTTGGATTAATATTCCTCTTTGCCTGGCCTAGTACCAAATTTAGAAAGGCCCAGTCCCACTTCCCCATATCCACACTGCTCTCTCCCCTCTTTTTGACTTACTACAGTACTTGGTCTAAACCATATCATTTAACATTTTACTTAACACTGAATTTCAGAGTTGGAAGATACCCAGAGATCACATAGCATCTTATAACATCAATCCTCTATAAACTTCAAAGGTTAAAGTTTTGTCTCCACTATACAATAACCTTTCTGAAGGAGATCATGTCTTCAACTTTTTTATATTTTGCCAGAGTGCCTAGCACAATTCTGAGCACACAGTATACATTCTAATACTTGTTGAATAATTAATCTATATCATCCTTCACAAGGCTTAAGATATACCTACACGTAAGATACACTTCAAATAAATTAACATCTCAGAGAATAATCTTTTATAACAACAATAGCAGACTAAAGAATGTAATACCACTTACTTTACCATAGCTGGATTATTTAAGGCACAGAAGTACATTTAAGTACTAACTTTAACCATATAACCCTAATCCTACTTAGATTCTAAGTTTATCTGGTATTACAAAGCCAGAAAGAAACAGAGATGGCAGAAATTAGAATGCTACAGAAACTATTGTTATCGTTGGTTTTCTGGAGCATTTTATCATGTTTTTGAGAGCTTGTACTTCTTTTGAGTGTTCTCTGCTCATATCTATCCACTGGGGAATAGCTATTTTTCTTATATAATTATATCTAGTAACCTACATATCTCTTTGACTCAGTGATAGCACTACCTAGGCATACACCTCTGAAATTGTCAAAGACAAGAGGAAGAAACCAACATGTACAAAAATATTTATAGGTGATTTTTTGTTGTAAACAGAGAACTGGAAACAAAGTGGGTGCCCATTAAGTCAAGTCAAATCAAGTCTATAAGCATTTATTAATAAGCAATGAGGATAGTTTTTGGTACTACCATGTTAAATTATATACACACTTATGTATGTATGTTTTAAAATTAAAATATGATATATACATATGATCTCCCCTCCCTGTTGTATATGGAAATGAGTCATGTTTGGTGATTATTGCCAAGTTCAAATAAAAAAGACTGGACATTTCCATGTGTAAAACATATAGAACTTTTCCAGTATAACTTCCTTACAAGGTAAGGAATCAATGTTCCAAGGTTCTGAGGAAGAGGCAGGGCAGGCCAATGGCTCAAGAGGGTTTTAGAGATAGAGTTTCAGTATAGTGAAATGTCAGTGGCTCTATACACATTCAATATGGAGAACTTCCTCCAGTGACATTTCATAAGATTTATTCAATTTGTCTTATTACAATCGGATGACCACTTTTTTCTTGAACAAGGTAAAATCTAATTTTATAATCAAAATGCAATGGGAAAATTAAGACGATATTCAGAAATTAATTTTACATACATACAACTCTCCAGAACAAATTTCATACATAAAATTATATACAACCATATCAGAAACACCATTATCTATGCAATAATTAAAACTGTACTAAAGAATAAATTAATAATACTATAGAAGACAATCCTGCTTTACCTATCAGATGTTATCAGATGGAAGCCAATGCCCATTCGCCAGCTAAAACCCATGATTCATTACCCAGATAGCTATTACGGATGACAGGTGCTATAACCGGAGATCTAGAAGCATAGTATACATCTGCCCCAGAGTACTTCCTGGCAAATCATCTTGGGACCAGAAGCCAATATACTTAATAGAACATAGGGAGGTCAGAATTCTTGATCACACAGAATGTCAGAATATTCAGTTGTTTTTTTCTACCAGAGCTGTCTGCCTCCTGGGGCCTTTGGAATGAAAAGCCTGAAGCAGTACACAACCATATCACAGATGGAGAAGGTTGGCTGTGAATAGGAAGATAAAGAGATTTTTCCCTATTTGGAAATCAAGAATTGCAACCAAAGAAGATATATTAATAATTTCCATTAGAGGATAGGAAAGATTCCTCATGCACAGAAATTTAAAACAAAGAGAAAAACCTCACAGAATAGAGAAAATTCAGGATTGTCTGTGATATCACAACCAAAGCATAACTCCACAACCTGCTCACTGACAAGCTAGTTATAAGGGCCTCATTCTGAAATATTTTGCTTTGCTAAATTAAATTGTGTTCTATTAATTGCATTTCTATGTATTTTGGTAGTGAATGAATTTCAAATCTAGAAATTCATTTCTATTTTAGAAATCCATTCACTAGCAAAGTGAGCATAGACCTAAACCCAATTCATACCCACCTGTGATTAGGATTACTAACTACATAACATTGCTTCCCTATAACATGGGTTAGGCACAGGGGTGTGGTGGTAAATATTTAATAACCATCTCAATGCCACACTTTTATGTTAAAGAAAATTGAGGGGCAGCTAAGTGGAGCAGTGCATAAAGCACCTACCCTGGAGTCAGAAGGACCTGAGTTCAAATCCAACCTCAGACACTTCACACTTACTAGCTGTGTGACCCTGGGCAAGTCATTTAACTCTGACTGCCTCACCAAAAAAAAAAAAAGAAAGAAAGAAAGAAAAAAAAGGCATTTTCTCTATCATTTTAAATCTAGACAATCAGCAAAACAATAACTCAAACCCTGATGTGTAGTTTGTATACACGCTCACACAGAAAATTTCACAATCAGCCTAAGCTGGCTCCAAAACAAACCTGCTAGGCCCACCCTTCCTCTTTCCCTCCTGTTACAGGAAACAGTGGACAGAGGTACTGGACCTGAAGTCAGAAAGATCTGTTCCTCAATCCCTACATGTGATGGATTCCTATCTTCCTTTCTCCTTGTTTTCCAGGAAAATAACAAGCAAATAATCTTGGAAACAGGTTGGGAACTCCTTGATACAATTACTTTGTTTAGTTTGGTTCTAGAAGCTGAATTCAAATCTTGGCTTTTACACTCAGTACCTGGGCTATCCTGGACAAATGAGTTCACCACTCTGTTCCCCAATATCCTCAAACCAAACTGGGGGATTGGGCTAATGATATTTCCATATCAAAGAGAGACAAAGGCAGAACCAGGATGGTGACTTACAGACCAGGACCCACCTGAATTCACCCAATATTCCCATCCAAACAACTTTAAAATAACACCTCAGATAAAATTTTTGAGAGCCAACAGAAAGTCAGAAGGAGATATTTTTCCAGGCAAAGACAACTTAAGTGGTCTGCAGGAGAGATCTGTAACATTAGGATAGGTGCTAGCCTGGGGTATGGCAGGAACACCATCGGTGGGCCACACAGGAGGTCTCCAAGGAAGGAGCAGAATGTTCTCAACCCAAAGACAATAAGTGGGGCTCAGACGACTGGTCAGAAACAAATTACAGTCCTGGCACGGACTGGCAACTCTATTTTCCATAAGAAGTTCTGGGTCTCAGTTTCAGAGCAGAGGACAGCCTGTGATCAGCAACAAGGAAGCAGGGGTGCTGGTAACATTTCCAGGGCAGAGAGGAGTACTAGTTCTTGTGGCTGCAGGGAAACAGGGGAATTGGTCACAGTTCTAGGGCCAAGAGGAGCACCAGAACCTGCGGTTGCAAGGGGTGCAAAAAAATTATCAAGGAACAGTGCCCCAATATCTGAGATGCAGAAAATAAAACAGAAATTGGAAGAATCCACCAATCACCTCCTGAAAAAGATCCCAAACGAAAATTCCTACTAGTATTAGAGCCAAATTCCAGTGCTCCCAGGTCAAGGAGAAAATATTGTGGGCAGTATGAAAGAAACAATTCAAACATTGTGGAGCCAGTCAGGTTGACACTGGACTTTAGCAGCTTTTATATTAAAAGATCAGAGGGCTTGAAATATGATATTCCGGAAGGCAAAGGAATTAGGATTACAAGCAAGAATCACCTACCCAGAAAAACTGAGTATAATCTTTCAGGGGGAAAAAATGGATATTTAATGAAATAGAGGACTTCCAAGCATTCCTGATGAAAAACCCAGAGTTAAATAGAAAATCTGACATTCAAACACAAGATTCAAGAAAAGTGTAACAACATAAACAGGAAAGAAGAATCATAAGGTTAAACTGTTTAAATTCCTACATGGAAGATGATACTTGTAACTCTTAAGAACTTTACCTTTATTAGGGCAGTTAGGATGAGTTTATTTTGACAGAGGGCATGGGTGTAAGTCAATTATGTTGGGATGATTCCCCTCACTAAAAAAAAACAAACAAACCTGTAGGAGTGAGAAAGAAGGATGCACTGGGAGGAGGGAGAGGTAAAATGGAGAAATTTTTTCTCACATAAAGGAGGCATGCAAGGAACAGCTTTTATAGTGGAGGGGGAAATGGGGAGGGAGCATCAATGTTTGAACCTCACTCTCCCTGGAATTGGTTCAAAGAGGGAAAATACACACACACACACTCACTCACTCTCTCTCTCTCTCTCTCTCTCTCACTCTCAGTTAGGTACAGGAATCTATCTTGCCCAACAGGGAGAAAGAAGGGATAAGATAGAAATGGATAAGAGATATGCTGGGGGGAGAGACAGGATGGTATGGGGGAGGGAGTGGCCAGAAGCAAGACAGACTTTTAAGGAAGGACAGAAAAAAAAGAGAGAGAGATGGATAAACAGGAAAACAGGATGGAGGGAAATGCAGTTAATGATCATAATTGTAAATGTGAACGGGATGAACTAAGCCACAGAATGGAAACAGATAGAAGAATGGACTAGAAATTAGAATCTCTAACAATATGCTGTGTACAAGAGACACACTTGGGACAGAAAGACATACAGAGTTAAAATGAAAGGCTGGAACAGAGTATATTATGCTTCAAATGAAGTGGAGAGAGCAAAGGTGGCAATCACAAAAGAAAAGCAAAATTAGACCTAACTGAAAGAGATAATTCGGGAGACTTGCATTTTTCTTTTTTTTCTTTTCTTTTCTTTTTGGGGGGGCTAGGCAATGGGGTTAAGTGACTTGCCCAGGGTCACACAGCTAGTGTTATGTGTCTGAGGCCAGATTTGAGCTCAGGTCCTCTTGAATCCAGGACCGCTGTTCTATCCACTGCGCCACCTAGCTGCCCCAAGACTTACATTTTTCTAAAAGGCATCATAGACAATGAAGTAATATAAAAATATTTAAAACTTCAAAAAAATCTTACAGCAAGTCTCTCTGATAAGGACCTCATTTCTCAAATATTTAGGAAACTAAAACTATAAAAAATGCAAAAAACTTATAAAAAATAAGAGCCATTCCTGAACTGATAATGATCAAGGGATATGAACAGGCAGTTTTCAGAAGAAGAAATCAAAGCTATCATCTATGGCGAGATAAAAAAAAGAATGCTCTAAATCGTTATTGATTGTTGTTCAGGCATTTCAGTGCTGTCCAACTAAAATAACTCTAAGGCATCACCTCATACCTATCAGAAATGATAAATGCTGGAGGGGACGAGAGAAAACAGGCACATTAAGGCAAAGCTTCTTAAACTGTGGGTCACAACCCCACATGGAGTTATGTAACTGAATGTGGGGGTCACGATAAATTTGGCAACAGTAAAAGGTTTCAGAATATGCAACCACCAAAAATTAATTCAAAATCAAATGCATAATGAATCAGAGTTGTTTTGGGCAGCACTTGTCCATAATGTATCACATGACTGCATTGCCTTGGTAATGACACACAACATGTGCACTTTGCACTGCACATGCCATCACTCCATGCAGTTCCAACAAACACTGCCAGAAACACCTCGGCTCAGAGTTGTATGTTATGAATTGCAGTGTTTTATTATACATATAAAACTTTCCACTCTTACAGAAACCATAAGATTTTTACTATTTTCCTACCATCATTCCTCAGCATGTAAGTATCAAATTAGTATATCTTTAGATTGTATTGTGTTAGAATGTTTGAATTTAAAAATTGCTGTTATCTCCTTCTTTTACAGAAACATAGTGTTTAATTGCAGCAAGTAAAGACAAAAGTCCTTTAATAATATTTCTCCACCATCACCACTGTATGTGTATATAAGTGTGAACATCAAATTTTTAAATTAAGCACAAATATCATTTCATAAACTAAAGCTAGTATTTGAGAAATTATTAGCAATATTTATATTTTAGAACAAAAATATTTTTTCGTTATGGGTAAGTGTTAAATTTAGACAGAAGAGGTAAAAATACTGATGACAATGCAGCAGAGTCTACACTACCTGGTTGTGGTACACTTAAATTGACAAGAAAAAGAAAATATGTCAAATCATTTTTGCAATATAGATTTACTGCTAATAATGATGATGGTGTAGAAAAACCTCTTTGCCTAATCTGTAACGAAGTTTTGGCTGCAGAGAGCATGAAATTCTAGCAAAACTAAAACGACATCTCAATACCAAACATGCAGCATACTGCAATAAATCAAGAGTATTTTGAACAACTTTTAAAATCTTCAAATAAAGAAAAACAATGTTTTGAGAAATTTGTTACTGTCAACAAAAAATCTTTATTTGCATCTTATGAAACTTCTTATTTAACTGCAAAAACTAAAAAGCCCTGTGTGATAGGAGATCTCATGTTACCTGCTACTATTAAAATGTCAGAAATAGTTCATGGGAAAAAGTATAGGATGAAATCTGTAAAACTCCTTTATCGAATGATACTGTCTGCAAAAGAATTTCTGAAATCAGTAATGCTCAATTCCAACAGCTTGTTACCAGGCTTAACAGCAGCCCAAAATTTGCAATTCAGTTAGAGGAAACAAATGATATTTCTAACATAGCACCGTTGTTACTTTATGTAATATATATACATAGATAGATAGATAGATAGATAGATAGATATAGATATAGATATAGATATATATAAATAAAACATCAGTCACCTGCCATTAAAAGTTCAATAAGAATTTGCCAAGTTATTAAGTGACAAAGGTTTAAAACGTGAGTTTCCTAAAAAATCATTAAATGAATTCTGGCTTGGGATGAGGACAGATTTCCCAACAATTTCTGAAATGGCCCTAAACATACTTCTGCCATTATGTACTACGTATTTATGTGAAGCACTGTTCGCTCAGCATTGATGATTATAAAATCAAAATATCCATCAACTCTAAGAAATGCTGAAGATGCTCTACGTCCTGCAGTATCAAATATTCCGCCAAGATTTAATGCTTTGTGTAAAAATAAACAAACACATCCATCTCATTAGTATACAAATTTGCTTTCCTCTTTAATAAATGGTAAAGTTATATGTATACCAAAGAATTGTTTCAAAATAAATTTCTTTATGATTCATTATCAGTAGATGTTTGATCTGTATACCTATTTTAAATACCTATATACCAGAGGTCATGTAAAAATTTCTCAGGCAAAAAGAGGTTGCAAGCAGAAAAAGGTTAAAAAGCCCTACTACCAAAGATGAGATTTTAACTGGGACCTGAAAGAAGCAAAGGAAGGCAGAGCTGAGGAGATAGAGCATTCCAGGCATAGGAGACAATCAAAGAAAATGCCTTGTAGCAAAACCCAGATAAGCAAGGATAACAGTGTCACTAAATCAAAAACTGGAAAGGTAAGGGAAGTCAGGTTATAAAGGTTCTTGGAACACCAAAAAGAAGATTTCTGTATTTGATTCTGGAAGTGACAAGGAGCCATACTGGGAAAGTTGACAAATACGGAAAATGACAAACGTATGGAGAGGGTAAAAGAAAACAAGCACACTAATGTACTAGTGATCGATCTAATTGTAAATCGGTCTAGACATTTGGGAAAGCAATTATGCCCCCAAATTGAATAAACTGTGTATAAACTATCTGACCCAACAATACAGCTACTAGGTTTATACCCCTAAGAGATTAAAAAAAAAAAAAAGAGGATAAAGACCCACAGATAGAAATCTATGGTAACTCTTCACAGCGGCAAAGAACTGGAAACAAATGGGGTGTCCACCAATTGGAGAAAGACAGAACTATGCTATACGAATTTAAAGGAATAATATTATGCTGTAATAGATAATGAAAGGGATAGTTACAGAGAGATGTGGGAAGATGTATATGAACTGATACAGAGTGAAGGAGAACCAAGAGATTAATTTATACAATGACAACATTATAAAGAAAAGCACCTTGAAAGACTTTTGACATGCAAGTGGATTAGATTTAAGTGAGGGAGGGCTGTGCAAAGTCACCAACCTCACCTTGTCCTCCAAAGTCATTTGGATCCAGTGACCAGATATGGATCAGGACAAACAGAAATGGCCCAGGATGCAGTGGGGGACATTGGCCTTTTCAAACTAAGGTCTTTAACAGGTCTCAGTTTGAGAATGGATTAAATATTAAGAATGAGATGTATAGTTTTTGTATACAGCCAACGTGGGAATGTGTTTGGACTATGCGTATTTGTTATGAGGGTTTTCTTCTTCTATTTTGCTGTTGTTGTTATTGTTTAATGGGGGAGGGGAGGGGAGAGATGAAGTAGGAATCTCATTTGATTCTCACAACAATGCTTTGAAGTGGATGATATTAGGATCCCCATTTTACATTTGAGAACACTGAAGCAGACAGATGAAGTGACTTGCCAGGGTTCCACAGCTAGTCAATGTCTGAGGAAACTAAATATTTGTTAATAGTAATTATATACATATATATATATATATTTTAATCCATAGGTCTTTGTCATTGTTGTGTTTGTTCTTCATCCTCAAAGATGAAAAGAAGTTTGGATTCTAATTCTGTTGTTTCCTGTCTTTCCTTATCCCTCCTTGCTTTGTGAGATCTGCAAATGTAATAAGCATACTATCTATCACTTTATTCAAGTCATAGACAATACCTTTATAGAGCAAAAAGCCTAACAGTTCCCTGTGATACTCTTCCAGAGACCTCCTGCCACAACTAATTTTTGATGGAATATGAATGAAATGGAATACTACTATGCACTACTATACCATAACAAATGATGAAAGACCTGGTTTCAAAGAAATCTGGAAAGACTTCTATGAACTGAAGCATAAAGAAATGAATAGAATCAAGAGAACAATTTATACCATAAAAATATTATAAAAATCAATAACTCTAAAATGCTTTAAAAATCTGAGCAAATCAATGATTAACCATGATTCCAGAAGACTAATGCTAATAAATGCTACCCATCTTCTAACAGAAGGGTGATGGATTGCCAATATGGAAATTTCTTCCCCTAGTTAAAAGGTTTATTTTCCTTAATGTGGAGGAAGGGTGGTAGTGAGGGGGAGAAAAAGGCTTCTTAATTGTATAACTAATCTTCGAGTCTAGCTATCGAACACTAGCTATGTGACCCTGGAAGAGTCACTTAGCTTTGTTTATCTCAGTTTCCTTATCTGTAAGATGACCTGGAAAAGGAAATGGCAAACCACTCCAATTTCTTTGCCAAGAAAACCCCAAAATGGGATCACAAATAGAAGAGTAGGACACAACTGATATGACTAAACAACAAAACCAGTTCTGCATACTTCTGATTATATTATCATCTAAAAATTGTCTAAGCCACACCTCTTCTATTACTAGTTCAGTAATCCTGTCTAAAAAAAGATTTTGCCTTTGTCACTTCTGTCTTTATATATACAGGGATAATTTTCTACTTAAAATCAGTCTAAAACACTGAGAGAGAGAGAAAAACCTGATACCTTAAATGAATGACTTTTTAGGACAGAGAGGTCTCCTTATTAGATACACAAAGTTCAAAATTAGTTCTCAAACATTCTATAAATTGAAATTGTGCTGTCTTTTATACACAAAGATCATAGAATCACAGATAGAGCTTTGGAGTAGAACTTAGAGAGTCCAAACTAGAGGTAGCTAGGTGGGGCACAGAGTGGACAGAGTGCTGAGACTGGAGTGAGAAAGACTTGAGTTGAAATTTTACCTCAGACACTTGCTAGCTGTGTGATCATGAGCAAATCACTTAACCTCTCAACTTCTTCATCAGGCTATCAACAGCATCTACTTCTCAGGGTTGTTGTTAAGTTCAAATAAGGTAATATTTGTAAGGAATTTAGTATAGCACCTGGCACACTTAATAAATGTGCATTCCCTTCCCTCATTCCAATCCATCTCATTTTACAGATGAGAAACCTGAAGCCCTGAGACAAATGACATGGGAAAGGTCACAAAGAAAGTGAAAGAAGCAGAATTCCTCTCAGACTCCAAATCCAGCACACCTGATGTGCCACAATGACTTCAATAACACTACTTCCCACACTATGATCTGGGGAAATTGTGGCTTTAATATTTTCCCATCAGTCCTGGAGTTCTGTGGAGCCACCTACACTTTAATTTCATCTACTGTAAAGTTTATAATGTCTTGATACACCCTGTGACAAATACGATTATATCTAGAAAAGTGACTTGGATGAATGAGAAAAGGTTGTCTGTCTGTGAAAAAGCCAAGTGAGAAATCAGAGTTGTCCAAGGTTCTCTCAGAGAATTTTCAAATAGGAATAGGAGGAGAGCTGATGTCATCAAATCGACCCTAAGTTAGGAGGGTCCTCAAAGATCAACTAATCCAAAGTCCTCATTTTACAAGGCAAATGAAGTGATTTAGTCTGCATCACACCTGCAGCTAAGTGTCAGAGGTAGGATTTTAAACCAGGTGCTCAAACTCAGAGGCACTGTCCTTTCAACTGTAGCACAATGCCTGTCTTCCCAGCTTTATTCAAGAACTACCGTTGGCTTTTGTCACAAGAAGGTCAAGTAGTTATCAATCAACAAGTCTACTATGTATCAGGCAGGTCCTGAGCTTGGTAGGCTCCAGAGATAGAAAAAGAACAACATTCTGTTACCAAGTAGCCCTCTGCCTCCCAGGGTCAGGGCAATCAATCAACACCCAAACTGACCCCATTTACCCCCTTTCTCCTTCATCCACCAGCGTTCCAGGTGAAGGATGAGACTGAGGCACCACTCTGCTCCCTATGCAATATTCCTTGGAGACAATGAGCTTCCTTGCCCATCTGCCATCCGCTATTAAGTCTATATGGCCCCTCCAATTTCTCTTTCCTGTTAATAATCACCAGCCATTTAGAAGATAACTGTCCTGGTTTCTCCCCCCCTCACCCCACCCCTGTCCCACCCCTAATCCCTTTCCCCCTCAACTCTACACCCAATACAAATGTTTGTACCACCACCACTGTCTCCCTCTGGAATTCCCATTCAATGGTGAAAAAAACTCCCCTTTATCCTAGATTTCATCTCTCATACTCTTTCCATCTGTTAGCCCTCACTGATCCTCATTCACAATTCCCATCATTAACTACACTGTTCCTAGAAGGACTGTAAGAATATTCTTTGCTCCTCATTGTCAATTCCAACCATGCCTTTTACCTTTTTCACCCACTAACTTTTTCTCCTCTGAAGTACACTCAATCAAAAATTTCCTGTCAATAAAAAGTATTGTAGCTGTAATGATGACCTTCAGTTCAGGTCATTCTTTCTCTTTTCTCAGGAAGTTCATCACCTAGGTCAGTATCCTCCTCTCCTCCCCAACTCTTGCTCTCATACGACATGTTTTATGCATGTTCCTCATTTCTCACCTGGTTCTACTACTATGGGACTTCTTTGAATGAAAGAATGCCCCCAGAACCTCATTATGGGGATAACCTAATTATCCTGTGAGATCTCATCACTAGCCCATGGCCCAAACCCATGCTTGGAGGGTGGGATGAACTCCAATCTCCATTTAAGAAGGAGAAAGTTCATTTCCGGTCTGACTTCTCTACCATAACTCCACGTTGATATCTTCCTTAGTTGTCATCATCGTCCCACCCCCCACACTTTTCACCTTCATTTGGTGTTTTTTCTTCCCCAATTAAACTATAATTTCTTTGAGGGCAGGGACTGTTTTCTTTCTTTCTTGATTTGTATCCTCAGCTCTTAGTGCTTGTCACAAAGCAGACACTTAATTTATGTTTATTTACTGACTGACTATATGGGATTTTCATATTCATGTAGATGCTCCTTCAAACTAGCTAACATCCCATTTCCTCAACATTCTTAAGACCCATACTCCACCATCTCAACTCAGTTACACATATGTGTAAGCAGGGGCGGGCCTCAGCACGTGTCTAATCTCCCTCCTTACTTGAAAACTGTCCCTCACTTGGAAATTAAACTTCATTTTGATTCCTGACTCTCCAGTCTCTAGCCTGCTTTGTTTGGCTCCAGTCATTCACAGATTAGAGGCCGATTCAGTCCAGTTGACATATGGATGGACAAATGCTAACTAGAGCTTACCATTATCCACAAGTGTGCCTCTCCTCTAACGCAGAAACTGATATTCTTCTGCTGACCATAATCTCTTATCATTCCACCTCTCTCCTTCTTCCTATACCTATTCTTCACCCTCACTGAGACCTCCACTCCCTCCAATCCTCAGTACTTTCTCAGGACATCCCCTGCCTTCATTTTTACTCCTCTCCAATCTCAACCCAACACTAAGTCAAACTCTATATAGCCCTCTCCTCTTAAATCCCCTGTCCCAGCTCGACACCACCTCCTTCCTCCTAGCCCTATCAGCAGCTTTACCAAACCTCAGATCTGGATTATTCCCACCATTCATGTTCTTTCCTCCTACTCACTAACCACTGAATGAAAAGGGGAGGAAATCTTACAACCTTGCTGGCTGGGTACATTACAAATTCATCTTGACCCTCACTGAAGCAAGGGAGTCCTTTCATACCTTAATTAGTTGTCTATGTCACTCCCCACAGAAGCTACTCCAAACCACTATTTCTCCTTATGCCCACCGCCACCCTCATTCCTCTCAATACCGCTAGCTCCCTCCTCTCTCTTTCTCTCAGCTGCTTCTTATATTACTGAAAACATGAGGTCAATTGATGTGAGCTCCCTCTTCTCCCATTCTCATTTCAACCTTTCGACATCTTTGCTTCAATCTCTTCTCTTTCTCCCCAGTCTCTGAGAAAAATGTAGCCCTCTTCCTTGCCAATGCTATCCTGCTACTTGTGTACTTGAGCCCATCCCTCCCACCTTCTCTAGCAGATTGAAAGCCTCAAACCTTCCTCTTCCGGAATTTTTAACCTCTCTCTGTCAACCTATTCTTTTTCTACTGCTTTCAAACATGCCCAAGTCTTGCATTCTAAAACTAAACAAAAGAGAACCAGAAACAGAAACAAACCAAAAAACAAAAAAACAAAACAAAACCAAAAACAAAACAAAAAAAAAAAAAAACAAAACCAACCTTTCACTAGACCCTACCATCCCCACAAGCTATCATCTATCTTTTGGCTCTCCTCTCTTTCTCAAACACCTAGAGAAAGTTGTCTACACTAGCTGCCTCCACTTTTCTCTCTTATTCACTTCTTAACCCTTTGCAATGACTTCAGATCTCATCACTCGGGGGCAGTTACCTGGCGCAGTGGATACAGCACTGGTCCTGGATTCAGGAGGACCTGAGTTCAAAACCGGCCTCAGGTACACAACACTTACTAGCTGTGTGACTCTGGGCAAGTCACTGAACTCCACTGCCTAACCAAAACAAAACAAAACAAAACAAACAAAAAAAAAACAACAACAACAAGATCTCATCACTCAACTGAAACTGTTCTCTAAGGATACCAGTGATCACAACTGTCCAATTGGATGGGTTTTCTCAGTCTTAATCCTATCTACTGCATTTGACACTCTAACTCCCTTTCTCAATATTCTTCTCTAAGTTCCTGAAACATTCCTCCCTCACAGTTTTCTTTCTATGCATCTTATGACTCCTCAGTCTCCTCTGTTGGCTCACTATCTATACATATCATGTCCCCAACTGTGGATGTTCTCCAAGGTCCTGTATTAGACCCTCTACCTTTCTCCCTCTCTATTCTCATCAGCTCCCATACATCAACTATCATCTCTATGCAGGTAATTCTAAGATCTATATACCGAAGCTCAATATTTCCTCTGAGCTTCAGCTCTGTATAACCAATTGCCTTTTGGACATTTTATTTCACAGAACCATCTTGAATTAAACACTTCTAAAATGAACTCATCATCTTTCCCCCTAAACACTTAACCCTGCCTGCCTCAGTTTCCTATTGTGTAAAATGAGTTAGAGAAGGAAATGGCAAATCACTCCAGTATCTTTGGCAAGAATACCTTGACATAGGGCTTACTTCCACCTTTCAAACTTCCTAGTTCTGTTGAAGTTGCAACAAGCTTTTCAGTGTTTCAAGTCTGTAATCTTCATAATATTCTGGAATCCTCACTTTCTCTCATCCCACAAATCCAATTAGTTACTAAATGTTGCTACTTCTATATTCACAAGACTTGTGCCTCTTTCCACTAATTTTAGTCTAGTCCTCTCACAATTTCTTGACTAACTTACTGCAATAAGAGGGCAAAGATGGGAGAGGAACAGAAGCAGTACTGCCAAGCTTTCCACCCCACCAACTTGACCAAAGAGATGTAGAAAATGCACCAGAAAAATTTCTATTGGGAAAATCCAAGAAAAAAGTCATAGTGAGTCATTTTTTCAATCCAGGTTGGCATAGGGAGACAGGGAAGTCGTTGACTTCACTAGGTCTGGGGACTAGACATGGTCAGGAGCCTGGGAGCACCAGCAAGCCCAGGGATAGGGTATATACTGGGTCAAGAGGGGGTATCAGACCCATACCAGCACTTCACATACAGAGGATGGTAAAAGGTGCCAATTGGAAGCTTTGTTGCCCACTACTCAGTTCCAGGTCACACAAATTCCAAAGTTGGGGATGGGTTGACAGACCTCAGCTGCATACTCTTCATGCAGCAAAGCACAGTCTCAGTTCCAGCACCTATCCAAGACTGAAGATTACAGAAGAATAACGAGGGCAAGAATCCCGGACTCGAAGGGAGCCTGGAGTTCTGTCCCTCTGAACCAGGAGAGCTTCCCAGCTAGCTGACAGGTGCTGAGTCCACGAGCAATTCACTACTGCTCAGACAGAGCCAAACCCAGGTCAGGACTTTGCAGAGCTCAGACCAGGAGCACAAAAATCAAACTTTGTCCTGGATCACAGCACTAAAAGTGTGTAGGTTCCCAGCTGACCAGTCCCCAAGATCTTCGAACAACATCATTCAATAACCCAAGAAAGCATCAGCAGGATCAGCCTAGCCATTCACAACATAAATGTGTAGAGCCTGGCCCTAATATCAAGTCACAAGTCAGGAAGTAGGCTGAAAGAATGAACAATCTGAAAAAGAATCCCACTGTAAAAAAGCTATTAAGGTGACAGGGACATTCAAGATATAAATACAGAATAAGAGAATTATCTACAAGCAAATCCTCAAAGGAAAACACAGCATGGGCATGAATTCAACTACAATTCCTGGAAGAGATAATGCTGAACAACAACAACAACAACAACAACAATAACAAAAAAAGTTTTAAAAAAATTATTATTTTTTTTAATCAATGAGAGTGGTTGTGGAAAAAACTGGAAAAGAATTTGAAAGCTAAGGAAGAAAGAAAAGGGTACAAAACCTAATTCAAGCAATAAACTTCCTGAAAATCAGAATGGCAATTGGGGGAAAAAAAATTAAAATATCTTTAAAAAAAGAAGAAAATTAGAATAGACATGAGGCAACAAGAAACAATAACATCAAAAGACTGAAAAAAAATAGAAGAAAATTTAAGATATCTCACAGCAAAAACAAATGACTCAGAAAACAGATTCAAGAGAAAAAAAAAAGTAATCATTGGCCAACTTGTACACCATGACCAAAAAAAGAGAGTCTAGACATCATATTTTGAGAAATCTTATATTATTCAAATGGTCTCTTGACTAGTCACCCTTACCATTTTCAGTTCATCCTAAACACTGCTGTTGCCAAAACCATTTTCTGCAAATTCTACATCTAACCATTTGACTCCCTTACTCAATCAACTTTAGTGGCTTCTTACTGCTTCTAGGATCAAATGGAAATTCTTGTTTAGTTAAGACCTAAGAAATATTTGCTGAATTTTATTGCCAGAAGATGGAGTGTCTACACTGGAGAAATCATTGATATTTCAAAATGAGGGATCATGGTGGCTTTTGCCTTTGGGTTCACTCCTTACAAATCTAACTCAAGTTCTAGAAATTTAGAACAATTTTAACTAATAGTTAACATATTGCTCTGTAGAGCTGCAGTAGAGAGAACTAACTCTACAGCAGAAAGCGGCCTTCCAGGATCTTCAATTCCATTTGTTTTACACATCTCCAGCCAATATCTCTTAGAGTAAGCAGTGTAAATTCCAAACTAGAAGTAAGTAAAGTGTTTTTTCTCCTTAGTGAAATTCAGTTAGCTTAGTCTGTAATTCACTAAAGTACATATACATGGGGTGTTTTCTTCTTCCTAACTTTACAGAAGAAGAAAGTGAAGCCCAAAGAGATTACTGGCAGCCAGGAATAGTGTTCTTTCAACTCTTTACCTACCATGATGTCATTATCATAACTTAAACTACCATGTCAAGTGATGAAAAAATGGTAAATGGGTTATACTAAATAATTTGGTAGGAAAATGTAGACATAAAACAGTTAAAGAATACAGATGCATTTGTAAATATCACAGAGGAGGAGAATGGAAAATGATCAGTAGTATCGTAAATTTCTTGTTGTTCAGCCCTATTCACTCTTCATGATCCCACTTTGGGGTTTTCCTGGCAAAGACACTGGAGGGTTTGCCATTTCCTTTTCTAACTCTCTTTATAGGAGGAGCTGAGGCAAACAGGGTTAAGTGATATGCCTGGGGTCACACAGGTAGTGTCTGAGGCAGAATTTGAACTCATAAAGATGAGTCTTCCTGTGCCACCTAGTTGCCCCACTGCAAATGTTCTAGAGAGGAAAATGATCTTGTAGAAATCTTATCATTACAGGCCTGGCACAATCTAGCACCAATCTACATTTCCAACCACGTCACATCACACCCTACCCCCTTATATATTTTACAATCCAAACTAGACAATTAGCTGTCCCTGAATTCAGTACACCACTACTATTAAGCCTCCATGCACTTGAACCAACCCTGCCCTATGACTAGAATGCAAGGCCTTTTCATCTCCTACTATCTCCTACTAACTGAATTCTTATCTTCCCTCAAGATTAGTCTCCTCTCTCAAGAAGTCTTTTAATGATTCACAATTGTTTATATCTTCTTCCATTCTCAAATTACCTCCAAGTACTTATTTGTATCTAAGTTGTATTGCCCCACACCCTATCCCAGTTCAAAGCTGGATCCCAGAGAGCCAAGTTAAGTTTTTGTCTGCGTCCCAAGCTTTCAATATAGTTAAGGTGTTTAATACGCTTCTTTTGTCAACATTTCTCAAGTTACCTTTTCTCAAGAATGAAAGCACAACCATCACTCATAGGCCTCTTTAACACCTCTCCTAGACCTCTCTTTAAACACCTCAACATTAAATGTGCTATAGGAGGAAGTAGAAATATCACTTAAAAAAATAAAATAAAACCCCCAGTGCCATCCTGAAAACCACCTTCCAAATCCAAAGCCTCTCATTCAAGTAGACTCAAATAAGCCATCCCAGGTCCCAGATTTTGAGGTAGCTGTGGCAGTAGAGTACTAGCTCAGAAAGGTTACACTAAGACCACTGCAGATGTTGAGCCTCATTGCATCTAGGATCCTGGGGATAATAGATAGGAAATGGGGTTACCTTCAGGGAGTAAGAAATCTAGTGATCTGATTCCATTCCACCTCCTCCAACAGACTGTCCTCTGTGTTTCACTTATTTCAATCTTTTTCTCTCTACTGGATCATTTCCTGTTACCTACAAAGACACCCATGTCTTCCCTATCCCGAAAAAACCTTCACATGATCCTTCCATCCCTGCTATCATCCTATACCTCATCTGCCCTTTCTGGCTAAACTCCTCAAAAAGACTGTCTACAACAGGTGCCTCCACTTTCTCTTCTCATAATCTCTTCTTGTTAAAATCTAGATTCCGTCTTGATCCTTTCCATCAAAACTGCTCTTTCCAAAGTTACTGATGGGTCTCTTAGTTGCCAAATTCAATAGCCTTTTCTCCAGGACCTCTCTGCAGCCTCTGATGCTGTTGATCATTCTTTCCTCCTTGACATTCTCTCCTCTCTAGGTTTTCAAGACACCACTCTCTCCTGCTTGTCCTAATACCCACCTGACCACTCCTCAGTCTCCTTTGTTGGATCCTCTTCCAGATCATGTCCTCTGACTTTAAGTGTCCCCCAGGGTTCTGTACTGGCCCTCTTCTCTTCTCCCTCTATAGTACTTTACTTGGTGATTTCATCAATTCCTATGCATTTAGTGAGCATCTCTATGCTGATAATTCTCAAAATTTACCTATCCTGCCCCAAACTCTCTGAAAACTTCCATTCTCACATCTCCAATTGCCTTTCAGACATCTCGAATTGGATGTTCAGTAGACATCTTCAACTATGTGTGAAGCGGAACTCATTATCTTTTCCCCTAAACCTTCCCAGCATCCTTTTCCTTAGTACTGTAGAGGGCAACACCCATCTTCCCAGGCCCTCAGGCTTACATCCTGGATTCCCCACTATCTCTCACACCACTCCTCCACATCCAATCTGTTGCCAAGGCCTGTTGATTCTACCTTTGCAACATCTCTCAAAAACACCCCCTTCTCTGACACTGCCACCACTTTGGTGTAGGCCCTCATCACCTCAAACCAAGATGACTGAAATACCCTGCTGATGGTGTGCCTGCCTCAAGTCATGTTACACTGACTCATCTTACTCTACCACTGCCCTGCCCCAACTCAATAAACCCCAAAAGCTTCCTTTGGCCTCTAAGAACAAATATAAAATGCTCTGTTTGGCATTCACGGCCCTTCGTAGCCTAGCCCCCTCCTACTTTTCCAGTTTTCTTATACTTTACTTCTAGGCAAGTACTCTTTGATTCACTGACACTGGCCTCCTGGCTGTTCTACAAACAAGACATTCCATTTCTTAGCTCTGGGTATTCTCTCTGGCTGTGCCTCATAACCCCCATAGCTCTTCCTTCTCCATTCTGGCTGACTTCCCTGACTTCCTTTAAGTCCCAACTAAAACCCCACCTTCTGCCTCAGACACTTGATACTTACTAGCTGTGTGACCCTGTGCAAGTCACTTAACTCCAACTGCCTCACCAATAAATAAACAAATGCATAATAAAAAAAGCAAAAAATAAAAATAAAATACCTTCTCTGGGAAGATTTTCCTAACCCCTTTTAATTCCAATGCCTTCCCCCATTAATTATTTCCTGTTTATCCTGTATATAGCTTACCTTATATTTATTTGCATGTTGTCTTTTCCAGGAGGGCGGGGACTATCTTTTTAAATGTTTATTGATTGCGATCAATCAATTGAGGTTCCAGGAAGAATAAGAAACAAAAGTTCACCCCAGCCCCTAAAGACTTAATCCATCTCAGAAGTATAAAAGAAAAGATCCTAGTCCTTAGCTTCAGAGGCAGTAAGGGCTCACAGCAAATTTGTGGTTAGTAGTGATAGGACCCTAGAGGGTGGTGCCTCCATATCAAATGGTTATTTGTCATACAAAACGCCAGCTCCCTCAATCACAAGCATTTGTGGTTGTTCAGTATGAGGCTAGAATTGAACTTACATCTTCCTGACTCCAGGCTGAGCACTCTATCCACTGTGCCACCTATCTGCCCATAAGCATTTATCAAACTCTTACTAACGACTTGATAGGCACAATGCTAACCCCTAAGGAAACAATTTGTTGCTGTTTAGTTACGCACAACTCTACATGACCTATGGACCATACTGTCCATGGGAGTTTTCCTGGAAAAGATATTGGAGTAGTTTGCCATTTCCTTCTCCAATGGATTAAGGCAAACAGAGGTTAAGTGACTTATCCAGGGTCACAAAGCTAATAAGTATCTGAAGCTACATATGAATTCAGGTCAAAGAAAGTCCTTCCTGTCAAGAAGTCACATTCTAATGGAGGAGACAACAAATAACGATGTATGTAGACTACATTTACAGAGTAGATGGAAGGTAATCTCATAGGAGAAGGAAGGAAAAGAGAAAAGCCTCCTGTAAAAGGTAGAATTTGAGCTGAGTCTTGAAGCAATCCAGAAAATCTAAGAGGCAAGGATGAGGATAAAGAGCTTTCCAGGTATGCGGAATAGTCTGTGTACAAAGCCACAGAAATGGGTGATGGAGGGCAGCTAGGTGGCGCAGAGGATACAGCACCAGCCCTGAAGTCAGGAGGACCTGAGTTCAAATCTGGCCTCAGACCAAACACTTGACACGTACTAGCTGTAGCTGTGTGACCCTGGGCAAGTCACTTAACTCTGATTGCTTAAAAAAAAAAAGAAAGAAATGGGTGATGGAGTGTCATGTGTCAAGAACAGTAAGGAGGCCAGTGTAGGTAGATCATAAAGTACATGGAGGGGAACAGAATGTAAGAAGACTAAAAAGGTAAGAAGAGGCTATATTATAAAGAGCTTTAAATGCCAGAGGATTGTATATTTTATTTAGGAGGTAATAGGGGCCGCTGCAACTCAAATATATGTGTAAAATATTCAAGGGTCAGCATTAGGAAGATTACTTTAGTAGTTCAGTGGAGTATGAGCAAGACTGGGGAAAGACTTGAAGCAAGGAGACAAATTAGAAGACTACTGACTATTGTAGTACAAGAAAGAAGTGATAAGGGACTTTATGTTAAGGTGGTATCTAAGTGGAAAGGGACAGAAGTTGCAGAAGGTAGAATCAACAAGTCTTATTAGCAAGACCTGATTTAATATGTGGGGTGAATGAAAGTGAGTCAGTCACTCAATAAACATTTATTTTATTCTATTTTATTTATTTATTAGGCAATTGGGGTTAAATGACTTGCCCAGGGTCACACAGCTAGTAAGTGTTAAGCATTTGGTCTGAGGCCGGATTTGAACTCAGGTCCTCCTGACTTCATGGCTGGTGCTCTATCCACTGTGCCACCTAGCTGCCCCCTAAATAAACATTTATTAAGTGCCTACTATGTGCTGGCACTATGTTAAGCTCTGGCTACATATACAAAGATACAAATATTATATAACACCAAAAAAAAATACAAAGAAACATAACCAACAAATGTAAAAGACAGTCAGTCCCTGATCTCAAGGGACTCACAGACTAATTGGGGACAACATGCAAACAACTATATGTACAAATAGAATATATGCAGGATAAATTGAGAGATAATCTCAGAGATGTTTAGTCATTTCAGTCATGTCTGACTCTTCGTGACTCCATATGGGGTTTTCGTGGCAAAGGTACTAAAGTAGTTTGCCATTTCCTTCTCCAGCTCTTTCGACAGATGAGGAAACTGAGGTAAAGAGTGAAGTGACTTGCCCAGGGCCACACAACTAGTGTCCGGGACCAGACTTTAACTCAAAAAGATAAGTTTTCCTGACTCCAGGACCAGCATTATATCCACTATGCCACCTAGTTGCCCAGTCTCAGAAAGGCACTAGAATTAAGGAGGATTGGAAAAGATTGCCTGTACAAAGTAAGATTTTAGCTGAAAGGATCTAGACCTGAAAGAAGCCAAGGAAAGGGTATGTAAGGTATAAGAAGACTAGGGGAGAGGATGCAGGAGAGAAAGGGAAGGTTATGAAAGGCTCTGAATGCAAGAGAATTTTATATTTCATCCTGGAGGTGACATGGAGTCACTAGAGTTGAGTGAGCAGAGGGATGACATAGGCAGAACTGTACGTTGTGTGCTTCAATTTCCTCAACCATGAAATGCAGATAATAAAAGCACTTACCTGCCAGGGATGTTATGAGGATCAAATGAGATAATATTTGTAAAGGGTTTAGCACAGTGCCTGACACACAGTAGGTGCTCAATAAATACTTGCCCCTTTGTCCTATCCCTGCTACTCCTTCCCTATACACCAGGGTGGTCGCAGTGTCAGAGAAAAACAAACTGGCAAGAGACTGGATATGAGTGAGAGAGTGAAGGAGTCCAGAATCAAAGATGACATCAAAGTTTCAAGATGGTCACACTTTCAACAGATAACAGGAAGTTGATAAAGAAGCAGGGAACTTACATAATATATTTGATACAACCCTCCCCCTGCCACCCTGACACCATCTACTTCTTGATCCAGTGACACTGGCTACCTAACCGTTTATCCAACAAGACACTCCATCTCTTGGCTCCAGGCATATTCACTGCCTGTCTCCTATGCCTACAATGCTCTCTATTCTCATTTCTACGTCCAGACTTCCTTCAAGGACCAGATAAAATCACAACTTCTACAAGAAGCCTTTCTCAATCCCTCTTAATTCCAGTGCCTTTTCTCTTTTAATGATTTATTTGTCTTACATATAGCTTGCATTGCATATATTTGTTTGGATGTTGTCTTTCCCATTAGACCGTAACTTCCTCGATGGCAACCACTGTGTCTTTTGCCTTTCTTTGTATCCCCAAACATTATCATGGTGTCTGGCACATAGTAGGTACTTAATAAATGTTTACTAACTCTCTGGCTGATAAGTCTAAAGACCTCAATTACTGGGATAAGAATTCACTATGCATAAAACAAACAAAACAAAATCACTGAGAAAACTAAAACTGGAAGGCATTCTGGCATAAACTAAATATTGACCAACATCTCATATCACATATCAAAGCAAACTCCAAATGGGTACATGGCTAAGAAAGAAAGGGTAACATCAAAAACTAATTCAGATTAATGAATTTATGACCAAACAAGGGAAAGAGAGCATCACAGAAGATAAAATGTACAATTCTGGCTATGTAAAATTAAAAAAGGTTTTGCAAAAACCAATGTAGCTTAAATGAGAAAAGGAGCAGGTGCCTGGTAGAAAAAAGTTTGCAGCCAATGTTTTTGATAAAGGGCTCATTTTCAAGCTATATAAATTGAACTTATTCAAATCTCAATTGAAATAAGGTCAAATGATATGAGCAAGCCATTTTCAAAGGAAGAAATCCAAGTTATTATCAGTCACATATGATAAAATATTTTAATTCAATAATAGAGAAATGCAAATGAAAGCAAAACGGAGGTTCTACTTTGCAACCATCTGACTGGCAAAACTGACAAAAAAGGAAAACTGGAGGGGCTTTAGGAAAACAAGCACACTAGTGCACTGCTGGCACAGGTGTGAACTGGCCCTGCCATTCAGGAAAATAACTTGGAACTATCCAACAATTTACTACACTCTCCAGGACATATCCTCTTGCCCAGAGATATGATCACCAAGCCTATACCCCAAAGAGACCAAAGACATACAAAAGGACCCACATATACCAAAATATTTATAGCAGCTTTATTTTTGATGGCAAAGAACTGTAAACTAAGGAGGTGAACATCAACTGGGAAATGGCTTCAGAGAAACTTTGGGAAGACGTATCAAATGATGCAGAGTGAAGTGAATAGAACCAGGAAAGTAATTTATATTGTAACAATGCTATAAAGACAAAGAATTTTGAAATACTTAAGTATTCTTACCAGTGCAATGACCAACCATCTTTCCAAAAGACTGATAAGGAAGCATGCTATATCACCTGGTATCAAACAAGATGTACATTTTTGGACATGGCTGATGGGGAATTTATCTTGCCTGATATGTACATTTTATTACAAGGATTTTTCTTTTCTTTTCCTTCAGGAGGATGAGAGGTACAGGGGGAAAAACTTGAATTGAAAAAAACTGATTTAAAAAACAGTAATTAGGAAATTCCAAATGGGGAGATTTGGGGGGTGGGCTAAAGATAATGAGTTTAGTTTCATAATGAGTTTATGGTGCCTATGCAACATCCAATTCCTGATGTCCAAAAGCTGAAGAGAAAATCCTTTTCCTCCATTCTTCACCTTCCTGAATTAACAGAAACCTCGGGAAATATTGCATCCCTAGAAACTCTTTCTAGTACAAGGTGCACCTACCTTTATGATCCTGGCATACTGGGCCAGGAGAAAAGTAGACATATTTCTCATTCCCAGATTATCCTTTTTGCCCCCATTACTTATCAAAATGTCTTCCTTTTAGAAACTTATTGAATTCTTTGTTGCAGGCATCCACCAACCTCCAAGTTCTCCTTCCTTTTCTTCCTCAAGGAACTTAGTAGTAGACTTAAAGTTTTCTACTTCCATCCACCCAACCTTTGCCCTTATCCTCAGGGACTTCAATGTATATACTGGTATCCCTTCAAATTTTCTAGTCTCATAAAGTCATCAACTTCCTCAACTGACATTTTTACCTAACTATACACAGGGACAGGTCCTTTTCCTTGTGACCTATCTGTGGTCACACAGACCTTGATCTGTCTGTAGCTTTCACTTACAATTTTTCATTTCTTTTACACAGAAATCTGAATCTTCACTCTCCAACCATAACCTCTTAATCATAACCTTCATCTCTCCTTCTGCCTCAGTTAACTCGGCCCCCATTATCTGTTCTCTTCTCAACTTATAACCACTGCTCTTATAACCCTTCAATGTCTTGAACAGGGGTGGGAAACCTGCGGCCTCGAGATCACATGTGGCCCTCTAGGTCCTCAAGTGCAGCCCTTTGACTGAATCCAAACTTCACAGAACAAATTCTTTTATTAAGGGGTCGTGAACCTATCACTGACTAGCTGGACAATGACAGTTCAACAATATACTACCAGTTACCTTTGAATCATTTGTACCTTGTGTCCTTTAGCACCAACCTTGAGTTATCCCTATCACTAACTTTCATTTTTCCTATTCATTTGTTTCTGAATGCTCCTGCAGAAAGCTAATTACAAATTTATGCTTTGTAATATGAATTAGGCCCTCAATGCTTCATAGCAAACTTCTTTGACCTACAGGAAATAAAGGAAAACTCCCATATCCAAAGAATGATCAAATCTTGTCCATTCTATCTCTACAACATTTTCCCCATCTGTTCCTCTTATCTCCATTCACATAATGTCTACCCTAGCTTAAGATTTCATAACCGCAAACCTAGACTATTGTAAGCCTCCTCTTTAGTCTCCCTGCCTGTAGCCTCTTCCCTCTCCAAGCCATTTTCTACATAGCTGCCAAACTGATCTTGTTAAAAACACAAATCCTGGCCTTGTCACCCCACTACACAAAAAATTTTCAGTGAGCTCTTATTGTCTCTAGTCCTCAGTCTGGCATTTAAAACATCTGATAATATAGCTAGCTGTTACTTACCCTTTCCAGTCTGTCTTTCTTTTTTAATAGTACTCCCTTTCACACACTTTCTGTTCTGGTTAAAGTGTCTAATTAGGTATTATCCGTATGTGATATTCCATCTCTTGACTCCATGCCTTTGCATAAATGGTGCCTCATCTCCAAAATGCACTTTCTCCTCATTTCTACTACCTTTTGGAATCCATAGCTCCATTCAAGGCTCAGCTCAAAAACCATCTCCTACATGACTCCTTTCCTGAACTACTCAGTTATTAGCACTTTCTCTGTGAAAATTATATTGTATTTACATACGTGCAGCCCTTCAATAAAATGAGACTGCTGAGGGGAAGGAATGTTTTGGTTGTTTTTCTATGTTTTAGTCTAGTTCCTGCACAAAGCAGGTCCTTAACAAGTATCTCTTTAATTGATCAACTGGGCAAAGATAGCCAGTCCAGACCAAAAGGGCATTTGTGCTAGATAAGACATAATTTTCAAAGCATTGAGAAATTAATGTTCTATACAGTTCAAAAGGGGAAAATACACTGGGAAAAAAATCACTGATATTATGCAAAAAAGGTAACACCTATCTCTTGTTCTAATCAACTTTTTCAACTGTAATGATTGCCATTTTCACAATCCATCCATCCATCAATCAATGGAATGTCTACTATGTGCTAAACACTGTGTTAATTAAGTACTGGGAATACAAAAAGAGGCAATGCCGTACCTGTTTTCAAGGAGCTTTACAATCTAATGGAGTAGAGAAGACACTAAGAAGACGTACAAAAACACTGACCAATAAACCTACTTTCTCATATCAATAAAATCTTAATAAGAATGATTTCAATGAATATTGAATATCCCTGATGAAAATTTTAAAGAAAACAGGATATCACAGACCATTTTCTGAGAGATTATTTTTGCTTAGTCATGCAAATGACAAAAAGGGTATAGAGACTACAAGATCCACCATGTTTATATCTATATATATATATATATAGATATATATATATATTTTTAAAGCATTTGATTTTGGTAGAACAAAAGCTGCCATAAGGTCTCTTTTTCAACAGGTGTCTATCATGAATAATTTAAGATCAATCAAGGTTCCTAGACAGACAACAAACAGAATTGTGTTCAATAATGATCTGATAATCATTGTTAGACAAGGAACAAAACATAAAGACAGAGTCACTGCACATAGTTCAAATAGAAGGAGGATTCCAAATACATAG
Source organism: Vombatus ursinus (assembly GCF_900497805.2). Taxonomy (NCBI): domain Eukaryota; kingdom Metazoa; phylum Chordata; class Mammalia; order Diprotodontia; family Vombatidae; genus Vombatus; species Vombatus ursinus. The sequence continues at coordinate 54,254,000 of NW_020948983.1, read as the reverse complement.
TGTTAACCTCCAAATATTCTTCTTTGCAGATGTGGTGCTGACTTCATCTAGCCTCAGAATAGTACAGGGCATCCTCAATGAATTAAGTATACATTCAGTTGCATGTGAGTAGGCACAATTAACACAGGAAAATCAAATGGATGAATGCCTATTGTCCAGACTCATGAGCTCAATGGGCTTCACTTCTCCATCTATGTATATTGGATAGGCACAAAACATGGACAAATGAACTGGGCCAGAAGTTAACAGAAAGCCAGTGAACTAGATTGTATTTGGAAAACTACATCATTTTCAATAACCTCAAATTGCTCCCTCAAACAAAAACATCATTTTAACAAGTACACTCAAAGTAATTATATATGGCTGCAAATTACAGAACATTGCAATCTTTGAAGCATTAAAACCATAGGTTACTCAAAAGGTGATGGAGAGACACACAATGGGAATAAATAGGCTGCAATACATTTTAAAGTATGAATGTCAAAAGTAATCACACAGCCAATAATGAATAACAGAACAGACTGAATCCTGCATTGGTATAAATGAAACGTTAATATACCTAGAGGAAAGTCTCATTAAGTTGGTTAGATTGTCTTAAATACTCACATGAGTCTCATTAATAAAAAGGATATTTCTTCTGACAAAGGAGAACACAATCTATTCATGCCTGTTCATCTTGTACAACTTGTTCACATACTACTACAATTTCCTCACAGAGATTTAACCCAATGTGCTAAGTGAGTTCATTGCTTCCTTGTGACCTAAGAATATCAGTGGATCACACAGTCAGTCTGTAGGTTATACAAATTCTCACCAACTGATCAGCCTATCTTCTTTTTCAAATTCACATTTCTTACTCAGATTCTCCTTCATAAACCTATCACCAAGTGTCTCTCCACTACCCTCTAGGTAATTCCCATTTTCAGTTCTTTGGACTACAGGGCTTCTTAAACTTTTTTCCACTCCAGAATCCGAACACATTTCTGAGTTTCAGCAGTATTTGTTGGCACTGTGTGGGCATGACAACATGAGCAGCACAAAATGTGCATGTCATGTGTTCTGAACCAAAGCTGCAGTCAAGTTGTGCTACGCAACCAGGACAAGCGCTGCCAGAAACACCTCAAATTCATTATGCATTTGATTTTCAATTAATTTTTGGTCATTGCGCATTCAGAAACCTCTTGCTGTTGCCAAATTTTTCACGCCCCCATATGGGGTCACAACCCACAGCCTAAGAAGCCTTGTGAGTCAGAGATTGCATTGCTCTCTTACTCATATACTACCACAAAGAACATTGGTGTTACAAAAATGGGACTTTGTTTTAAAAGTATAAGCTATTTAAAAAATTCTGAAATTTCCTAAACTGTCTAAATCATTGTCTTTTTAGTTTTTTTAATTCTGAATTTAAACATCAAAAAAAGGCCTTTCCATGAACACAGAACACAAAAAGGATTACAAAAGAAATAGTAATCCCCTCCTTACATAATCTGTTTCTTTAAAAAAGTACAAAATGAATTTCACACATTACTCTCAAAACTGTCCTGCCCATCTGTGCTTCCCCATGAAGTTTCCTTTGCACTCCTCTGTCCATTTAAAAAATGTTTCAATAACACTTTTTTCTTTGGCATCACTTTTACGCACTCCATCTCCCTCAATAAAAACTGAAAGAAAAAAAGAACCCTTATAACCACTAAGTACAGTGAAGTAAAATAAATCTGCATAGTGGCCATATCCAAAAATAAATGTCTTTCTTCATCCGAGTCCATCATCTTTCTGTCAGGAGTTGGGCAGCATGCTTCATCACAGATCCTCTGCAGACATGGTTGATTATTGCTTTGATAAGAGTTTATTAGTCTTTTGTTTTGTTTTTCTTTATAATATAATATAGCTGTTTATTGTATAAAATGTTCTAGTTTTGGTCACTTCACTCTACATCAGTTCCTACTATCCAGGATTCTGTGAAATTATCTTAGTCATTTCTGTAGCTCAATATTACATCATTATAGTCATATACCGTATTTGTTCAGGATTTTAGTTCTTTGATTTTCTCTTCCCATCTCCCTTCCCTCCCCCCATTGTTCTTCAGGACCAGGAAATTTGTTTTTGCTCTTATCTCCCCAGCATTATCTTTCTTCTTAAACATGCCACCATACCCTAACCCTCCTTGTTTCCCTGTTAGGCTTGATGTTATTTCTACAGCAAACAGTTTGTGTGTGTTCCTCCTTCCTGTATCTATTTCAGATAAGGTTCATCTGATGCTCACTCCCCTCCCCCCTATGTTTGTATATTCTTCTTTTTACATAACTCAATTACAAAAAATAACAATTTTCATCCCCTTTCCTCCTTTCTACAGTAATGTATTCTCTTAACCCTCTTCAAACCTACAGAACAGAACCAATTCACCTCCTGTTTCTGTTTTTCTTATTTAACTACTCAATACTCTTTGAAGACATTAAGGTTCTGAAGGAACACCTGTTTTATTTCATCCCATTAGAGTGTTAGCTCTTCCTCAGGCAATCCCTTTCAATTGCTGTTGGCTGGTCTGTGAACAAGACACCCTATCTCTTAGCTCCGGGCATTTTCTCTGACTATCCGCCATGCCTGAAATGCTCTCTCTCCTCTGCTCCTCCACTAAACCAAATGACCAACTGAACTCTCTGGCTTTCTTTAAGTCCCAACCAAAATCCCTTCTAAAGGAAGCTTTGCCCAACCCTTCTTAATTCCAGTGCCTTCCCCGTTAATTATTTCCTATTTATCCCACATACAGCTTGCTTTGTATATATTTGCTTGCAAGTTGTCTCCCCCATGTCACTGTAAGCTCCTTGAGGGGAGGAACTGTCTTTTGCCTCTTTTTATATCCCCAGCATTTAATACAGTTCCTAGCACATAGTAGGTGCTTACAAAATGTCTGATTGCTCAAATAAATTTACCTTTTAAGGTGTGTCTTGATCCATGCCTTTGCATTTCAAAGTTCCTATTCAGGTTTTGTGTGATTCTGTTTTTCCTTGATACTTGAACTGCTTCTTTTAGAATGCTTTCAATCCTCATACTTTCTATTCCAGTGTACAAAGATCAACGTTCAACGACATCATGGGTATTAAGAAATGAAGAGGCGGAGATCTGTCCCTTCCTTTTAGACCCCTGTGACTTGTTGTTGTCTTATTCTCTTTCATTTTCTTCTTCCCACTTTGAGGTACCAGTGGTGATCCCCACCTTACCCAGCTGAAGCCATGTTGACCTTAGAGCCAGGATTACAGTGAGGACGTGGCAGTCAGACAACAAGTCTAGGAAGCCAGGAGAAGTCAGGATGTCTGGAACTGCAGCCCAGTGTGGGTTTTGGACTTGGAACAGAGACTGTGCTCTATCATAAGCTATTTGTATATTTGTTTCATATTTTTTAAAGTAAATGAGTTTTTAATCAAAGCTAATGCAACTACCAGTGGTTAAATGGAACTGAGTTACAGGGGAGCCCTACTACACTTGAGGCAACATTAGTGGAAACTGAAGCCATTTGTAGAGAGCCTATGCTCCTCCCAATACCCTGAAGGGTTCAGGAGAACCCTGGGGGTAGGAGGAAGTGAAATGTAAGATACTGGCCTTCAGGTAATAGGGGCTAGGGTAGCTAGTTTTACAAGAAGGGCTTGATCTGGGGTAAAATCAGGCCCTTCATTTTTTGGAGACTCCCTGGAGAGATTCTCTGCTCAGGATTTTTTATTTTAGATATCCCTACACTAAGAGATCCTAGAGAAATTTGGACAACAAATTTTAGGAAGTAAATTTACAGCCAGTTTTCCAGTGACTGTTCCTTCGCAAGTCAGTTCCATTGCGGTAATTCTGTAAACTTCTTTTGTTGACTGATACTTTTTGTATTATTGAATTCTGTATATAAGTACTGCTATACTGACACATTTTATATTACTGAATTATGTATAAGTGTTGATAGTAAGCTTAATATGAGAAATCTGGAATCACTAGATTGCCACTGTCTAGTAGAAATGTTGACATTGTTCTTTGGCATTCAAACCAATCTAGACTGCTTACCTACAGAAAGCTGAGGTGCTGCTGTGTCTGTACATTTATTTTATACCTCTGAAGTAGACATTTCTTTGTCAAAACTAAAAACAAAACAAAATTTTAAAATAGAATGCTTCCAGGCTTTTTTCTTTGATGAAGCAGCTCTGATTTTTGATTATGACAATTCTGGCACTTTTCCTTTTGTAATTTCTTTCAGGTGACTAGCCAGTGGATTCATTCAATCTTTGCTTCCTCCATTGCCTCTGAGAGATTTGGGCACTTTTATGTCCAGGATGTTTTTTAATCATGATTTTCTGGGAGTCTAATAATTCTTTAAACTGTCCTTGATCTGTTTCAGGTCACTTTTAAAATATAAGATCTTACTTTTTCTTCTATTTTTTTTTTCAAACTCTTGATTTTGCTCTAATATTTCTTGCTGTCTCATGAAGTCATGTATTTCTATCTGGCCAATTCTAGTGTTTATGGACTCCCTTTCTGGAGGAAAGTTTAGCACTTATTTCTTCTTCAAAGTCTTCCCTTAAGAGCTTTTACTTTTTTTTTTTTTTTTGGTAATCTCTTACTTTATTTCTTTAGGTGTTAATGAAGTCCTTAGAAAAATTCATTTTTTTCCTTTTGAGAACCTGCTTGCAGATGTTATGGAGATTTTTTTTCTCCTTCTTGGGAATCTCTAGACATACATTTATACTGGCCAGTGTTTCATTTGGCCTACTATTTACCAACTTAAGTTCCTGAACTGGGGATTTGGGCCAGGGCCAGGGCCCTCTTCCTCCTGAAGTTTCTGGGTTGGGTGGTGAGCCCGGTTTGGTCTTGCCTTGAGTTAACCGGGTTCCTGGGCTGTCCTCACCTCCTAGGAAGTTAACACCCTCTAGACCTTCAAGGTTCGGTGCACCAGATCTCCAATGCTCTCTCTGGCACTTCAGGAGGTGCCTAGGCTCTCTGAATTACCTAGGCTGTCCAGGTCTTAGTCCTGCCCCTCCACAATGAACATTGCAATTTCCCAAAGCTTCCAAAGGATGCCCCGCCCTTGAAGTTTTCAGTGTTGTCAAGTTGAAGAGGTTTCACTCCTAAGACATCAGTAGATAGGGTTTTGCTGGCTACACATGTCTCTGTCCCATCTCTGATCATGTGGGAAGGCTATTAGCTTCTTGGAATGAAATGGTTCTAGCTTTGCTGGTGGCCTTCTTTCCTATGGCCCATAGGCTTCTGGCTGGCTTTTTCTACAAGTAGGGTGGGAAGGAAAAAGTCATTTACTATAGCTGCTCACTGGATATTTAGCCTTTATTTAGTCTGTTGCAATATTCAGGTTTTTGCTGGTGTAAGTGTGTGGGTGACACATGGTCTGCCTTCATTCATTCATCTTGGCTGCAAAAGAGGCGCAACTAATTTTCGAATTGCAATGTCTGTCAAAGACAGACAGACATACTGATACAGATAAAGACAGACAGACAGATACACACACACACACACACACACACACACACACACACACACACACACATTTTATAGGCCACCTTTCCAAATACGTATCATAGGTCTTCTTCATCTGCTTTGTTTTTCATGGCTAGATAGAAGTTATGTCAAGTTCTTTTAAATGGTTATAGACCTCATTTTAGAATATTCTGAAGCTGGATGCAATCACTACAGTATTACTGTAAACAGAAGAATCTAGAAGTCTGCACAATTTATAGGGAATTCCTCTCCTACTTGAACCACATGCTAGATTTCCTATGTAGCAATGGCAAATATCATTGGCACACCCCTCTGCTTTATGCTTCATTTTATATTAATGATGAGAAACATCAAACAAGATTCGCTTTGTTGGAGCAGCTAGGTGGTGCAGTGGATAAAGCACTGGCCCTGAAGTCAGGAGAACCTGAGTTCAAATCTGGCCTCAGACCAAACACTTGACACTTACTAGCTGTGTGATCCTTGCCAAGTCACTTAACCCCCCCAATTGCCTAAAACATAAACAAACAAAAAAAAAAAGATTCACTTTGTTGTCTTTTCCTACAGGAATCTTGACTAATTTTGACTAATTTTAATGTATGCATTTGAGACTGCGTTAGAAAACAATCTTTAAACTGGACTTTGCTCTACTGAATAAAATGCCTTTTATAGACAACAAAAAGCACAGTAAGATACTGTATTCTCCGCATCTTTAAGTCTATTGTCCAGTGGAAACAATTGGTTACACTGTGAATATTATTTACAAAATCCTGTGCCCCCTTTTAATACTTTAAGAAAGGATGCCCTCAATATGGGTGGATTAAAGAAAGCACATAAGTTAATAATTTTGATGTTGTTTTGATTGTCTATTTTAGGTAGGAGTAATAAATTCTAATAATTTTTCCCCAGATTTAATATTTTCTGGGTTTTAGTATGTGAGACTCTATCCCTCAATAATGTCACAGTACTGTTGCCTGCAGCACAGATTTCCTCTTTAGTCCAGATGTTTTCCTCTTTTTCCTCTTCTGTATCATTCCTTCATCTGCATTAAGTAAATCTAGTACTCTAACATTAGAATCCAAATGTTAGGTCTCTACTTCCTTGACCATGGAAACACCATCCTAAAAATCTTTGCAGATCATGTCTGTCTTTTGTCTGTTACTTGCTGTAGCTCTTTTGGCTTTGTCTTTAAATATTCTCAGAAGACTCTGCTTAGTTGGGTCTCTTGCAAAACTTACTTTTAAGGGCAGCTAGGTGGTGCAGTGGATACAGCACCAGCCCTGTATTTAGGAGGACCTGAGTTCAGACACTTGACACTTAACCCCAACTACCTAGCAAGGAAAAAAAACAAAAACAAAAAAAATCTTTCTTTTAACTGGTTTTACTCTCAACAGGTTTTCTCTATTTTATGAGGTAAAAACACTCATAAATCTTCCACCTCTCTATATAATTTTTAAAATTATTTTATAATTTAAGCCGGTATTGTCCTTAGCTGTCATCTCTCTCTGCTTGGCAATCAAGTCCAGTGTTTGCTGGCTAAAATTCTGTTTGATCTTTTTTTCTCTCTCACTGTTATAACAATTGATAGAAGGAGAAAGATGGACCAGTGATTCCATCAGTTTAAGGAGTTCCTGGTGAAGAACTTCATCTACCAAAGTAGATCTACACCTTCACTGCAACTTAGAGTGTTAGACATTTGCCTGAGACACTGAGATGTCAAGTTATTAGCTCAGTCACACAATCGATATGTGTGAGTGGCAAAAATTGAAAAATTTGAACTGTGAGAGACAGCTATTTCATGCTGCCTCTTTTGCAACTGATTTACACTGCTCAAAATTCAGAGTAAAATTATTTTAACAGTGTCAACATCCTTTAATCCATCCATATCACATTTTAAGCAAAAATTTTAAAATTACCCTTTTCTTGTTTTAATTCTTCGAATTTTATATTAAATTTCAATTCTGCCTTAAAAAGTCAGTGAACTTTCTGTACAGAGATTTGATTCAGTAATGACTCACATCACTGATGAACTATTTCTTATCCATTAAAATATAAATTTCACTTTTTGTTATGCTATTCCATACCATATTTCATCCCATAATCGTCACTACTGATAATCGTCACTACTGATAATCGTCACATTATGCTTATTGTCGTTTTTTTTCCAGTCCAAGAATTGGTTTATAGCCTTTGATTGCATAATTGTCACATGGTATAATTATGTTCATCATGCCACTTAAAAGGTAAACAGAGCAGCAATGTATTCACCAGTGGCATATGGATACACATTTATCTCTCATGCACTTTGAGCAACAAACCTAGAATTCTCAGCACACACTCACTGTCAGTATATTTCCAAAATCCGACCTCAGTGATTTGTTTAGGGCACTGCAGTACTAACAATATTGTCACTCAACCCAATGAAGGCAGGTAGGCGCAGCTGCCATAAGTAAGTCACATGATATGGTGATTTGCATCTTTCAACTATACAGTTCGTCTGCCAGCAATACATTAAACTGTGAAGCATTTCTTTCTGATTATGGGTAAATATAAAAAGTATTCTGCAGGCTTCAAGCTGAAAGTGATTGTATTTGCCGAATAGCATGGAAACAGAGCTACCGGAAAGACAGTTTTCAATGAGTGAAAAGTTGGTGTGAGACTAGCGGAAACTAAAAGACAAGCAATACCACCACAAATTTTAAAGCTTCACATAATGGTTGCACCCCGCTTTTGCAAAAAGCCTTTTTTGGGCCTAAAATCTATGACAATTATGTGATGAAACACAGTACTCACCAGCACCTTTGTATTGTCTTTTAAAGTACAACCAATTATAGACATGAGGCTCCTATATAATCAACAAGTCTTTGGACTTTCTCATTCCTCACTCTTGATCCATATTTTCAAACACATTTTTAATGGTTCTGGCACTGTTCCCATTTTTTCACTAAAGTTACCAAGAATCAAAGTTAATTTAATTTGAATTGTCCATGAAGGATTTGTGAAAGAAAATATAAAAGTATCAGAAAAAATAAGAAGGCATGAATGGGTTGAGATCTGCATTATTAGACTACCCTTATCAATGGGATCACAGCTTTACTGGGTCCAAGTATAAACTCTGCTATCTAGAGCTCACAGCCTATTAATTCCCCAATTCTTTGTGAAGGAAAGGACAGTGTTCATGTTGTCTTTGTATCCTCAAGGCCTAATACTTAATATCTAATGAAATAATATAACCTAATTGTCTGATTTCACATAATCCACACATTTCTCTTTACACAGGAGTTCTTGCTCCCTTATTGCATTTTTGTAGTACTGCAGTGGAATTTCATCTTGATGATCTCATTTTATGCTTATAATTTCCTATAAGACAGGTAAGGTCTTAAATTCCCCTATTATGACCAAGAAAACTAAAGCCCAGAAATATTACAGCAAATTTAACAAGATCACAAATCAGGCTGGTAGCAGGATTAACAGATGACCAAGTACAGTTTACTACTATTTCCAATACACTATTCTACCTCTTGATATACATTTATAGGACAATTAATTATCTAGGGTTAGACATACAGTTTAAAATGATCTCTCATTTATATGAAGTTGTAACTCTCCAGCTTAAGAATTGAACTGGCACGCTTGTCCTCATTAGGACTATGCTCTAATTCAGACCTTTAATATATAGAAAAAACCAACTCCTGAATCATGAAGATTGGGCACAAACCCTAAGGTTTTGTCCATAGAAGATCCAAAATGTTAAAATCAAGACTGTATGTACAAAAAAAAAATCCAACCCTGCATTTAGATCAAATTCTATATATTTTGTTTAGATTTATATAGAGATAGTCTCCTCCCCATCTCCCTAGAAATAAGCTTCTCGAGGGCAGGGACTAAGAATAGGGCCAGTCATAAACAAAACTTATCTTCTCTCACATAAAACTTGTAAAAGTTTTGTCTTTGAGTACTCTGTCCTGGGGACCCTACTGTCATTTCCCATCACTTGCTTTGCCACATGCCCTTACCTAATCATAAAAATCCCAACTCAGGTTGAAAAAAAAAAAAAGAAAAAACTAATTCCTGTAAAATACTAGCTGGCAAAGGCTTATAGCTCTCTCCTCCATAATGACATCTACATTTGTGGCAGAATATTTTTTAAAAATAAAAAGTCCTTATATGAACTGATGCTGAGTGAAATGAGTAGAACCAAGAGAACACTGTACACAGTAACAGTCACACTGTGCAATGACTGACTTTGATAGACTTAGCTCTTCTCAGCAATGCAAGAATCTAAGACAACTCCAAAAGACTCATGATGGAAAATGCTATCCACATCTAGAGAAAGAGCTACGGAATCTGAGTGCAGATGGAAGCATACTATTTGCTCTCCTTTTCCTCTGTTGTTTTGTTTTATTGCTTCATTCTCATGGTTCTTCCCATTAGTTCTAATTTTTCTTTACATCATGACTAATGGGAAAATATGCTTAGTATGAATGTATAAGTAGAGTCTATATCAGATTACACGCCACTGGGGGTGGGGGGGGAGAGATAATTTAAAACTCAAAATCTTATGGAAGTGAACGGTGAAAACTAAAAATAAGTAAATAATTTTTTTTAACGAGGCATTTGGAATTAAATAACTTGCCCAGAGTCACACAACTAGTAAGTGTTATGTGTCTGAGGCCACATTTGAACTCAGGTCCTCCTGACTTGGACCATGGCCAGTGTTCTAGCCACTGTGCCACCTAGCTGCCCCATGAATAAATTATTTTTAAAAAAATAAAAAGTCTTCAAAATCCTAAGGAATGAAACACTAATGGCAGACATTCAAGAAAACCAGTGCAGTGTGCAAAAAGCTATCTGGGGGATAGGTTTGGGGCCTTCTTGAGACTTGTCAAATCTCATCACACCTTGTTCTGCTTGATTATAATGGCATAACAAGGTAGATGAATTCTTCTGAAGAATAAAAGTAAAAAAATTCCACAACATTATGGCAACTGTGTAATTACAAGAAAGGAAAGCATACTTTTAATGAGGGTACATAAAATTAATATCCATAGACTATGTGTCTTAGTTTTTGGTTTGGAAAATATGCTCATTGCACACAACAAACGCTCTAATAGACACTCAATATCCAAGAAATGTAAATTTCTATCTGGTAAGTTACAATAGTATACTTGCTTCTCTCTACTTTAGATATTTACAATCTGACTATAAGATGCAAAAGTCAATGGAATCAAAGACAAATTCTTCAAAAGACATGAGGATTTTTTGAAAGGATAAACCAAACAATGTAGCATAGAATGTATTTTTCTAATCCTTCTGACATTTTAGGGCTTTTCATCAATTAAATATCTATTGATATCTTTTGTTTTACATTACTTACATTTCCCAATGCATCACTCTCCCCTCTTCCTCTCCAAGAAAGACAGTCCTTTATAACCAAGAAGAGGGGGAAAAAGCAGCAAAACTAGCCAACAGGTGCTAAAGTCTTGACTTTATTTGTAGTATTCTGATGTGGAACCCCACCTCTACAAAGAAAGAATCTCCTGATAACTTTGAATCCCAACAAAATGGAAATATATGCCATTTATAAACCTGGGGCAATATTTTGTGGTAGCAAAGAACTAGAAACATGTACCTACCACCTGAGGAACGTCTAGTCAAATTGTGATAAATGAATACAATGGAATATTAACAAACAATGAATGTGATAAACAATAGTGAACTATAACAATGAATATGAAGAATTCAGAAGAGCATAAGATATATTCACTAATGCAAAGTGCAGTAAACAGAACCAAGAATTCTGTGTGTGTACACACATACATAAAAATAACCAATATATTTAATGTAATGTTAGTTATGAGCAAGTCACTTCAACTCTCAGAGACTTAAGTCTCCTCATCTGTAAAAAACAGTAAAACTTGCACTGCCTACTTCATAGAACTATAAGGAGAGCACTTCAGGTGCAATTTTTGAGTTATGTGTGTGTTTCTTGCCTTACAAAGACTCCAAAGAGTAAGATAAAGTTCACAGTGAAATAAATGACACAGGATAGGTAGCATATGATAGAGGCAAAGAAGTTAAAATAACCTGCTCTCAGATTCATTACTGACTTGATTTCTCCCAAACGCAGTATTGGTATCTAAAAGATAAGTCTCAAGCATAATGGAAGTTACTATAACTGGAAGCTGCATTTCTCCTCACTAAATATATGTATAGCTATACAGACGCTTCAAACAACCCAGTAAATGGAAAGCAGTTTCTATCATATCTATAATCACCCATCAATTCCCCAGAGACAGAAGCAATGTCAATGGCCCGGTGGGCATACTCTTCACTACTGTTGTCATATAGAAATCATTAAGAATATATTAAATGTGCCATCTTCCTGGATACAACATTCAAGTATCTAGAAGCTGAAGAATAATGGAAGGTATTTATATTCCTCCCTCATCTGAACTGACAAATGGCAGGACAAATCCAAGTAGACAAAGTCCTTCTAACACCTAAACTGCTTATTTTTCAGTGTATTAATTCAAATTTACTGAACCTAGACATGAATCCTCTGATTAAAGAAAACAATCTTCACTGTTTTCAAAGTTACATAGTGCAGAAAAATCATTTGATTGTACAGCAGACCTGGGTTAGAGACCAACCTCTCTGCTCCTTTTACTATTTCTGTGACACACCTGTAAAATGGGAATAACAAAATGAACTACCTATGTATGTTACAAAATTCTCATGAAGAAAGTGCTTTGTAAATCTTAAATCAATCTTATCAATCAACGAGCAATTTATTAAGTGTGTACTATCTGCCAAGCACTGTGCTTGCTAAGCATACAAAGGCAAAAAAGTAAGACTGATCCTGACCTTGAACAGCTTACATTTATTAGGGGAAATACAACATGCTCACTGATAAGCACAGAAAATAAACAAAATAAATACTTGTTGTTCAGTGGAGTCCAATTCTTCTTGACCCAGTGGACCATAGCACACTAATATTGTCCCTGGGGTTTTCTTAGCAAAGATACTGGAATGGTTTGCCATTTCCTTCTCCAGTGAATTAAGGCAAACAGGGTTAAGAGATTTGCCCAGGGTCACACAGCCATTAAGTGTGTAAGTTCTGGTCTTACTGACTCCAGGCTCAGCACACTATCCACTGAGCCACCAAGCTGCCTCATTATAAATATACAATGACTTAAAATGTTAAATAAATGTAAATTATATTATTCAAAGGTAAAAATTAAATACTATGGGGGCAGCTAGGTGGCACAGTGGATAGAGCACCGGCCCTGAAGTCAGGAGGACCTGAGTTCAAATCCGGCCTCAGACCAAACACTTGTCACGTACTTGGGCAAGTCACTTAACCCCAACTGCCAAACTAAAATAAATAAATAAATAAATAAATGCTATGGTAGTAAAGTAAAGACCATATAATCAGATGTTTCCTGAACTAAGAATTCCTCTTTCTACCTGAATGTCTTTGCATAGGCTGTCCCTATGTCTAAAATCCACTCGCTCCTCACTTTTGTCTCTTACAATATTTAGCTTCTTTCAATGCTCACCTCAGTTGTTATCTCTTATAAGAAACCCTTCTCAATTCTTGCCCACCCCCAGTTGTTTGGCCTCTCTTCTTCTTTCAAACAATATATGATAGATAATATCACCCCCTTATAGAATGTAAGCTGTGACAGGAACTGGCCTTTGTCTTTGGATCCCTGTCACCAAGCAGAGAACTTTTCTCACAATAGGTGCTTACTTTGTTGAACTACCATAAGAATGAGCTCCCAAAGTTTCTCTAGGGTAAAAATATTCCTCTCTAATGGATCAGAATTAAAACATCAGATGCTTTCCTCCATAACCCAAAGGGCACATTAATTAATATCCCTCAACATTAAAGCAACTAAAGAACACTTCAATGCCCAGATAAGTAGTTTGTGTTTTATACTATTTCCTTACCAAAAAAACCCAAAAAACAAAAACACACACACACACACACACCCTTGTGCAGATGAAAAAGACCTCGTGGGTCATTTTGTTTCAAGGTCCCACAAAAAGTTCTTATAAAAACCATTTACTTGGACTTTCCCCCCATTGTTTCAAATGAATTTAAAAAGCAAACCTTTCTTGGCTGCCCCAGCTCATCAGTTAATAACAGATTTCCCAGAAGAAAAAATATGGTCACCTTTAAGCCTAAAAAATAATTCAAGCTTAAGGACAGTTACAGATGAAAAGACAAGTGTAGCTTTACATAAAGCTCCCTGCAATAGTCAAGAGTAGACAAGTTGTAAAACTCAGAACAATTTACACGCAGAACAAACAGCATCCAGGAAAATAGCCTTTTGATCCCTTTGGGTTATGATTTCATCAGAATTAGAAAAAGCTAGCCAAGCAAGGCTAGGTCAGGTCAGTTCTCTGAAACATGACCTTAAGGTTCTTGGGGAAAGAACTGAGGATTCATGAGGTCAGATCACAAATTAAGCCAGTCTTAAATTAATTCCAGTTCTCTGGTGCTAGAGGGAATTCTTCCATATAGTTGTAATGAATGTTGGAAACCCACCAGTCAAAAATGACTCAAACTAATACAAGATTAAGTAGCCTGGTCTCTTCGTTCTACCATATAGTAGCTTAAAAGGTCAAGACATTCCTATTTGCTAAGCAAAGAGTTTACCCAAAGGGCATTACAGATAATAAGGCTAGCACACATTCTCAAAAGTCTTTTTACAAAGTGGGCTTTTGTCATCAGGTTGCTCAGTAGGGTGCCCAGAGGGCCTCAGTTCAAATATATAGTCCCAAGCAGAAAAAGTGAATGACTTCCAAACCCAACCTTACCACAACCTTCCTGAGCAAACCATGTCAACTGCCAGGGTTGTTTAAAGCAGTCAGGCATGTGAAGTGTGAATAAATGTGCATTTCTTTCTCAGATCCCATGCTCCCTTGTTTCTCCAGACAGGGCCACATATCTGGCCAACTCCAAATGCTTTAAGTTCTATCAGCGGCTTAACCAATGTGCCTGCTTACTCTCCTTTTTGGAAATGGCTCTGGGGATTATGAGACTGTAATAAAATGAAAACAGTTCTAAATAAACTGTGGGTTCCTTGCTTAGGGTAGTTTAATAAACTGTATGAGCCCCAGTATTGCCCATTTAAGTCTCCTCATGCTCTCTCTCACTCTCCACAGACCAGAATATTAATAGACTGCCCAGGAAGGGCTATAAAACACTCAATACCTACCCATTTCCTGTACCTTGAAATGTTAATGGGGGAGTAGGGGGTGGGGGGGGGAGGCACCTTCCTGTCAGCAGGCTGCCCAGACCTAAGGGACCAACATAGTTCCCTCCCCCTTCATCGAGTTTACCAATACAACTAAGTCCAAGAACAACTCTTATAGTTACAGAGCCTTCCCATATATCCCTTCCTTCTCCTCTCCTCCTCTCTAAAGCCAGGATTACAGACTTTGTTGGCACATGCCAACTCCTGTTTATGAGTTCATTACCACCTCAAAGAGCTGCCTGACCCAGAGCCAGGTCTTTCCCTGCAGGATCTTTCAAACTTCGAAATGGCTCTTTACTTGGTCTCACACACCCCTCCATCCTAAATTCCTAGTCTAACTTTGCTTCTGAGTTAGACCAAGTACTTACCTGGACTACATACTCAGGAGTAATTAATGCCACCAATCAAAATCATCCCATACTGCTATATTCTCCTCCCACCCTCACAAAGCAGGGAAGAGTATAAAGAATTTCCAACTGGAGATAAAAAGTAGCAAGGCCAAGGGTTGACAAAGAATACCGATAATCCTTTTTTATCTCTGATTCCCCACATTACATTCTTGAAACCTTTAAACTAATCTATCTCAAATCCTCAATCCCACATCTATAAAATTGAGGGAGTTAGGTTAGATGATTTCTATAGAGCCTTCCACCAGCTCCAAATTCTATGAAATTACTACTCCATACACAGCCATCTGCCATCTTCAATACAGGAGTGAGCTACCATCCTTACTACATAACAAAAATATCTCTTAAAACACCAATGACTTCTCTTTTGCCAAGTCCAATAACTTTCTAATTCTCAAACTCATAGGGCTTTTCCCTCCATCTTCATTCTCCTTAATAAGCTCTCTACCACCTCTGACACTGCTTACCCCTACTTCTGGAAATTCTTTCTTTCCTTATTTTCCTTGGCACTGGTTCTCTTCTTTCCTGTCCTGTTTGCACCCTCTCTGTCGTCTTCACTGGTTCTTCTTCCTTAAATGCCCCTAAATGTCAACGTTCCCAAAGGTTGTGTTTCAGACTCTCCTCTCTCTACACACTCCTTGTGCCAGCCATCATCTCATCCTTCCCCACACATTTAGTTTAGATGACTTCCATACCTATCTTCAGCCCTAATCTTTCCCTTCAGCTACAGATTTATATTTCCAATTGCCTTTGGAAACCTCCATTAGGATATTCTTTCTGTTCCTCAAATTCAACAAGCCTCAAAAAGCCCCACTTGATACAAGAGGTTCTTCAAAATCTCCCTACCTGCTAGTGACTCCAACCCTCTGAGATTCCCTTTCCTATACCCTGTATATATTTTGTATGTATCTAATTGTCTACATATGCTTATCCATTTTATCATCTATGCTCCTTGAGAGCAGGGACTGTTTTTGACCTTCTTTGTATCCTCAGTGTTTAGCAGAATACCTAGCACAGAGTAAGAACCTAATAAATGTTTGTTGATTTGACTTGGCTCTACAATGCCTACAAGAAAAGTCCAAATTCATTACTATGGCATTCAACACTCTTGATGATCTAGCCTCATCTCTACACTTCAAACTGGAGTATTCCTTACAAAACATACAGGCACTAGGCTTACATGCCTCTATAGAAATCCTTTATTCTCTCATCCTGGAGTATCCTCCCTTTTATATGTATTAAGTTTTTACTAGTCATCCCCCCCTTCAGAAAAAATCTGAACTGTTTCAGCACTTTCTTTATACCTTATTATGGCAGCTATCACATTTATATCATACAGAGCCATGTAGATTTATGCTCATAGGATTACTGAGTTCCTTAAGGAAAAAGGACACCAACCACTTTTGTATCTCATACAGTGCCTGCCCTTAGTATTTTTTTTTATAACAGGCATTCAAATGTTTGCTGAAAGAATGAATATACATAGTATTTGAGGCTCTTCATAAAATAGTTAAGTAGTATAATTAATTCCAGAGATTTCTTTTGGATGAGGTTCAATTTCCCTATCATCTCAGCTCACCCACTACAAGTGGAATTTGGGGTCGGAAATCCTACATGTACTATTTATAGGTTGCTTAGTGCTTAGGATCATAATCTTTTCCTAGAAAAGATTTTTTTCCTTAGAAAGGTAATGTATTTATGCCCCATTTGGGTTCCCCAGCTGATTAGAAGAGCTATTGCACTGCTATAAGAAGTAGGGTCTATATGAACACACAAAAAACAATTCACTGCCCTGGGAAAACCCAGAGACTGCCACATCCAGTATGCCGAGTGGGAAAATTCATTATGATTTGTGTGATGATGTGACTCTCTGACTCTAGTTCAGGCCCTCATTATCACCCATTTAAATTGTTGTAATAGCCTCCAAACTGGTCTTTCTGACTCCAATTTACCCCTCATACAGCTGCCAATGAAGTAAGAGTCTCATCTTTCATACATTAAAAACTTTTCATTGGCTCCCCATTGCCTACAGGATAAAACATTAACCTCTCAGTATTAACATTCAATGTTGTTGAATGTGTCACCCACAAAACTTGTCTCTAATCAACTTATATCCAATCCACTGGGCAAACTTTTTTTTTAAAAAGGAAAAAGCACATTTTATTGATATTGTTTTTATATTATACACATTTACAGATTACCTCCACTTTGTGAGAAGTCTCTTATAACAAAGCAAAACAGCCAAGTAAAAGGAACAGTACAGAGATCACATCTGAAGGTGCATTTAACATTTCTTATCTCTGGTACCCCTCAGTTCTCTACTTTTAAAAAACTTGAAATCTATTTTCTCTTGCTCCCACCCTCAATACCATTGGAAAAGAAAAGAAAATTTAGTTAAGTAAAACAAATTTCCTGAATAACTGTACACAAAAATTCATTTCTCCTTCTGTACCTTCAATCCATCTCTTTGTCACGGAGATCATGTTTCAACAATTCTCTGAATCTGTTCCTCAGAAAAAAACCTGAGAAGACTTACATGAACTGATACAAAGTGAAATGAGTGGAACCAAGAGAACATTGCATTTGTATTGGCAATATTGTAATTATGATCAACTGTGAAAGATTATTCTGATTAAGACTATTATAAAGGAACCATGATGAAAAATTCAATTCACCTCCAGAGAGAGAGAACTGATAAATTCTAAATACAGACTGAATCATACTTTTTTCTTCTATATTTTTCTTGCCTTTTTTTTTTGGCAACATGGCTAATATGGAAATGTTCTGCATGACTTCACGTTTATAATTGATATCATATTGCTTGCCTTGTCAGACAGTGAGAGAGGAGTGGAAGAGAATGAGGAACTCAAAAGAATTTTAAATTACTGTTAAAAATTTTAAATGTAATTGAGAAATATTTAACAAAATAAATAATATAATTTTAAAAACAATCCTCTGTAATCATGAATGATCATTGTGTTGATCTTAGTTTTTACAGCCTTCCAAAGTAATTTTTTAACCAATACTCTTGTTAATGCATAAACTACTTTCCAGGTTCTAATCATTTAATTCTTAATCAGTTCATAAAAAGTCCCCAAAATTGGTCATTTTTATTGAATAATATATTAACTGTTCCCAGATCTCTTTTTTGTACTCTATTTCTATACCTTTCCTTACATGGTCTCCACTGCCTGGAATGTACTCCCTTGACCATCTCCACTGGTTAAGTCTTAAAAATCCTACTCAGGAGCTACTTTCTCCAAGAACCTTTCCCTTAGTCATTCCTCAACACTAGTGCCTCCTCCAATTAAGTTTCCTCCTATTAGACTAGAAGCTTCTTAAAAGAGCAGAATGTGTCATTATTTATCTTCATGTCCCCAGTCTCACACATAGTAAAAAAAACTCAAAACAAAACAAAAAACAAAAACAGTTGTTTCAGTTGTATTTGGCTCTTTGTGACCCCATTAGGGGTTTTCCTGGCACAGATACTGAATTGGTTTGCCATTTCCTTCTCAAGCTCATTTTACAGAGAGTTAATCAAGGTAAACAGAAAGTGACTTGCCCAGGGCCACAGCTAGTGTCTGAGGTCAAATTTGAACTCAGGAAGATGAGACTTCCGGACTCCAGACCCAGCACTCTATCTACTTCGCCACCTAGCTGCCCACCTCATACGTAGCAGGGGTTTAATATTTATTGAATTAAAGTGAGAAAAAATGAAAAGGGAATTTTCTGAGGAGTAGATCATTCATCTACCCATCCACTGCTCCCTAACAGTAAATAAAAATGTGAGAAAGTATTTCAATGTTTTACTTTGCTTTTTGTTTTTTCCAAAAACTGTACTGATGCCTTTTGTTTTAGTCATAGTGTTTCTCAGGATACACCAGCCCCTCTTTAAATTCTCTTGCAACCTAGGAAAAATAATCAAGCAAAATAAGCACCTGATAGCAAATGTAACATTCTGTATTTGGCATATGCAACATTCTGTATTTGGGTCCCCCACCTCTCTACCAAGGGGAGAATGTTTCACTGTCTGTCCTCAGAGTTCAGTTGTCTTGCAGTATTTTCATGTATACTACTGTAGACATGATGTATACTATTCTCCTGGTTCTACTTATCTCACTATATTGGTTAAAGGTTTCCCCACGTTCTTTAATTCCTCATATTCACAGAACTGTATTTAATATTCTGGCAAGCAGGCCGAAATACAGTTATAAACCAAACACAATTCAACAGCTTAATCAAAAAACTTTTAAAACCCTTTTCAGATAGACCCCAACACAACTCGTAATATATACTGTCAATAATATTCAGTCCAAGAGTAAGATCTACAAAGGGCTTCCCTTACCACACAGTATTAATACAGCAGGTTCAACTATTAGAAACTCTTCATTCAGTTAAAAAGCTTCCTACTCAGGCAGTATTTGTTCAATGGTTGGGAGGGTGGGGTATGAAGTATGAAAAGAACCCTAGACTTGAGATTCTGAAGCCTTGGTTTCTATTCCAAATGATATGATGTCATATATTATAGTTATATATGACTAGACTATAAGCCACATCTTACCTGAATTTCTGATTTCTCCCAATACCTAGCACAGTATTAAGTACACTTAACCAAATAGCTTGAATTTTCCTGATACAGAAAAATAAGTCATAAAAACAACTGTTTAATAGTGCCTTGCGTAAGTTAAGTACTTAAATGTTTGTTCAGTATCAGTTGCCAACAGAAAAAGAAAACAGCACAAAGGCACTACTAGAAAAAATTTCTGAGTGTCTACCTTCCCTCCCACCCTCCTGAGACTTTCAGAATTCCTTCTAGAAAAGGTGCTGGGGTGGTGCTTTCTAAAATGCAAAACATTATGCAAATTTTAAAATGTTTCTATGGGAACTCACAGTAATACATAATCATCAATAGCAAAAGACCGATATGAAAGCTATGGAAATAGAATTTCCTCTATTATTGACTTGTTAGGGTCTTCTAGAATCACCCATCATTATCACTTGGCCAATGCCAAGAACTGTACCTGAGGCAAGGTCAATAGTGCCTCTGCCACCTAGCTGACCCATATATTTTGTGTAGCACTCCCACAATGCATAACATCTGGTACTTTTCTTAAAAACCAGGAAGCTCATATGTATAAAGTCCACAAACTCCTCCTCTATTCATTTGCTCAAACACCTTCAGTGGCTCCCCACTGCCTCAAGGATAAAATACCAGTTCCCTAGTGAGACATATAAGGCCCTTTATAATCTGGCTCCAAACCTACCTTCCCAATCTTATTTCACATTACTCCCCTTTACATATTCTAAAATCCTCCCAATAGGACAACTGGCTGTTCCTCCAAATTCAACATGTATTTTCTCACCTCTGTGCATTTGGGACAGTCCACCTTCCATGCCTTGAATACACAACTTCATATTTGCCTTCCAGAATCCTAACCTTCCTTTAAGGCTTAACAAACCTCTCCTGATTCCCAACGTTCCACACACCCAGATCAAAGTCTAACCTCCCTGCATTTTAATTATATTTATCTCATAACTGCTCTCCTCCTCCGCTCCTCATGTAAGCTTTGTGAGAACTTCATTTTTGCAATCCCACTGCCTAGGACAGTGCCTTCTTCAATGGCCTTTGTTCAGTTCTCATGCTCCTTGATCTTTCTGCAACATCTGACACTATTAAACCACCTTTCACTTCCCGAGTACCCTTCTCTTTCCTTGACTTTCTTCTGGTTTTCTTCCTGTCTGACTCCTTCTTATCTCAGATTCCTTCACTAGTTTATTATCCTGCTCCACCAAAGAAAGCTGGTTTGTCTCTAAGCCTCTAAATGTAGTCATCTCTTTACACTCTACATTTGGTGATCTCATGTTGCCATGACCTTAATTATCATCTCCACGTATGGCTTACCAATCTATACACCCACACCCAATCCTCTCATACCCATGAGTCCAGAAACTCCAAATGACTACTAGATGTCCAAACTTTACCTGGATATCCTGGAAACATGTCAAAGTAATCACCTGTAAAAAAAACTAAATTCTCCTAATTTTCTCCTTCCAATTTCCCCATTTCTGTCACTCAGGATCAACTATGACATCATCTTTGATGTTTTCTTCTTTCTTCCCACTATTCAATTATCTGCCAATTCTTCTCAACTCCACAACATCTCTAAAATTAATTTCCTCTTTTCTACTCTACCACCTACCACCACTGTTCAGGCCCTTGTGACATTCTAACTTGTCTCACTATCTCCAATCTATCCCTCTATTACATAGTTGCCAAATTAATCTTCCTAACACACAGGTCTGACCATGACATTGCCTTCCTTAAAAACGCTTAGCTGTTCCCTATTGTCTACAGATAAAAACCATCTGGCACTTAAGGCTTTCCACATCCATTCCAATCAACCTTTCTCAGACTTTGCCCCCCTACATTACTACCCTTTACGCTCCCTATATCAATGCTGAATTGGAACTATCATCTTCTCACATTGTTTTGCTGTATCTGAAAGTGTTTCCTCCTCTGCTCTTGCCTGTTAAAATCTTTCTGTCCCTTCAAATCTCCTCTACTTTAGATGCCATCTCCTTTCTAAAACATTCCATAATCCCACTCAGAAGAGAGATCTCTCTTTCCCTCCAACTTCTCCTGGTGCACTTAATCTGTATATCTCTTTTGTCCCTATCACATTCTACCATGTATTATATACTTACTCCACATATGGTTCATCCAACTCATTTAACTTTAAACCCCTAATAAATACTTGTGAATTTGAAAAGAGGTAGAACAAGAATTAGAACGTTAAGAGAGGGGCTTAAGCAGACTGGGTCTAGGAGATGGGAAGGTATATCTGTTTTAGGTATGGAAGAACTTGAACAAGAGGCCTT
This sequence comes from Vombatus ursinus, assembly GCF_900497805.2. Taxonomy (NCBI): domain Eukaryota; kingdom Metazoa; phylum Chordata; class Mammalia; order Diprotodontia; family Vombatidae; genus Vombatus; species Vombatus ursinus. Next base: position 54,231,964 of record NW_020948983.1, on the reverse strand, counting down.
GTTGTGCCACCTTCCTCCAGTCCAAAGCCTCCTTCCAGCCTTCCCTTCTTTTGTCCCCCACCTCCAGGGCAAATTCAAATTAAGTAAAAACCCTTTATGTTTACCTAAAGCAAAAACTGTCCATATTGAGATTAAAGGTTGGGGGGGGGGGGGGGGTTGAAGCCAAGGTGGCAGAGTGAAAGCAGTGACTTGCTTGAGCTCTCCCCCAAACCCCTCCAAATACCTATAAAAATGGCTCTAAACAAATTCTAAAGCAGCAGAACCCGCAAGAAGACAGAGTGAAACAAATTTCCAGCCCAAGACAACCTAGATGGTTGATCAGAAAGGTATATCACGCTGGGCTGGGAGAGCAACTCAGTTTGGCTTGGGCACACAGGCATCAGCGAACCTGGAGCAGGCCTTAGAGGACTGAATCTCAGGCAGCTGTGGCCGTTTCCAGACTTCTCAACCCACAAATGCCAAAGACAACTTAGAAAGTAAGTAGGAAAAGTCTGTGTCTTCAGTGAGAGAGAGAAGCTCAGTGGTCTCAGCTTTAGTCCCCAAGTCTGGCCTCGGGGAGGAGGCTGCTTCCACAGCTTCTGACCCACAGACTGAGGGGGAATCGAGTGACTGATCAGAGGGAGATCACAGAGATCTCTTTGCTGGTGCAGGATTCTCTTGCTTTGCTCATGCTTGGATCTGGGTCACAGTTCTGGGCAGCGGTCTTGGGGCAAGGAGGAGCACTGGCATGGTGGAGCTTGTTGTGGCTGTGGAGAGGAAATTCCCCTCACAATTCCAAGACAGAAAAGAGTGCTTGTGGTCACTCATAGAGCACAACACAGGACAGGAAAGGAGTAAACACCTCACCCTTGATCATAGTACCTTGGAAGAACTGAATTTACAGGTCCCTAGAAGTATCTCTGAAAACAGCTGCACAAAACCCCTGAAGCTTGGGAAAGTACATTCTCCACACTAGAAACAGACCCCTACCTTAACAAAGAGTTTATAACTCAAGTAATTGGCTGGGATCATGAGCAAGCAGCGCAAAAAGAGTCAGACCATAGAATCTTTCTTTGGAAACAAAGAATATCAAAACATACAACCAGAAGAAGACTACATAGTCAAAATTCCTACATCCAAAGCCTCCAAGAAAAATATGAATTGGTCCCAGGCCATGGAAGAGCTCAAAAAGGATTTTGAGAAGCAAGTAAGAGAAGTAGAGGAAAAACTGAGTGATGCAAGAAAACCATGAAAAATAAGTCAACAGTTTGCTAAAGGAGACCCAAAAAAATACTGAAGAAAATAACACCTTAAAAAATAGCCTAACCCAAATGGCAAAAGAGGTCCAATGAGGAGAAAAATGCCCTAAAAAGCAAAACTGGTCAAATGGAAAAGGAAGTCCAAAAGCTTACTGAAGAAAATACTTCCTTAAAAATTAGAATGGAGCAATTGGAAGCTAGTAACTTTATGAAAAATCAAGACAGTGTAAAACAAATCCAAAAGAATTAAAAAATAGAAGAGAATGTGAAATATCTCACTGGAAAAACAACTAACCTCGAAAATAGATCCAGGAGAGAGAACTTAAAAATTATTGGACTATCTGAAAGCCATGATCAAAAAAAGAGCCTAGACATCATCTCTCAAGAAATTATCAAGGAAAACTGCCCGGATATTTTAGAACCAGAGGGCAAAATAGAAATGGAAAGAATCTACCCATCACCTCCTGAAAGACTCCTAGGAATATTGCAGCCACATTCCAGAGTTCCCAGGTCAAGGAGAAAATATTGCAGGCAACCAGAAAGAAACAATTCAAGTATTGTGGAAACACAATCAGGATAACACAAGATTTAACAGCTTCTACATTAAGGGACCAGAGGGCATGGAATATTACATTCCAGAGGGCAAAGGAAATAGGATTACAACCAAGAATCATCTACTCAGAAAAAATGAGTATAATCCTTCAGGGTAAAAAATGGTCATTCAGGGAAATAGGGGACTTTCAAGCATTTTTTTTTCTCCAAGCATTCTTGATGAAAAGACCAGAGCTGAACAGAAAATGTGACTTTCAAATACAAGACTCAAGTGAAATATGAAGAGGTAAACAGGAAAGAGAAATCATAAGAGACTTATTAAGGTTGAACTGTTTACATTCCTGCATAGAAAAATGATATTTGTAACTCAGACTACTATGGAAGTGTTTTGCATGACGACACATGTATAACCTGTATTCAGTTGCCTGCCTTTTCAATGAGGGTGGGTGGAGAGGGAGGAAGGGAGAAAATTTGTAACCCAAAGTTTTAAAAACACATATTAAAAAAATTTTTTTTAAATAACAAAAATAACAAAAACTAATGAAAATAAAAAACAAAAACAAACAAAAAAAAAGATTAAAGGTTGGCCACAGCCAGATGGTTGGAGGGCCTTACATGTCAGTATCAACAACAAGGCCAAGAGTTACAAATAACTGATTTGCCCTTGGACCCATACTGGCTTTCTGTCCAAAGCAAGAAAGGACATGAAATATTGGATAATCTATTTAAAGGGTGAGCTGATGCAGGTAATTTTCCAAGGGGGCAGGAGAGCAAAATTTTAGCCAGATGGAAAACATCAGAATTTTCTTAAACAGCTTCCCAGACTAATTGTTTTAAATTTTACTAATCTGATCTTCAAAATTAGATATTACATAAATTCCGTTCTCTTTTTATCTGAGGGTATATTTCACAACCTAAACAAATACATGGACTATATATAAAAGTTCACTAAAAAGCAGAGAAAGCAATCTGCAAAAGAGATATTTAATTTCTCTATTTCTGGTTCAAATTCTGCTGCATCTTTCATGCCCTCTCCTTCAAGTACCATCAGATAATAAAGATGGTTCATGCAAAGACTTCTAATATTCATTCAAAAATGTGAGTACCTAATAAAGTCTACATCCTGAGCATTTTACTGGATGGATATAGAGGAACAGGAGAAGGGATAATATTTGATCACTGCCCTCAAGTAATTTAAAATCAACCTGAGTAATTTAGCAAGGTGGATAGCACAAAGAGAGCACTTAAATGCTTCATTCGTTTGTTCATTCATTCATTCGTTCATTCATTGAAGAGAAAGAACTCTTACAAAGTTAAACAACAGTCAAAATGCAAAACAAATTCCTACATTGGTCAAGAAACACTTTACGAAGAAAATGGCAAAGGAAATAATTATGTTGATTAAGTATCTACTAAGTAAAAGGCATACAAAAATAACTAGTGTCTCTGTAGACAAGTGGATGGTTGGGAGAGGTAGATCTTTGAGCCCAACAAGAATTTGTTTGAAAGGCTTCATGTTATATGAGGCTGACTCCCCAAGAAGACTTCCCAACACAATCAGTCCAATATTATTATTCTTTCTGGGAACTTGATCCCTCTGTAAGCAGTTTCCAAGGAAAAAAATGCATATTGTTTGTGTGTGATGATTAAAGTACTGACACAGACCCAAAGGTTTACTTTATTCAGTAGTTCAATATCTTCTCAATATTCTTGCAAGGTAACTGCACAGAATTTGGCCTTACCTAAGAACTGCTACTATAACACCAGATCAAGCAGCCAAAGGTATAGCATTATCAAGCCTCTGAAGACTATGAGTCACAAGACTTTCATCTTTAAACAGCTGCTAATTATAATTTTTAAATGGTAGAAAAAAATTACAATGTCAAAAGCCTAAGATAAAAAGCAAAACAAAACTTTTCTTGTCATCACCAAAGCTATGCATACATTATGAAGTAGTCCTAAGGCAGAACTTAAGACTTTTCTCTTGATTATTCTTTCCCAGTTGTAAAGAAACCCCTCCCCCAAATATATGTTTATCTAACTGTGCTACTGTCAGGCTAAAATATGAATAATACCAAAAGTGAGCTTTACAAATATTAGGATTTTGTGAGATGGGGGAGGGGAGAAAGTATGACTTGGCTCCATTTGTGAGGCTGCTAGGAAACAATGTGAAAAGGCTGGAGAGCTAAGGCTGCAGGCCCAGGTAAGAGAAAAATGAAGTTCAGCAATACCTCCATTAGTAGATATAGCAGAACACTGTGAGTCACAAAGTCAAAGTGCTGCCTCCCGTGCAGTCTAATCTTAACTTTCAGGGTAAGACCTAAAGAATCTAGAAAGTAAGGAACTTAAACCCTGAGAAACCAGTAAAGTAGAAAGAGGAACAGCAGAGTAAAATGGATAGGTTAAGAGGCCAGGGTGGTAGAATTAGGTGGAACAAAATGACAATTGTAAAACCACGGCATTAAATTGAATAATAATCTGTGTTCTTATAAATGACAAATTTATAATGGGTATGTTTCTCTAATCTTTAACCCCTAGAGATATTAATCAACCAACAACTATTTATTAAATACCTAATAGGTTCCAGGAATTGTGCTAGGTGCTATGGATGTAAGTATAATAAATGCTTGATGACTGAGTGCTTTGATTCTTCCATTGTTTCTGGATAGGGTGTGTCAATCCACACTCATAACTCATAGCCTCGCTGCCCCAACTACCCAGGTTTCCATACCAAAGGACCCCTCCCCTGCCAACCCCTTCCCAACCTACAGTATGCTATTGCCCCATTAGAATACAAGGTCCTTGAGGAAAGAGGTCTCTGCTTTTTATATTTGTATTTCCAGCGTATAGCCAGCCAACAAGCATTTATTAAGCCTTTACTGAGTGATGGGCATTAGCTAAATGCTGCCTACCCACAGGAAGTTCACAGCACAAAATACAAATAACTATGTACAGTACAAATAACTACACAAATAAGATATACGTAGTTAAAATGGAAGGTAATTTCAGAGTGAGGGCTTGTGGGTTAGGAGGGAGGCAGAATGAGAAAAGCCTCCAGGAGAAGGTGGTTTGAGCTCAGTCTGGAAGGAAGCCAGGGGAGCTGGGACATGGAGGACAGCAGTTCATGAAAGTGCGCTGGGGTGGGGTGGGGGTGAGGGAGTTGTTACTTGGTCAGTCCTGAACTTTCAGATAATCACTCTGACAACTTAGGAGAGGATAGTCTGGAGTGCAAAGAGACCAGGCAGAATGAACAATTTACAATTAGAAGGTTACAGTAATAGTCCAAGTGAGGAGTGATGAGGGCCTGGACTAATGTAGTAGCTGTGTGAATGGAGCAATAGCAATCATGACAATAAACATAACAGATGTTGTGAAGATAGAAATGACAAGATTTGATAGTAGGTCAGATATATGGGATGAATATGATCGAGGAACTGAGGACACTGAGCTTGTGAGCTAAGGTAAACAGAAGGAGGGTAAGTTGGTGTCCTTAACAACAATAGGGAAAATTGAGAAGACAGGAAAGACTTGGTGAGAAGGGGGTGAAGGCAGAAGATAATGAGTTATTTTAGACCTGTTAAATTTGAGAATTATACAGGGTGTCCAATTCATAATGTCCAAAAGTCAGTTGGTGATGTGGGGCTGATGCTCAGGAAAGAGACTGTCAATCTGTGAATTATCTTAATAGAAATGATCATTGAACCCTTGGGAGCTGAAATCACAAAACATGATAATATAGAGGGGAAAAAAGAAGAGGGCATGACCGGGAGAAAGAACCAATAAGGAAACTAAGAAGGAGCAGTCAGAGAGTTAAGAAGAGAATTAGGAGAGAATGTCACATAAAAATCTAGGAGAACAAACCCAGGAAGAGAGGAGTGATCAACAATGTCAAAGACTGCAGAGGGGTTGAGAAGGATGAGGCCTGAGAAAAGGCCACAGGACTTGGTAATTAAAAGATCACTAGTAACTTCACAGAGAGCAGTTTCAGTTGAATAATGAGGTTGGAAGCCATACCACAAAGAGTGTAAAAGAGAGTGAAAAGAGAGGAAGTGGAGGCACCTAATATAGATGGCTTTCTCAAAGAATTTAGCTAAGAAGAACAGCAGAAGAGACAACAATAGCTAGTTGGGATAGCAGAATTAAGTGAAAGTTTCACCCGGATGATGAGAGACATAAGCATTTGTGGGCAGCTGGAAAGGGGCCAGTAGAGAAGAAGACATTTAAGATAGAGGGAGTTAACATCAACAATACATGTAAAGGAACTGTGCCTTGTCAGGGAAAAGTATTTAAATTCTTTATAATTCACTCATAGAAGATCTGAGAAGAATGACTGCTTTCAGATGTATATAGACAATGAAGTGTGCCCAGAATTGAATAGATTGGATTCAATCACATTTAGGAACTACACCGCTTATTCAATGATCTCAAGTTTCTTGCTCCTGCAAAAGCAACTTTTTTTTTTTTAAACATCAACCTTCTTCAAGTGCTGCCATGTGGATGTGAATCATGGAATGCTACTACAGGTGAATTAAATAACAATGGAACTATGCATGGTGGGTCCTGGTAAGCTGTTATATATTACCAATGATGAATTATAAGTAACAATTGGCATAGGTGCTATTAAGGACACTAATGGGTAGAATAAATGTGACAGTCATATAACAAGAATGAGAAATAACTGTTGGGACAGCCCAACTGTGTCCCCTGTTAACCACGAACTACTAAACTAACCCTGCAGTACCCTGAGTAGCCAATGTATGGAACATTACCATAAAGACATGAATAAGACTCCTCCAGTATGAGAAAGTGTAACTCAATTATGATTTGCATACACAGAAAACCCAGTGATAAGACCATGAGTCAACACTGAAACATTACTTTTGTATCCCAAGGTTTCCTCACAAACCACACTACAGCTCTAAGTACACGCTGAATTAGTCTAATAAGAGTCCTATGCATTAAAGCCACTACAGACTATTGAAATAGTGTCCTAATTGGCCTCCCTGCCTCATGTTTCTCCCATCCCCAATCCATCCTCCACCCACCTACCACAGTAATATTCTTAAAACACAGGTTTGACTATGTCACATCCCTGATCCAGAGGCTCCCTCTTATATCTAGGATAAAATATAAACTCCTCTGTCTGGCATTCAAAGCTGATTCCCACCTTCTCTCCCAGGCTTGCTACACATTACTCTCCTTCATATACATTTACTACAGCCTAACTGGCATACTTGCTGTGAACAGCATTCCATCTTCCATGTCTTTGCATAGGCTTGTCCCCTCCATGGCTGGAACACATATAACCCTGACCTCTATCTCACAAAATCCCTAATTTACAGCTCAAGGTTAAGTGCCTCCCCATGTAGAAAAGAAGGCCTCTCCTGATCCCACAAGCCACTACTATCACCCCCTTGGAATTATTTTGTATTTAATAAGCATATATTTTATATTTACTTATGGGTACACATTGTTTTCTGAGGGCAGGAGCTGTGTTTCCTTTTTTTCTTTGTATCTCCAGTTCCTGGTAGTGCCTAGCACATAATAAATAATTAATGCTTGTTGACTGATATAGTTAAAAGGAAAACATTTCCTTGGTCTTTGGAAGACAAATTTTTGAGGTGGTATTTCTATTTAGTTTTTTAAAAGTTATCATTTTAAAGTTTCATAGCTAAACACCCAAATTCTAGTATCCTGAGATTCAGTGAAAAAAAAATCTCCAATTTCCTATCCACACCACTCAAGATTTTATAGAATAAATCTGACTTTGTGTTGCTCCCAATTTTCAAATCTTTGAGCTAACGTCTGAGGCAGAATTCAAACTCAAGTCCTAGCACTTTATTATCAACTGTGCTACCTAGGCACCTAAGAGATGCAAATATAAATGCAAAGCTATAAAGGAAAAATACAAACTCCTCACACTCTCACTCCCCATATTCTAATCAGTTGTCATTTCTACCTTTGTAACATCCCTCAAATATGCCCCTTTCTCTCTTCTGACATTACCACCATCCTGGTGCAAGCCCCATCACCTCATGTCCATGACTAGGCTGTCAGTGATTTTTCTAAATCTGACCATGTCACTCTCCTATCCCACAAACTCCAAAGGCTCTTTATCACCTCCAAGATCAAACTATAAAATCTTGTTTGGCATTCAAAACCCCCATACACACCTCTCCCTCTCTCTCTCTCTCTCTCTCTCTCACACACACACATTCACTCACTCACTCACTCACTCACATTTCCAGTCTTCTTACACAGCACTTCACTGCAGTACAGCAACACTGGCCTCCTTGATTCCTCAAATAAGACACAGTCTCCTGACCAAGATTCCCACTGGCTGTCCCTCATGCACAGAATGGAATGCTCACCCATCTCACCTTCACTTTCTGGTTCCAAGTTCCAGCTAAAATCCCACCTTCTACAAGCTTTTCCCAAGCCCTATTAATTCTAACATCTTGCTCCCGACTGCCACTTCCAGAATCTTCCTCTACTATCACCATTCAGTAACCTTTCTTCCTTTAAGGGTCATTCAATTCACACTTATTCAATAGGTGCTTTGGTAGCTATAATCTATTGATAACTAGGCCACTTTCTTTCCTTCCTCAAGGAGTTCAGTGTCTGGTTCCTCGTCTCTCTCCACCCCAGCTCCTTCCCTCATACTACAGGACCTAACACACATATTGATACGACCTCAAACATTTTAACTCCTAGTTCCTCAATTTATTCATTTCCTATTACCTACTCCTCCATTCCACCTCAACTATACACAAAGAGAGGAATAATAACTTGATGATCTTGTCATCCCCCTCAAGTGTTCTACCTTCCATGTTCATTAATTTTGAAATTCCTGTATCTGAATAATCTTTTATCATTCTATTTTTTTCTTCTGACTTATTATTATTACCCTTCTTTTTCACCATCACTCCTTCCCTGGCTACATTCTCCTCCCTTTCCTATCTCTGCCTTTTGGTGAACCAGTCCAAGTATGCACTGTTCTCTAGGTTTCATTCCCTTGCCCCCTTGTCCAATAGCTGATCATGACTCGTCAAGCCCCAAACTTGGATTGCTTCCACTGTCCTCTACTTTCACTGCTATTCACATGCTGCTAAATAGAGCTGGAAAAACAAACTTAGGTTACATAATCTCAACCGGGCTCTCACTATAGCAAGGCAATTCTTTTAAACATTCTTAACAATTCACTAATCCTCTGCAACTAAGTACCTAAACCCTTTTCATCCCTCAAGCCTTACACGACACCCCTTCCTCCCCCCAACCTTTCAGCTGCGAACCTTATCTCATACAACACTGAATAAAATTAGGACATTTGCTGAGTCTTCCCTTTTCTTCCCTCTTCCTTGCCAAGGCAAACTTAGCATTTGATCCCATCCCATCTTGTCTCTTTCCAACAGACTGCCCCCTTCTACAAGGTCATGTCTTCTCTAGCCTTAACAAATCTTGATACTACCATCCCCACTAGCTGTGATCACATGTTATCTCCTCTATTTCATGGCTAAACTCTTTGAGAAAGCACTCTAGTATTGGAATTTCCACTACCTCTCGGCTTCTAGCCTCAATGTTCAACTCAAACTGCTCTCAATTATCAGTGATCTCTTAATTACCCAATTTAAAGGCCTTTCCTCAGTTTTCATCCTTTTCAATCCTTTGACACAATTGATCATCCTCTTCTTTATACTCTCTTCTTTGTAGGTCTTCGTGACCTACTCCCTTCCTAATTCTCCTATCACCTAACCATCTCAAGTCTCCTTTGCTAGATCTTCATCTAGGTCCCAGCTGCTAACCATAGGTGACCTCCCCCCATCCCAAAACTCTCCCTCAGAACCTCTTCTCTTCTCCCTCAGCACCATCTTGTTTGGCTTAATTATCATCTCTATTCAAGTCAACATCTTATATATCTATCTAACCCCAACTGCTTTTCAGAAGTTGAGGACTCTTTCTCAACAACAAATGCTTTTTAGACATCTCAAACTCAACATGTCCAAAACAGAACTCATCTTTCCCCCCAAACTCTTCCCTCTTCCCAACTTCCAAATCACGGGTGAGGGTACTACCATATTATTTCAGTCATCCAGACTCATCCTTAAGTGTCACAGAGCAGCACTCTTCACTTACATATACAGTTTGTGGCAAAATCCGGCCTTTCCCTCCTCACATCTTTCATATATGTCCTCTTTCCTCCTCTGATATAGCTGTCACTTTGGTATGCCTTTCACAAGTTTCTCTCCACCCTACCCTCAGCTGCCAAAGGTGATATTCTTAAAGCATAGGTTCAACCATGTTACACTCCTCCTTACCCCACTAACTCAAGGTCCAGTAGCTCCCTATTACCTATGGAATCAAAAATAAACTTTTCTTTGACATTTGAAGCCCTTCATAAAATGGCCCCTTCCTAAGGTTTCCAAGTCTTCTTACCCTTAACTCCCTACACCACCGCCCCCACCCCCATCCACTCTACCCTGCAGTAACAATGATCTCCTTGCATCTGTGGACTCTGTGCATTTCCACCGGCTGTCCCGTATGCCTGGAGTTTTCTCCCTCCTCATCTCTGCTTCCTGATCACCCTCAAATCTGAGCTAAAATCTCCACTTCTGCAAAGAGTTTTTTCTTTTTAAATCTCCCTTAATGTTTGTGCCTTCCTTCTTAGATGGGATACGTTAAAGACTTCAAAATGACCAGAAGTTCGTCTTTGCGTACCAGAGAGGTATAAATTATGTCTCTGTTTATATAGTTTGTAGGTCCATTCACATATTCACTAGCAAATAATAATCCTGGGCAACTGTTCAAGTCGTAACCCTTTTGGAGCTTCAATATCCAATGACTATTTGATTTTAAACCTCCTTCTACTACTCTCCTTCCTTCTCTACTCCCAGTAAAACCTGGGAGAAATATCCTACTTTAGGAGCATGTTTTACCTGAAAGTGAATTTTCTGCAATCTTAGGATTCCACTTTATAGTGGAATTAAAGCCTGAATTGGGATTCCTTATCTTTATTCCAACTGCTTTTTGAAGTAATTTGTGCTACTGCTTCTCCACATTTAATATTAATTTTCCTCTTACTTAATGGCTCTAACTTTCTTATATATTCTAAAATATATCTCCCAAATCCCTGAAATGTAGTCTAAGAAATGCAGAGGTCAACTAATTCAAAATCCAAGGTCATAGCTAAAGTATGTGCTAGTGCGACCGGGCACACTATTTAATTATAGAAAGATCTGGGGTTCTCTATTATATAATCATCATTTAAGGCAAAATATAAAAATGTAGCAATGTCTTAACTATTAGTTATTAGTATTCTCAAGGTTTTACGTAGAAATCAGCAATATTTTATATTTGTACTCCGATTCAAACCTAAAATGAGCAGGGAAGCTCTTCACAATCTAAATATTTAATTCTCCCCAGCTTCTCAGAGAATCTCTGTGCCAAAAAGATAGCAAACATAAGGGAGTTTTATATGAAGTAATGCTTTACATAATCATGGGGTGATGTTATGCTAAACATAAGGCTAGAAGCTAGCTTTCCAGCTCCACCTGAATATTCATTCACAGTGTAGCTTCATTACTTTATTGAGAGATATGTATACTTCCAGAAGATCAAAGAAAACCACAGTCATATATAAAAACAAAAATATACTCCAAAGTTGAACAGAAATGACCTTGAAATTATTAGTTACTTTTGATTCTCCCCTCCACAAAGTCCTATTTCTGTACCTCACAGGATCATGAAGACAAATCTGGGGCTCTCTCCAAGGCATGTTTTATAAAAGCATAAGTTCTGGCAGATGAGAGAATACACTGTTCAGCGCCCAAATTAGCTAAAAATGAAAAGTCTCATCACTAGTAAGTTGGTCTCTTGATCATTAACTCTTTGGGTATAATAACGCTAAGACAAAGAAAACTGTTAAAGCAACTTTCAATCATTCCATTTCCACAGTGATAATGATAAAATGTCAGAGAAGGAGGTAGAAGATGTAAAGAATCATTTAGACCAACTATAAAATCAATTTAATGATAGGTACTCAAGTTAAAACTAAATGGAATGTAAGATTCCCTTGAGAAGCAAATAAAGGAACTGGTTATATCACACACCAAAAACTTAACAGCAAAACATTATTTCATGGAACAAACGGTGATCTCATTTTGAGGTGCTCATAAGTATACACAAAAAGATTACCATTAAAGTAACAGTTTATATGCCAATGATTGTTGCAGATGATAAAGAGTAGAAAAATCCTCAAAAGTTGAAACTATGCTTCAAATCAAATCAATATACATTGTGATATGCAAGGACTTCAGTGTAAAGGTGAGCAAGGGCTAAAGAACAAGCATTTATTAATCACCTAGCATGTACCAAACGCCGGGCTAAGCACTTTACAAATACTATATGATTTGAGCCTCACAGAAACCCAGGGAGGTGACTGCTATTATCATCCCCATTTTACAGTTGAGGAAACGGAGGCAGACAGAGGTTAACTGACATGTCCAGTGCTAAATACACCAAGTAAATATCTGAGGTTGGATTTGAATTCAGTCTTCCTGATTCCAGATCCAGCAGTCTATCCATACAAGTCCCTAAACTTCAGGCAACTAGCAAGAAGAACTAGAGGAAAAAATGAAAAGAGGCAAATGAAGTTAGAGACGTCACTGAGATATCGTATATAGTGGATTGAAACCCAAGTGTGGAATAAAGCCCTAATTTGAAAGAACTAAATCGAGGGCCCCCCCCTTCAAGGAAGGTAAAGTATACATCAAGAAGGTATAATCGTGGGGCAGCTAGGTTGCGCAGTGGATAGAGCACCGGCCCTGAAGTCAGGAGGACCTAAGATCAAATCCAGGCTCAGACACATAACACTCACTAGCTGTGTGGCTCTGGGCAAGTCACTTAACCCCAATTGCCTCACTTTAAAAAAAAAAAAAAGGTATAATCGCGTGACAAAATCCAAGAAATTAGACGGGGAGGAGGAAAGCAAGGTGGAAAGCAGTTGGGTAAAGATAAAAAGGGGGAGTAAAAGAAGTGATTTTGTAATCAGGTGAGACTACAGAACACCTGGACAGAAAGAAAAATAAAGAATTCAGGACACAGATCATAAGCCTGCCACATAAGCATGATAAAGCAATAATTTGGGATTTCAATTATCCAGACATTTTCTGGAGCTATCTCTCTCAGCTAAAAGCAGAGCAGCTAATAACTTCTTGATTTGGATTAATGATAATATTTTATTGTTTGAAAGAAAGAGAAATCAAGTTGAAATCCTATTCTGAATCTGAGTCTCACTAATAGGAAAACTGGTTGCTGAAGCAGAAATGACCACTTCCTCCTAGAGTTTGTGATAGAAAAGAGGAACAAAAGGTAAGCCCAGTATGACGTGCATACTAGATTTTTCAAGACTAGATTTCAAAAGGTTCAGAAGAAGAATAGAGAAGAGCCTAGAGAATAAAACATACATGTAAAGTCAGGCCAAGAAGGATGGGAAACTCAAGAATAAAAATCTGAAGAAATAAGAGGAACAATCTTGATAAGAAAAACTGGACTTTTTAAAAAGAGGATAATATGGATAAACAGAACTTACCAAACAACTTAGGCCACTGAACTTGACTTTTAAATCCTGCCAAAATTCTAGAACAGATTATTAAAGAAATAGTAGTGAACACCTGGAAAAAGAAGTAAGATCAAAAGGGTTAAACACAGCTCCATCAAGAACGTATCTCATAAACTGATTTCTTTTCTCAGACAGATTATGAAACTGGTAGATCAGGAAAATGTTGTAAATAAAGTCTATCTAGATTTTAGGAAGGGATTTGATAAAATATCTCATACTATTCTTTGTAGAAAAGATAGTGGTACAATTAAATTCATATGGAACTGGTTGAAATGAATGATTCAAAGAGCAGTCATTAATGGCTTCATGTCAACTATGCAAGAGTTCTACAATGTAACATCTCAGGGATCTGTTCTTGGCTTGCACTGATTACCATTTTTTATCATGACTTGGACAAAGGCATACATGACGTGTTTACTGAGCTAGCAGATGACAAAGTTGAGAGGGCTAGCTAACACCCAGGATAATAAAGAGTCAAGATTCAAAAAGATGCTGATATGTTAGCAGACAGGGTTAAAACCAGTAAGATAAAACTGAAAAGGGATAAATATTCAAAATTTTTTAAAAAGAAAATTTTAAAAAGCAAAGGAAAAAAGAGTGCCCAGAGAAAGGCAACCAGGATGATGAAGAGCTTTGGAAGTTGAAAAGAGGAAAATTTAGGCTTGATATCAAGACAGACTTCCTAAAAATTATAGCTATCTACAGGTGAAATCGACTGGCCTTGAGAGGTAGTGCGTTCATCTTCATTGGAAATTTTCAAGCAGCAGCTGGATGGCCACTTATCAGATAATGAGGTAGTGGGGATTACTTTTCAGGTATGATGTGGAATAGGTGCTTACTCAGGTCCCTTTAAACTCTGAAGTCTGTGATACTTAGAATCTATCTGCCTATGTATTATGTATCACAAGTACTTCTTCCAGAAAAGCTGTATGCGTGAGCAAGAACAACATCATAACATTAATTAATCCAGTGTGGAGTAGATACAAAGAGAAAAATAAAATAGTCCTTTTCCTCAAGGACTTTCCATTCAATCAGGGCAACCAAAGGCTTATCAAAATAAGCTGGAAATATTGACTAGCTAGAGCAAAGGTCCAAATCAACATCAAAATCAGAATAGATAAAAATGAGAAGACGCTGCAAATAATTGTGACAGACCGAAAAACCGGGGGAAAGAGGGAAAGCAAAGATATTTATCCATTCATTCAACAAGCACTTATTAAGCATTTATGCATAAGTCACTTTGTCAGGTACTGGGAGACAAAGCCAAGGAGAAACCATTCCCTGTCTTCAAGAAGCTTATATTTTACTAGGATACATACAGCAGATTCAGAGATAAGTCAAGACAAAATAAAATACAAAATACAAAAGTCAATGTACAAATTAAGTATAAAGTAATTTCAAGGGGCTGCTAGGTGGCACAGTGGATAGAGCACCGGCCCTGAAGTCAAGAGTACCTGAGTTCAAATCTGGCCTCAGACCAAACACTTGACACTTACTAGCTGTGAGACCCTGGGCAAGTCACTTAACCCCAATTGCCTAAAAATAAATAAATGAATAGCATTTTTGAAAAAGTAATTTGGAGTTTGGGGGATTAACAACTGGAGTGCATCAGCAAAGACTTCCTGTGGAAGGTGGTACTAAAGCCGAGTTCTGTAGGAAATTTAAACTTCACTTTCATCACTTCCTAACAAAATTCAGCTTCACCAAGGTAAAAGAAGACCAGAAGCCCCCAAAGCACCTGAATTAATAAACATTTGACATCCTAACTATCTGAGAGACATGGAAGTCCCAGGCAGTACAGGCTTGGAATACAAACAAATTGGTAAAATCACAAGCATTATGGGCTCATAAAACAGTAACAAGCAGTGAAAAAAGTTTTAAGACCTAATGTAGCTAAATTATCCTAAGAAAATTCATAACTGAAACTGGCAGAAGGACAACAAATAAATGAAAACTGGAACAAATTTGTCTGTACTTCAATATGTTTGTAAGGATCTGATGGAACAACCAGATTTTGAAGCCTAACATTTCAGTCTCCAATGTGATACACTGAGATTTAAAATGGCACTTAAGAAGATGAAGTTGTTTTTGGTTGAATATGTTTATTTGCTACAAAGGAGGTTTTCTGTTTTGTTCTGTTTTAATTAGAGGGAATTCTAGGAGAGAAAAGGGAGGGAATAGTGACAGAAGAAAAAAGAAAGAAAAGATCGGTGAAATAATTTTTTAAAAACAGAAAAAAAAAGGTTAAAATGAAGACACAGAAATGCATTATAACTTTATAACTAACATGGTAGTATTTATTCTTTTTAAAAAGGACAAGCTATTGGAAATGGAAATCAATGATTCATGTTAACAGTCTCTTTTTTCTATTCTTTACATGTGAAAATCCTCTAATTGTTTAACAAGTGTAGGGAAAATAAAAAACAAAAAAAATGTTTTTTCTTTTCTTTTTCTTTTTTTTATTTTTAGGTCCTTGGGGTTAAGTGACTTACTTGCCCAGGGTCACACAGCTAGTAAGTGTCAAGTGTTTGGTCTGAGGCTACATTTGAACTCAGGTCCTCCTGACTTCAGAGCCGGTGCTCTATCCACTGTGCCATCTAGCTGCCCCCCCCAAAAAAATTTTTTAAGATTAATTTGGTAAGATCGACTGGACTAGACCAAAAATACATCAACAGATATTTTACAACCTATTTCAAGGAGGCAAAGATATCAAAAGAACAAAGGGAAAATTACTAATGACAATATTACCCCAAAAAGGAAATTAAGACAACATCGATGACCTGTGTTGATCCAAACCCCTATTTTATTGCTTTTAAACAAAACAACATCTAACATTTATATAGCGCTTTAAGGTTTACAAATAGCTTCATATATTATCTCATTTGAGTGTCATGACAACCCAGTGATGTTTATTATCCTCATTTTACAAATGAGTAAATTGAGGCCACAGAGATTAAGTGATTTACCTAGGATATAATGTCTGAAGCAAGATTCAAAATCAGATCTTTCTAACTCCATGTCCAGCAATTAACCCTAGCTATGACTATGAAATTTTTATGAGAATGAAATATGAAGGTATCAAGGGTGTGTCCTTGGTAAAAATAAGGAACAAAAAGACTTTTGTAAATGATTTCCCTTAGAAAACTGAACTTAAAACTTTTTGAAATGGTTTATTCATTCTAGATTTCAATATTTATCCACAAGTATTCTTCTTCCCTAATGCAGAAACTGATATTCCCCATCTGACCCTAACTTTCAATCATTCTCCCTCACCCCATGTTTTACCCTTCCTACACCTATTCTTGGGACTTCCACTCCTTTCAATCATCCGTACTTTCTCAGGACATTCCCTAACTTGATTTTCCTCCCTCTCCAACCTCAATTCACTAAGTAGGCCATTGAAAGGCTATACAATCCTCTACTCTTAAATACCCTGGTCCCAGCTCCAGGTCATCTCACCCCACCCCCAGCCCTGTCAGCAGTTTGATCAAATATCAGCCTTGGATCATTCCCACCATCCCATGTTCTCCTCTCCTCCTTACCAGACACTGAAAAAAGGGAGAGGGAATCTTACAACCTTGATGGCTGGGTACATTAAAAATTCATCTTACCCAATCTCTTCAGGGCCCTCACTGAAGCAAGGCAGTCCTTTTATTACTACCTAATCAATTATCTACATCACTCCCCACAGAAGCTACTCCAAACTTTCTGTCTTCCTCCTCAAGTCCACCTTCCCCACAAAAAATACATCTCTATCTCCCTCCTCTCTCTCAGCTGCTTCCTACATTACTTAAAACACTAAGGTCAATCAATGTGAGCTCCCTCTTCTCCCACTCTCATCTCTAAACCCCTTGACATCATTGTTTAGTCTCTTCTCCTTTTCCTCAATCTCTGACAAAGATGTGGCCCTTTTCCTTGCCAAGGTCATCCTGCTACCTGTGCACTCAATCCCATGTCCTACTATTTTCTCCAGAAGACTACAATCCTCAAGCACCTTCCTCTTCTGGAATCTTCAACTTCTCTCTATCAACCTATTTCTTCCTTAATGCTTTCAAACATGCCCAAGTCTCCCTATTCTTAAAAAACACAACCCTTCATTAGACCCTATCACCTCTCTCACAAGCTACTGAGTCTGAGAGCTATGGCTCTACTCTCTCAAACTCCTAGAAAAAGTTATCTACACTTGCTACCTCTACTTCTCCTCCCACTCACTCCTCAACCCTTTGCAATCTGGTTTTAGACCTCATCACTCGACTGAAACTGCTCTCTCTAAAATTACCAATGATCTCAGTTTCCCAATCAGGTGGTCTTTTCCAAATCCTAATTCTTCTGCAACCAACACAGTTGACTGACACCTCCTCTTGGATATTCTTCTCCTCTCTGGGGTTTTCTAATACCTTCCTCTCACAGTCTGTCTCCCGTCTGACTGCATTTAAACCTGTCCCAGTTTCTCTGAATTCTTCGAATTTGTTTATTTTAATGGCACAATAACTAACATTCCATTACAATCACATACCACAATTTAACTACTTTACAATATGCACCTACTTTCTTTCTAGTTCTTTGCCATCATGAAAAGTGCTGCTATGAATATTTTGGTATATATGGGATCTTTATTTCGATCTTTGACTTCTTTGGGTTAGTTTCCTATCCCTAGGTCAAAGGATATGACAATTTTAGTCACTTGTTTCATGCAATCCAAATTGTTTTCCCAGAATAAGTGGACCAATTTACAACTACACTAACAGCATTAAATTTTCTACTGAGAAATCGCTTACAAGAAGTGGCTCAAGGGACACTATGAAGGAACTCTATGACTGGAAAAGATGATAGGGCAGAGTACAACAATTGCAAAAGTGAGGAATAACAAATAAATAGCTTGTTAAACTAGTGCCCTTAAAATGTAATAAGACCTAGAGAAAGGCTTCTAGCAACTTGGGTGGGTCCTCTGTGGAGAAGCTAGGGGAGAATATGGACAAGAATATGCATCAAGGATTCTTATCCTTGGCATGAATAGCATTGATGAGACCACACACAGATGATTCACTGAAGTGAAAGGATGGGTCCATTAGAAAGAACAATGATTTGGAGTCAGAAGACTTGGGTTTCAACCCCACATCTGTTATTTACTTATTGTGTGACCTACAACAAACCACTTCACCTATTTGGGCCACAGTTTCCTCATCTGTAAAAAGAAAGAGGCAGATGAAATGAAGGTCTCCTCCCAGCTCTTAATCTAGGATCCTAGAAGCTGATTTAATTATTCAGACTCAGTCCACACCCTATTGGGTTGTGAAAATTAAGTTGTTTGAATATTGTGACTACTTACCCTTGACAAGAATTTTAACTTTAATAAATAACTTTGGTCCAAGAATGTAACAATACAAACTCCATTACATACACTGATACGGATGTTTCAATATGTAAGAGTCATCTGCCAAAAGCTTAAAGGCTTATTTCCTTAATCAAGCTGACAGCATAAGGTCACAGGCCCTGTGGATACATCCCTATTTCAAGTTTCCTGGATATTGGGTAGCTCCAACAGAATTCCAGGTGTGTTACAACAATTTCTAATCTTACTTTTGAAGTCCCAAAGTTCAGCAACATCAAGATGTGGAGATGATAAATGGTAAGTCAGTTTTCCCATCCAATCTACTGCTGCCATGAGGGTACAGACTGTGTTTTTTGCCTTTCTTTGGAATCTCTAGCCAGCACATAGTAAGTACTTAATAAATGTTTGTTGACTCTTAGCCAGTTCTGATTCTTTAGGGAGCCAAGTACCTGACTACTAAAGAAACATGTCAATTACAAAATGCTTAGTCAATCAGGCACCTGCTTACATGAGATCTTCAAAATATAAAGCAACCACTAGCTGACTTGAAAGCAGAGCCAAAGAAAGGATTTAAATGACAGATTCTAGCCAGTGTAGCAAATTACTATATGTCACCAGAACAGCAATTCAGCTCAAAGCCAAAAAATAATTTAAGTATTTTTTCAGGCATATAATCAAAACTGTGCTCTTCTAGTGGACATTTTGTTGAAAATTGCACATCTCTACAATCTAAGGACCAACTGTTTATTTCACATAGCTGCTGAGAGATCCCAAAGTTTCACCACTTACTAGTTGTGTGAACTCAAGAAAGTGACTATTTCTAAGCTTCATTTTCCTCAACTATGACAAAAATTGTTCTAAGTGCTTTAGAAATGGCTATTTGCATACCTAATGCTCAGCACAGTGCCTGGCACAGAGCAAGTGCTCAATAAATGCTTGTTGACTATTTAAATGAATAACAACAACAATAATAATAAAATAGCTTTGGAGACAGCATGATATACAGATAAAAGTCTTTGAATTAACAAGACTTGGGTTCAAGTCCTATCTCTGACATACTGAGACACACAGCAAGTTATTTAACCATTCAGTGTCCCAGACAACTCTTTCACAGACTATGAGCTACCAAACTGCATTCATTAGTGAAGGGAGTTTCCACACTTGGGAGTTCTGTATTCTGATAAAAACAGACCTGGACCAAAATTTATACATAATTTCATTACCTCCTCAGTGCCACCCTTCCCCTTCTGGACCAACAATTCTGAACAGAGCACGAAAGAAATGCTAATCTGTTCATAAAGTTAAATGCAGTACTCCAAAAACAAAATGCATAAATACTAAAGTTAATTTTAAAAAAGAAAAAGAAGAGAGTTGTGGTTACCTCCCACCTCAACGTGCTCTCTCCACCCAGAACAATGCTCTCTAAGGAATTATAGAGGGGGTAAAAAATATTGCCAGAATTTGGAAATTAATGATTCTGAGAGTAGTAGGGAAAAATTCAAAATCCTTCAGCCTAACGGTCCTCAGTCTCAAAGCCAAAGAAGTGAAAGAAAGTAAGCAGGGAAGTCTAGGCAGATGATTTACACCTAACCATGTTTCTCAACCTTCCCACCTCACTGGCAATCAAAAGGCAATGCAAACTCATATACAGGTTAACTGGGGATAAATTCTAGCCAAGGTCAGATCGTGTATACAAGGTGTCCCAAAAGTCTTATGGCAGTTTTAAGTAAATTAAAATCTCAAATAAATTAAAACTGCACTATGACTTTTGGGATACCCTCTATTCATGCAATTGCCATTCAAGTTCCATTTCTTAAGAACAAAGCATCCCTTCATTTCTCTGGGACAAAGAGTGGCATTAAGAACTAGAACAGATAAAAAACAGGTAAATGATATAAAACAATTTAATGGGGGGGAGGAACAGAAGAGGCTATGGTAAAAGTCAAATCTTTTTTGCTTAAAAAAATTATGCAAATATGTATACAACAAGGATTTCCAATTCAAAGCAGATGGCTCATTTAATTCAAATTATACATACTTGAATTTTGTATAACAGTGAACAACAATCCTTTGGCAAAATACAATTAGAATTTTTACTCATAAGGTCTCCATTTAGTGCTCTTTATTTCCCTTTTGTTCACACTCTGGAAAACACCATAAAAGTCTCTGGACCTATGAGGAATCTTTTTTTTTTTTAAATGAGTTGTCAGTTCAGAAGTCACATATACAAGAATTCTAATGCCAGGTCTTCCACAGAGGGAGTTTCCCATGTCAACAAGATGAAATCACAGATTCAGATTAAAAAAAAAGAAAAGAAAAATATCTGCATTATGAAAGAATTACACCATACATCTTTCCCCTAATCACAAATCTGCCCCTAACTTCTGTGAGATTGAGGAAACTCACTTTATAGCATAGTACTAAAATGTAACAAGCTCTGTGAGGGCAGGAATGGTTTTCTGTTTTTGTATCCTAACTGCCTAGCACATAAATGCTTAAAAAATGAATTTAACTGAAAAACAATGAAATGTCACCAAAATCGAGGCAATTTCAGGCCAGCTAAGAAAGGCAAAAAAAGCAAATTTTGATTCTTCCTGAAACCTCAAAACAGAACACCAAGAGTTTGAACATTATATTTTCCAACACCTATAGTTCATTTAATCTGTTGAACTGAACTGAAAACGAAAGCCAAGATACAATGATCTTGTCAGGGAAGAACTACTGAAAAGAAAAGCTCTTAAATATTTTTTCTTCCACTCCTTTGTCTGAATCACACAGATAACCTCTACTTCAAAATCAACTGCAAGCACGAGTATTTAGCTCTCAAAACCTCACCCCAGCTAATACTGAGCCAAACTTCTGAAGTTCCTAAACCGCTCCAAATCATCTTTACACCAATATGATAAAGGATGCGCCAAAGGCTTCAAGATTTGTTAACTATTGTGCTATAGTCAACATGGTAAGTTTCCCATTTGGGTAGATGCTCTCAACCATAACTAAACTGTGTCAAAAAAAAAATCTTTTCAAACAATAATGTGGGCTGGCATCATCCTGCTGCTAGTGCTACCAACCAGGACAGACCCAATGACACAACTGGGAAATTAACTGGAGAGAAAAGCAATCTTCCTTCTGTTTTTTACTCTCAAATGCTCCTCCCCCCAGAGCTGTGAACTGCACATTCATTTTATACACATACACAGAGATATAACATATGCATTGTATGTGCACGTGCATGCATGCTCACACATACACAAATAACTCTCGGCAGGAACCAAAAAGTCAAAGCCTAACCCCATGGTTTTTAAGTGAGCAAGTCCAATTTCCTCCTTTGTAGCTCTTGACACATGCTGGCTGGGAGCCGTCTGGATTTTTTTCTGCCTTGTTTCTGCACCAGAAGGCTCTGCACTGCAGGTCAGAAGATGATAAGGAAATGAACAGTGTAATTTCCAAGGCCTCTGAACAGGCCCTGTCAGCAGCTCTGGAGGCGGGTTACTCAAGCATGGCTTGAAGAGTGAAAACCACAGAGAGGAGGACTCCGAGAGCCAGCAGTAGCAAGAACTCAGCTGTGTACATTACCACCACCTCCAGCCTAAAAACCCAGGCTCTACGAGTTTTGTTAGTAGAAGCCCTTATACCCCAAATGGCAAGCACACAAATTCTCACCAGGGAAGATGGATTAAAGGCCTGCGCTTAGGGTTTTCCCATGCATTCATGTGTGGAAGCAAAAACATTTATTGCTCTTCCAAACTTCATTAGACAGCAAATGCTGGCAATCCCACAGCAACAATGCGTCCAACAGCACCAACACTCCAGCAACAATGGCCAGAAAGGAAACCTAGTTCACATGGCAACTGTAACCCCGAAAGCTATTTGAAATGTTGTGTAGAGACATTTTATAGTCTTAATTTTTATTCTTTCGGGCTATTCATAACCCCAAAAGACCAGATCACTTCCAGGCGAAAGATTTTCCAATGCAGGTTTGGAAATTTTCCATGTCCAGTGCTTTAAGTTGAAGGCAATGAACTTACCCTTGTTCAACAGTCATTATGTACCTATACCTGAATCTTACTGTTAATAGCACATTAATGCACTGATTCAAATACACTTCAGATCAAAGCTGGTGTTCCCCCTCCCCCACCAACTACAGAGTAAAAGCATGATGTAATTTTTATAACGCCAATGGCAAAGTTGGGGGCAGGGGAAGGGGACAACATACTCCCAATCTCCATCATACTGGTGCGATGCATAAAAGGAAAGAAGGAAGGAAACAAGCACTTATTAAACACAGAACTAAGTGCTAGGATATCAAATACAAACCAAAAGAAAATTCACCTCTATCCTCAAGGAGCTTATATGCCAGTGGGGAAAGGAAAACACATAAATGGGAGGTGAAAAGCCAGAAGATAGGGCCTAGAGGAGGAAAGAAAGACAGCCTGGGCCCTTTCACAAAACAGAGGCTTCAGGAAGAACTCACCTATTAGAGAAAGGGGGGGTGGACTTAGAGTGGGATGTTCCCAGGCCACGGGGCCCCAGGATCTGAGGAAAGTTCCAGAATGATACAGCATGGCTTTTAAATCCAGAAACTAAAACTGAGAGGTAAAAGACTGACCTTTGAGCCAATAAACGCAAGGATTAAAACTTGCCTCTGACATAAACTGGTTGTGGGACCCTGGACAAATAACTGAACCTCTCAGTACCTCAGGAGGGAAGAAGGGAGGAAAGGAAAGAGTGAAAGAAGGGGGAAGAGGGAGAAATCTGCATTATGAAAGGATTCCACCAAGCAGCCTCTTTCTAAAACAGTTTGAGGATACATAAGTACCCACTACACATCAAGGCATTAACTACTAGTGTTAAAAGAAACACTACAACTCCAAGACTTCTTCCTCATTTACTGCTAAACTGCTATATCAAGGGGAAGATAATACTATTACTAGTTCAATTGTCCTGACAAGTTGGGCAGGTTTAGAGTCCAGTAGAATTGGCTTTCCATATGTAAATATTATGCATTACAAAGCCAGATGCAAAGGGTTGTTCTGTATAAACAATCTCACTCAAAGCAAAAATGCTTTCAACTCAAAACTGTCCAATTGAATTGAATAGATAGATTCACAGGAAGTAAAAAACAGGTTGAAGTGTCTTTGGTATAGGAACAAGGCCTGTGATTTCATTAACATCAGGAACTCCCAATGGTCTCTACCAAGGCAAGTCTGCATCTTCTTTATAATTTACAGTCTTAAAGAGCTACCTAAAGCATAGTTAAGTGATATGTTCAGGGACAGAGTCAAGAAACATTTATTAAATGTCTACTATGAGGCAGGTACAGTGCTAAGCACTAGGTATACAAAGAAATGCAAAAGACAGTTTCTATCCTCTCACAGTCTAATGGGGGAAATAAGTAAACAACAAAGTACATATGAGATAATTAACCAAGAGAAGGCACTAGAATTAAGGGGAATAGAGAAAGGCTTCCTGAAGAAGGTGGAATTTCAGCTGGAACTTCAGGAAAGTCGAACGGTGGAGATGAGGAAGAAGAGCATTCCAAGCATGGGAAACAGCCTGTGAAAATGCCAAGAGGTGGAAGTATCTCGTGCATGCAAGAGCAAGGAAGCCAATGTCACTGAATCCCAGAGTAAGGGAAGGGGAGGATACAGGCCACAAGACTGGGAAAGTGAGTAGGGAAGGCCAGGTGATGCAGGGCTTTGAACACCAAGCAGAGGATTTATATTTGATCCGAGGGTTATAGTGAGCCACTGGAGTTAATTCAATAGTGAGGTGATATTGTGAAACCAGTGCTTGAGGAAGATCACTTTGGCACCTGAGGAGAGATCTGAAATAGGAAAACCAGCCAGCAGGCTACTACAATAGTCCAGGCACTGAGAGCCCACAGCAGGGGAGTAGCAGTAGAAGAGAGCATTCCTGAGAGATATTACAAAGGTAAATTAGGCCTTCACAATAGATTAGATATGGGGTTTGAGGCAAAGAGAGGAGTCAAGGATGACACTTAGCCTGGGTGAGTAGGAGGATGGTGGCATCCTCAACAAAACATAAGAAAAAGGGGAGAGTTTGGAAGGAGAGAATTGAGTTGTTTAATTTATGTTGTTTCAGGTGTCTACTGGGACATCTAGTTTGAAATGTTCAATAGGCAATTAGAGATGGAAGTCTAGAGGTCAGCAGAGAGGTTAGGGCACACAAGCAGTTTTGAGAATTATCAGCATAAAGATGATAACAATCTCTGAGCAGTAATGAGATCACTTAAGTGAAATAATATAGAGAAGGAAACAAAGGATAGAGCTATTATGTATCAGAAGCAGAACCTGAACCCAGGTCTTACTGGCTTGGAAGCCAGTTTTGTATACACTAAGACATTTTATCACATAAGACTTTCTATTCCATCAGATTGTTTAGCTCCTTGAGAGCTTTTTTGTCCTTCTTTGTGTACCTAGCACCTAGTATGTAGTAGTTGCTTAATAAATGCTTATTGACTAAGACATAATACCTCTCTTTCTTTGGCATCATGGGATATCTAGGCACATAAGCCCAATATTTAATTTCATTTATAAAAATAATTTTTAACTCTTGCTCATCTCTTCCAAGAATGCTAGCTGAGTGTAAGCCCAACTTGTGCTCTTCTCTGAGGGCTTCCTTGTAGATGTTTTGGAGTCATTCTTTTCTTCTGAGTTTGTGTCTTTAGCATCCTCACCATCATAACAGCTCTTTACGGTGGGATTATTTTTTGGTTTATTCTTTCTTCCAGCCTACTTGCTGACCCAGGATTTGATGTTGGGGCTGGGATATGCCACAGTTCTGGAAGAAGGTCTGGGCTGGTCCTGTTGTTCCTTTCTTGGGATATTGAACGTTGTGCTGTTACGGGATTTCAGGGACATGCTGAGGACCTCCAAGCTTTCAGTACTCTCCAAATGATTTGATCCAGGACAAAGTCTGATAACTGTCCCCCTGGTCTGAGTTCTGTGAGCAACAAGAGAATACTGCCAGATTCAGCCCCTATCAGCCAGCTGGAAAGCTCTGTTGGTGGAACGACAGTATTGTTGGCTCCCCCTCTGGTCTGGAATTCCTGCTCTGGTTATTCCCCTGCAGGCTAAATTAGATACTGGAACTGAAATGATACTCTGCTTCTAGAGTCTGAGACACTCCCGAAGCTTCTTGCTTCAGAACTTCCCCCTTTCTTGGTACACCACTCAGGACCCCTCCCCACGACTGCTGCTCCCAGGCACTAGCTGCTCCCTTGGTCCACCCTGGATCTGTGATCTGGAACTGGATAATTGGGTGACAAAACTGATGGCTGGCTCCTGGCTCTGTTGCTCTGCTCTAATATAGGTCCAGTGCTGTCCCAGTATGGGTTTGGGAAGGTTTGGGAACTCTTCTTGCCTCAATGTACCATGTATACTCTCTGGGCACTACAGTGCTCCAAGGATAGCATGCCGTTGGCCTCTCCCTGGCCCCGGTCTCCATGGACCTCCCTACCTCCTTACGCCAACCTGGGCTACACAAATGATTTGAGTCACTGTGACCTTCTCTGGATTTCCCGGTCAGGATTCAATCTAGTGCATTTCCTAGACCTGTTTGGAGGAGATTTTGGGGAGAATGAGCTCCCTATACTCCTATTACTCCACCATTTTGTCTCAGCCTCAAGCCATTAATTTCTAAGAAAACCCTTAGGTTGAGAACACAAAAAGACCTCATTAGCACAGTTAAAAATGTAAAAGAATCCCTAAGGCACAGTATAGTAGAGAAAAATCAGTGTATTCATTGAAATTTTCATTAAACAATTCATTTAAAAACTAGCCAGTGCTAATAAAGGTTCAAAAATACATCCCTTTCTGCAGATAAATATATAATCCTGGGACTAGGCCTGGCACTGTCACTAACAAGCTATGACTCTACAAGTAAGCCAAGTTAACCTCTCATTTGTAAAATAAGACCGGATTCATCTTCCAAGTCTCTTTTAGCTCCAAAATTCTAAGTCGATTTGATTCTAAGACACAACCTCAATGGAAAGAACTACTGAATAAGGGAAACTCAGGTGGGTGGGTGCTTTTTTATCTACACAAGTATCTTCCCCAAGAGCACAACTCAGTTCCATATAGAGAATGCAGAGGTTTTTTTTTTCCCCACAAAAGAAAATAAAGTATTCTAACAACACCTGACTCCAAGAAATAATGCTGGATGGTACCACCAAAATTTAAGAGATTAATTAGGAAGTAGGTAAAATTTAAGGGAAATTCTGGGCAAGGGTTGGCAAACTACAGCCTGTGAGACAACTTCAGCTCAGCTGCCTGTTTTGAACAGCCCCATGAGCTAAGAATGGTTTTCACATTTTTAAATGGTGGGAAAATAAAATCAAAAGTACATTTTGTGATGTGAAAATTATATGAAATTCAAATTTCAATGTCCATAAATAAAGTTTTAACGGAACATAGCCACGCTCATTTGTTTACATGTTGTTTATGGCTGCTTTCCCACAAGAGAATAGTTGAGTGGGTGCAACAGGAACCTTGTGGAATCCTTTCCTTACTTTTTGCAGGGCTGCTCAGCACACCACAAACGGCAGTAATGTTGTTCTAATGTTATACCTTGATAGCATTTTGAGTGCCACTGTGTTGATCGCTGTACCATAATTTTTTTTTTTAATCATCAGCACACATCCAAGAAAAGTGGACTTTGAAAACTGTGCTTTTAAAGCACAGCATATGAGGCATATGAGTTATTTTGTCAACAAGTCAGATGGCAAAGCATTGTATTTATTGTGAAATGACACTATAACAGTCCTAAAAGAAATTTTTTGTCTTGCTGCAGGACTCTTGATGACTCTGGAGAAGAAAGTGAGGCTGATGACTTTGTGAAGCTCTGCCTCACTTAAATGCAATTCACTCACAAGTCATCCATTGGTCCTCTTCAAGAACAAAGGAAGTATAACAATATTCTAATGATATTACCAGACTAAGCATTCATCAAAATATTCCCAATTCAAAGGAAAGCAAAAGATCAGAAATATTAGAGAGTAGAATATCTCCTCATAGCAGAATTTCTTGACAAAAACAGAAAATGAGACTTCAACTAAAGTAAGTTTCTAAGTGGCTTGTTAGCCAACAAAGGAAAGTCATTTATAGATGATGAGTTAATTAAACTGTGTTTGATTGCAGTAGCCAAACACACATGTCCAGAGAAAACTGACTTGCTTAAGATTATTAGTCTTTTGGTTCATATGCTCATGGATTGATATCAGTATTTGGCTGTACCTATCTGCATGAAAAGACATTTTCAAAGATGAAATATGTAAAACATCATTACAGGTCAGCATTAACAGATGAAAAAAGAATGCCATTCTTCTCATTAGTAGACCACATTACAATAAGTCATACAACTGTTAGTAGAATTCAAATTTTGTCAATAAACATTTTGTGTAAATTTGCTTTTTCTCTTGTTACATAAGGTACAGCTACATAATATCTTTGATTTTACCTCTTGGCCATGCAAAGCCTAAAATATTTACCATCTGGCCCTTTACAGAAAAGGTTTGCAAACTCCTAGACTACCAGACACAAGGCTGACCTCTCTTAGGCAACCTGAAGGCAGTAAAATAGGAGGCCTGAGCCAAGAAACATAAGCCAAGGGAAACAGAAGTGAAAAGGAGAGCTCAAAAAATGGCACAAAAGATAGAGAAACACAAAGGGAATTTTCAGAAGGTTGAAAAGCAAAAACAAGCCAAAAGAGATAGATGAAAGCTTTCTTCATTAATCTGTATTCTAAATTTCCAAGTTCTTTACTAGACTGTTGTCTACTTTATATGATTTGAGGAAAAGGTAACACTTCCAAAAGCCTCCCAGCACTTGGCCTGACATATCTAGCACACATAGATCACTGCTGTCCGTGTTTTGTACACTTTTTTCTGGCCTGTCAAAATGGCACCAGAAGCACAAGGAAAGGATAGCAAGGCATACCCCCCTGCTCCCATAAAACAACCTATCAAAGCCAAGCCAAGTGAATAGGAAAGAACCTGAAGGTCTCTCTTATTTATTTCTTAACATTCCCTTCCCCTACCTCCTCAGCTGGCAATAAGTTTTTAAAACAGTGGCATTCACTAATAACTAAGGCCAGCAGTAGCTGCTAGAAATCACACTTGATCATTTTTATACCCCAGGGAAAGGAAAGTATTTCTGGGAGCATATAAATACATGGATGTACAGATACACACACAGGTAACTTTTTTTTTTAATCAACATTTTCTAAAAGAAGCTTAGACCTTATGGCATATAGAAAAATGCTTTCACTCACCAACCAAGGTATAGGTATGGACACCTTGAGGAGGGTTGGAGGTAGAGGTATTAGTAGTGGTGGGGAGGCAAGTAGTCTGAACAGTGCCTCAACAGTTAAGGGTACAGATGAGGCATTTCTACCCCATAATCTCTCTTTCCTGCTGCTCTAAGCTAAAAAATAACATTAGTGACTAGTCATGGTGCACACCTAGAATCCCAGCTACCAGGAAGGCTGAGTGTTCGATCTCTTGAGCTCTGGAATTTCTGAGATGCAGTGAGCTATGCTGATAAGCATTAATAGGGGAGGAGAGTTACCACCAGCATGCCTAAACAGTGGAAGTCAGTGCTTCAGAGCCAATCAGTAGTAGGATCAGGCCTATGTGTGGCCCCTAAACTTCCAGCCCGGGGGAAAAGGAGGGAGAAATCCAATCTTAGATTTAAAATAATGATATTAATAACCTACCTAGCCTAGCAAATCATATTGAGGTATGAATTTTCCCTCTTTATTACTTAAATGAAAAGTTCCTGGTTCACAGTATCCAATTCCAGAACTAAACTAAGCTTTAGGGACTCTGATAAACTATCCCCCAAGATGGGCTGCCTGAACATACAAAAATCATCCCTGGCTCTCAAATGAACACTCTCTTATCTCAAAGAGCTTGGGGGATAGGGTGAAGAATGAAACTTCAAAGAGACTCTCAAAATTTTTCCAGTAATCTTACCAATCCAAAAAAAAAAAAAAAAAAAGTTGAGTGTCTATTATATGCCCAGCACCGTGCCCACTCTTGTGTCATATGGAAGGAGCTCTATACTACCTACTTCTTGGCTTTTCTCTCATGTGTTCCTCAAATTCTGACTGTGTTCCAGCTCTGCTTTCCTTCTCCTGTGCCAGAAATGCTCTCACTCCTTGTACTTTTGTGTTTATCTCCATAGCAACTTCTTCATATTTATTTAAATAATTGTTTATCTAAAAGCCAGAGAAGCTTTCGAAAAGCCGTCTCCAACTGTAGACACTCAGCCTGAATTGAGGAAGAGGTCACTTGCTCATCATGGTGGTGCCAGACTGCAGCTAGCTATGAGCCTCCAAAGCTCCCTCTAATAATTGCATCCTTCTTCCAGAAACTGAAGTCTAATTGCTCTGTGTCCCATTCCCCTGACCCCGGCCCCTCCCCAAACCCTCACCTTAACCCTGTTCTCACAGGCTCACTGCAAGACTAGAAACTTTCAATACTAACTGTACTAGCAAAAGCTAAATCTCTCTGGCACCAAGGAATGTCATCAACAGGAGGTAGAGCTGCTCTTGGCCCCACTCCCTGGGCAGCAGCCACCCGGCCAGTTTCAATGCATTTATGGGTTACATTTGCCTCCTTACAGCCCTTCACACACGGACCTTAGTCCAACTTTGCTGCTAAGCAAGTACCACACAAGTGCTCATCAGAAACTCTTTGTCAGCAAAGTGATCCAAGCTGAAAGGAACATGGAGGCTCTTTTTAGTACCGGGAGAACAGGTCTCTGCAACTCTTGCAGAAGTAATTTAGAACATGCAAGGCAAGAGTTTCCTGACTAACAAGATCATAGTAGGAGTACAGCCAGCTACAGAGAACAGACAAGTGAGCCTGGGACAGAAATAAGCACTTCCTCCACTTCTGGGACATTCTAACACAACAGAAACCATGGGTCCCTAGAGAAAAGAGCAAAACACAAGTACAGCAGGACAAACAATGCTAGAAATCAGGCTGGAAAAGATCAAAGCGCACTGAAGCATCTGCGAAGCATAAACCCACCTTGACC
Organism: Vombatus ursinus; assembly: GCF_900497805.2. NCBI lineage: Eukaryota > Metazoa > Chordata > Mammalia > Diprotodontia > Vombatidae > Vombatus > Vombatus ursinus. Next base: position 54,201,160 of record NW_020948983.1, on the reverse strand, counting down.
ACTGCAGATGTCACTGAAAAGGGTCACTGCTGAGAGAAATTCATAGTCCTACTATCAGAGAAGCTCAAATATTGACAAGTTATATTGGTCTAGGCCCCAGTAGTGCCCATTGGACTCCAGGTAATAAAGGGGCACCAACCACCATGACATAACATATCCAACATCTATTTATTAAACACACACGGAAATAAGCATTGCCTCTTGAAGCTGACGTAATTACAGAGAAACCGGTTTATACTGCATCTGCTGGGATCTGCTGAAAGCACAAGGTGAACAGAGAACAGAACAGAGAAGCAAGAGTCAATGGCACAGTTCTGACACTCAAACTTTTGTTTGTTTTTTGCAGTAAATTGTAAGGTATAGAAGCAGCTTGACACCCAAACTCAGATGTCCTCTTTGTGAATCAGCACCCTCCTCCCAGATAACAGGATCAACTCCTCTTCCCAGGATTATAGGCTCATCTCCCAAGCCCATCTGGAAGGAAAAGAAACTCCTTTGGAAGCTATTAAGTAATAAGGAAGTTCTCACTGCCAAGGGAAAAAGAGGTATCCAGAGTGGGACATATTTGGCCAGGAACAAAAAAAAAAAAAAAGCTCTCTCTGAAGCACTAATATTGTTATTCCCATTTGTAGATTCTCCCAAGACCTAACCCCTTCATAGCACACTTTTCACCAACCTAGGCTTTGTCACATACTGCTAATATTCCCTGGCCTTTCAGGTCCCTGTCCACAACCTTCTTTTTGCATTTTGTTAGAAATAGAACCCATATCTTGGTCCCCACAAAACTTTTGGCCCTGCTAGAAATCCACATTTTCAATCTACATATACGCCTAATCCAAGTCCAGTTCCCACTCTGGCCCATTCCTACAGCTTAAGTGGTAGAAAAAATTGGGTCTCATTAAAAGTTTGATACCAGCTTTTAGCATCAAAAACCTACGGCTTGGCTCCAGAACATAAAAGAATGTTCTCTAACTCAGCCAAAAGAAATTACATCCTTGAAAGTAACTGGGTCCAAGAAGAGACTGTTCCCAAAATGCCCATGATATCTAAAGAACCCACAGAGAATCCCACAACTTGGAATAAAATCACACCATCACTCCCAGATGCTTTGACCTTTTAGTGGCCATTAACTATGAACAAATAAATGAACCTCTCAGAGCACACACAGCTTCTGGCAGTTAGTATAATGCAGGCCACCACATCTGGACGACTCTTACCTTTTCAGACTTGACTTTCTTCAGTGGACGGCACTCGCTCTCCCCTTCCTCTGGCTCCTGCTTAACTCCCAAAGGGTTGAGTGCTGTCCCTGGCTCAATGGCTATACTCCCAAGCGGCTCTGCAGTTCCAGTGTCCACCCCTGCACTTCCATCGTACTGGCTGCCCCGTGCTCCCAGGGTAAGAGGCTGAAGAACCCCAGAATCCTTCTCTGAACAAGTCACCACTCCCTCATTTCTCTCCTTCTTGCTCTTCGATGAGTTACTCTCCTTCTCTTTCTTAGAATTTGCCACATTTCTGGATGCCTTAGCAGCCTTCTCTGAACCCTTGGGGGCAATAGCAGTCACCAGGCTTCCCGAATTAGCACTGTCCCCTGAGCGTCCCTGAGCTTCTTTCTTACCAGATGCCCCTTCACTTGCTGTGAACAAGGAAGCCCCTGGGGTAGGCTTTCCACTGTCCTTGCCACTCTTACTCCTTTTGGATTTTGATTTGCCTTCCTTTCCTTGTGGTCCTGGCACTGGGGTCACAAACTTGATGTTGTCCGGCAGTGTGGCCACAGCATTGGGGGCTGGTAGCCCTACCTCTTTTGAGCCTGACATCTCCAGTTTCTGCTGGTCCTTCTCCAGGTCAGCGTCCAGGTCAATGATGAGATTCCCTACTCCAATGTCCCACTCATCCCCACTGTCGTACGTTTCAACTGGGTTTGCATCTACTCCTTTCCCTCCGGAGGCTCCACTGCTCAAGGACATCTTAGAGTCAACGTCCCACCTCAAGATTCAAGCCTCTTCCTTGCCCCCAGCTTTCAGATTTTCAGCTGTAGCTATTTTCTCAAACCTGTAACAATCTTCAGCATATGCCCAGTGGACAACATCATTGCTAGAAGGGAGAAAACAAAAAAGTTGTTTAAAAAAAAAAACAATTGAAACCTGCTGCAAGTCTCCACATGGAAAGGACCCTTCCTAGGGGAGCATTTTAGATACAAAGAAAGACAAGACAAACAGGTTAACTGTGTATTTCTGATTCAAGTCATATGATAAGCTCAGGGCAAAATTAACATCCATACCACCTCCCCTGAGAGGGTGCAGCATTTCCAACTGCCTAATGTGATTCTGTGATAAATCTTACATTCAATGTCCTTTAGCATTAGTTCCCTCCATCCCTGATAGTCTCAATACTACCATCACTGCCAGCTGGCAATCCTCCCTCAATCAATACAGGTCCCAGGAGGTCACACCTCATGGAGTCATCAAAACATTATTCTTACACTCCTGTTCTCACTACCTCATGTTCAATTATTTGAGCCCCTATATCGTCATCCATATTATTCTCCTTTTTGCATTTGTATCTCCAGCACCTAGAACAAGGTCTGATACACAGCAGGTGCTTAATAGATACTTGTTGATTGGCTGATTTAGCTACCTAAAGCCCAGTTAAATGTTTTTAGTTCTTCCATCAGCAGAGCAGGGCTCAGCTTACAAATGTTCCCCATGACTCTCCTGAAGCAAAAAAGAAGCTATCTTACTCACAACTAACACTAGGAAGGAAAAAATGCAAGTAACTACAAAAAATATCTGACAACCAAGAGCTTCAAGAAATACACCCTAACAAAGGATTCAGCCAATCGGTTTCAGTTAATAGGAATTTAAATCAGTACTGCCTCCATGGAGGCATTATTCACATTTCCTTAATTCCTCTTGCCTCAACCCCATGTTCTACATTGAGATCTCTGAGACAAAAAACACTGTCATCAATCAAACAAGCAAGAAAAATTCTCTCTCTCTCTGTCTCTCTCTCTCTCTCTCTCTCTCTCTCTCTCTCTCTCTCACACACACACACACACACACACACACACACACACACACACCTCTTCAACCTCAACAGGAGAACTGGCTATGAAAAAAATACCTATAAGGAAGTTTGTCCCCCTGACAAGGAAGCTAGGTAGCTATCCAGAAATCCAATGTGACTAGGATACACATTTGAGAGCAGGCTTTTAAGGCCAGAAGAGTATTTGTAAGTATTTGTAGAAATGGAGGCTCTTCTGAACAGTTATTGTCCTCCTGTGATGTTTAATACGCAAGTTGTATTATGAGTAATACTTTCCAACTTTGCTAAAATTCAACTCTCCAATCCCAATAAGGTTGGCTATTTTGTAGTGATTCTGGTGGTACACCTCCAAAGATACAAACACTACCATAAAAATGCCAAGGACTCTTTAATCAGCCTGTCAGTGGAAATCAAACTATTCCCCATCTGCTCTCTGCAACATCCCTGGCTCTATACAGCTAATAATCAACTCTCTGACAGGTCATTAAGGAGATTTTTAACCCCAGGAGGTGTGGTAACATGCAAACTGGAAATGAAAAGCACTAACCTCTTTTATCAATGGCAGAGAAAGTGCAGAATCAGGAGAATCAATGCCCTACAAAATCCTTAAGTCACTCTAAGCTTTCAAATGCTATCGTACAGATTTTCCTCCCTTCCTTGTTCGCTTTCCCACAGACTAACCATAATCCACTTTCTGTCTTGGAATGAGCACAACCACCCAGCGATCTAAGCCACAAAACCACCAGCTGAGTCTACCTGACTCTGGAGTCCTTTCCCTGCTATGCTTTGCCAGTTATTACCTTCTATGCTTTGTTCCTACTGCTGAGATCACTGAAAAGCTGTTCCCTGCCTAGAGGTGCCTGCGGGGAGTAAAAGAGATGTATAGTGATCAGTCTACTCTCCCTTCTCCACACTCCAAAGCACACACTCACCCCTGTCTGTAGAAAGTGATCCATCACAACACCAAAAGCTTGAAACTGTTATCATAGCACCCTCTCTAAAAGTCAGTTTTTATGCCCAAATAGCTTGCAATTTGAAATCACTACTATCAGTACACTCACAAGCCCCTTGTATCTGAACAATGCATTTTCCCAGATGATGCCATGGAACATGCCAACATCAATCTTAGAAGGCATACATTCCATGACCAAAGCTTCTCAGTGAGTGTTCCAACTGAGAAACTTTCCATTTACTGATCCCACATATACCCAGAAGGCACAAATACCAAATAACATGTCCAAATATGAGTAATTTAATTTTTTTGAGGAAAAAAAGTTCTTTCTTCTCTACCTATAGTTCTTTATCTTCCTATTAAGTTCAAGTACGTCACTTAACCTCAGACTCAATTTCCTCATCTATGAAATGAAGATAGGGATGTTTGCACTTCATACTATCAAAGGATAGCTGTGAGGAAAAGCATTTTGTAATCTGTTAAGTACAAGGTAAATGAGATATTGTTATGCCAGAAGGGTTTAAAGAAGGTGGTTATTGGAGCCCTTTAAAAGTCCGGTGAAGCCTATGGACCCCCTTCTCAGAATAGTTTTTTAAATTCATACAATATACAGTATTACAAATCAAGCCAATTATACAAAAACCCAATTATAAAAATAAACAAAAATTTAAAAATCCCCCAAATTCATGAACCCCCTTGAAATCTATCTACAGCCTCCATGGGCATCCATCGAGCTGATGTTAAGAACTTATGGTTTAAGGTGTCTCACTCTTTGTTAATCCAGTCACTATAGTGTCTATGTAACCATAGATAACAACAAACTCTAGGCTTCAGTTTCCTCACCTGCAAAATGGAAATAACATACCTTCTATTATACAGGTATAAAGGAACCATGGCAATCCTCACACAGGGCTATGAGGGGAAATGTTACAAATAGTGTAAAAAAAAAAATTCTATAATCAATTCTTAGTCTTGGAGAAACTCAAAAAGAGGTTCTCTCTACTTGGTCCCTTTTGGGAGTTACCGAAATATAAAAATCTCATGCCTCTACCCTATTGCTTACAAGCTATGAATTGTTAGCTGGCTAGCATTTATATATCACTCTATAGTTTACAACATACTTTTACACATATCTCATTTGACAGAAACCAGGTACACTGGAAGGAGGAAACTTATTATTTAGGCATTGTACAGAATATATATATATATATATATATATATACATAGAGAGAGAGAAAGAAACAGGGACACACACAGACAGAGAGACAGAGAGAAAGAAAGAGCATGTTCCCCTGGTCAGTATCCCATAGCTTATAGCTTATATTCTTTTCTAGGGAAGCAAAATGGCATAATGGATATAGCCCTGGACAAGACATCAGACAGGCTAAGATCTAGTCCACATTCTGCCACTGGGGATCAATATGACCTTAAGCAAATTATTTCAATGCATCTCAATTTCTTTTGGAATCTTAGGGTTTTGGTATCTCCGTAAAGTGGCAATGTCTACCCTTCCTAAGTCATGGAAAGTAAAGGAAGAATGAGATCACATAGCTAAACAGAATAAAACAACGCAAACCTAACTTTGTGTTATTAGCCTCACAAAGCTCTTGTTCTAAAATTGTACCTTGTGAGAAAACAGACTGTGATTATGATCCTTGCTACTGAGTACAGTGAAACTACTTTGGAAAAACTTCCAATGGAAAAAAAAAAAAAGAGGTGGCCCTTGTAGATTTGATCTTACAAAGCAAATGGCAGGTGGTAGACATTCAGCAAACCTGAGTATTGCCAAAGAAAACCAATACCAGTCCTTTCCTCTCTCAAGCTCTGCTATCTTTCAAACATGACCTACAAGTGAATTTCATCACCTCTTCATTTTAAAGTTACTCCTAACCTCAAGGTGTACGCCATAAAATCATGGGTCAACTAAGAGTCAAGCTCTACTTAGTTCAAATCACTTCAGACTTCGACGTAAGGGAGAGAACAACCAAGGCTGGAGTTTTTTTGAATACCTATAATCTGTCTTCCGAGTTTCCCAATTGGGGGGAAGGGGGGGGAAGCGAGACGGGCCATACTGTTTGACAGCAAATCCCTTCTTGTAAACTGTATTTCTTCTGCAGGGCTTGATAACCCTGTAAACTGTGAAAGAACCACTGGAATATAACACCGTCTTTTGTTCAACTTAAATACTATTCTAAGCTCATCTACTAGGTAAACTTCATCCAAGTCATCTAGACAGAGTGAAAGAACACAGACTCTCTCAAGCTGGACTTCGGTTCAAATCCCTGTGACATTTAAGACTTTTGTAGCCTAGGGCAAATTAGTTAAGCTCTCAGGTCTTCAGTTTGCTCATATACACTAAAATGAAGGGAGCTGGACTAGGGGCCTTTAGAGGTCCCTCCTGGATCTAAGTCTATGATCCTCTGACCCTGTGAATTGGTGAGTGGTATAATATGTAAAAGCCATTCTTTGTGACTTTAAGCTACACAGCTGGAAGAACAGGCATTTCCCTCTCCACAGGCCACACTTCGGCAGGCCTCACCAACTGATGAAATTTCCACAGGCAACACCATCAAGAAACAATCAACTTCCCAATAGGTCCCTCCCTTAATTAGTTTCATTAATTACTGTAAAAAAGGAACTGAATCATCTCAACTACCACAGCTAACAGCTTAGTCCCACAAAGGGGGATGGGATAAAAAGCACATACCCATTTAAAAGAACAGACTCAGTTCAACTTTCTAGCATTTGAAAGGAGGACTCATCAATTTGTATCATTTAAGGACCCGGTGATAATAAAATGGCTCCTACAAGTCACAGTGTGGATCAAACCCCCTTGAATAATGCATATGGTGAGTTCAGTGGTCCACATATGCCATCATTCTCCAGTAAAAAAGAATTATGAAGCCTGATCTGCTTCATGTGATAAAAAGCCAACACAGGGGAAGGGGGGTGGTGGTAGTGGTGGTGGGAGTGGAGGCAGAAGAGCAGTTTTGCAACCCTGTGACAAGCAAACACAATTTTTGTTCAGTTTAATACATAAGCATTTACAGTACGCTAAATGGACCCACCATAAGCACTCTCATATAGAGAAATTCATATATCTTTGTCTCCTTTGTTGGATCCTCCCCCAGATCATACCCTCTAATTGTATTCCTCAGGATTCTGTCCTAGGCATCTTCTCTTCTTCCCCTATACTATTTCATTTGGTGATCTCATAAGCTCCGATGGATTTAATTACCATCTCATTTAATTATCTCTTTGGCCCCAATCTCTCTGCTGACCTCCAATTTCACATCTCCAACTGCCTTTCGGACGTTTTGAACTGGACTTTCAGACATCCTGAATTGTCAGTAGACATCTTAAATTCACTATGTCCAAAATGGAATTCATAACCTCAACCCTGCCCCTCCCCACCTCTTCCCTATAATTATATAAGGCAACACCATCCTCCCAGTCTCTCAGGCTTATAACCTAAGAATCATCCTGGATTCCTTACCATCTCTCACCACACTCCCCCATATCCAATCTGTTGCTAAGGCCTGTCAATTTCACCTCCGCAAAACATCCACTTCTCTCTGACACTGCCACCACTGTAGTGCAGAACTCATCACTTCACACCCAGATTACTGTAACAGCCTGCTGGTGGGTCTGTCTGCCTTAAGTCTCTCCCCACTCCAATCCATCCTCCATTCAGCCACAAAAGTGATACAGTATTCCTAAACTGCAAGTCCGGTCATGTTACCCTACCCCTGACACCCCTTCTCTGCACCCCCCATTCCAGTGGTTTCCTGTTCCCTCCTACTCCCTCAAAATGCTCTGTATGGCATTCACAGCCCTTCATAGCCTAGTTCCCTCCTATCTTTCCAGTTTTCTTATACCTACTTCCCACAGCATGTACTCTTCCATCCAGTGACACTGGCCTCCTGGCTGTTCCAGGAACAAGACACTCCATCTCTCCACTTTGGGCATTCTCTCTGCCTGTCTTCCATGTCTAGAAGGCTCTCCCTTCTCCACTTGGACTACTGACCAACCTGGCTTCCTTTTGTTGTTAAGTCCATTGAGTTGAACCCAACTCTTCCTGAGCCCATTTGGAATTTTCTTGGCAAAGATACTGGAGTGGTTTGCCATTTCCTTCTCCAGCTCATTTTATAGCGGTGGAACTGAGGCAGACAGGGTTAAGTGACTTGCCCAGGGTCACAAAGCTAGTGTCTGAGGTCCCATTCAAACTCAGGTATTTCTATCCACTGTGTTCCCTACTCTTCCATGCCAGTAAGGCTCTCTCTTCTCCATTCCAACAAATGACCTCTCAACTAACATCCCACCTTCTATAGGAAGCTTTACCACAACCACTCTTAACTTAAAAGCCTTCCCCCAGGTAATTATTTCCTACTTTTCTTTGCTTCGTCTATTTGTCTATTATCTCCTCTTAGATTGTAAACTCCTCAGAGACTGGGACTGTCTTTTGCCTCTTTTTCTATGCTCAATCTTTAGCACAGAGCCTGACATACAGAAGTGGCTAAATAAATGTTTACAAATTGACTGACTTTTTTTTTTTTTAAATAAAAGACTCATTACTAAGACATCTACAAGTGGGCCAAGAAACACAGGACAAATTCCATCTAGGATGAGCAATTTAAAGATTATAAGGATAGATGCAGACCCTGCATATAGGGTGTGTACAACAGGTACATAACTAGAGATTTAAAATAGAGTGGACTCATATATAAACACTATGAATTCCAGGAATGGAGTGATTTCTAATTAATTCTTCACCCAAACATTTGTTAAAAGCATATTCCTTTTTAAAAGTAAGTTGTATTGATGGTTTTTGTTTTTACTTCACAATCATTTCTGGTTATATACCACACCATTCCTAGAATGATGCCTCCTTTATAACAAAGAAAAACAATGTGTAAAAACAACCTATACAGAGGCTCATCTGACAACATACGCACTGCACTGCTATCGTCATCCCATAACTTTCGTCTCCACTAACAGCTTGTACTCCTTGAAAAAGTCATCTATGGAAGTGCTTCCACTTTCTCCTCCTCTTCACTCCTCTAACACCTCTGCAACGTGTCTTCCTATTTCACCACTCAGTCAGCTGTTCACTCCAAAGTTACCAATGATCTCAATTTCCAAATCTAATGGACTTTACTCAGTTTCCATCCCTGACTTCAATGTAGCATTTGACACTCGTTCATTCTCTCCTCCTCTCTAAGCTCGTCTGACTGATCTCTCTACCTTCTCTTAGCTGTCCAATTTTTCCTTTTCATTCTCCTTTGCTGGGTTTTTTCAGCTGGGTGAGGACAATTAACAAGTGGGTATCGCCCAACACTGTGTCATGGGCCCTCTTCTCTTTTATGTCTATGCTTCAATTGGTGATCTCATCATCTGCCATGCTTTCAATTATCCATATAGAAAATTCCCAGATCTATATATCCAACCCTCTCTCTTGCTACCATCAGTCCCATACCATCAGCTACAATTTGTACATTTCAAACGGAATGTCCTATAGGCATCCCAAACTCGATATATCCAAAACAGATTTCATTATCTTCCTTCCCACCCCTCAAAGCTTCTGACCTTTCCTATTACAGTCAGGGGAACTCCCACCCTTCTCAGTCACCCAGGCTCACAAACTCAGTGTCTTTCATGACTTCTCACTCTCTTACCCCATATATAAAATCTGTTGCCAAATTTTATCATTTCTTTCTCTACCACATCCCTTTATCTATGTGCCCTTCTCTCCACTCCAATCAGTAGCCAAAAAGGTTTTTCAGAAACATAAGTCTGGAAAAAAACAAAACAATTAAAACTGACCATGGTGTTTCCCTACTCAAACCCTAATAGATCCCATTACCTCTAGGAACAAAATATATAATACTATTTGTCATTTAAAGCCCTTCACTAAGGACTCACATATACAAAAACATAGCAGTTCTTTTTGTGATGCCAAAGAATTGGAAATTGAGGGGATGCCCATCAACTAGCGAATGGTTGAACAAGTTTAGGTATATGAATATAATGAAACACTATTGTGCTATAAGAAATGATGAACAGATTTCAGAAAAACCTGGAAAGACTTGTATGCATGGACTGATGCTGAGTGAAGTGAGCAGAACTAGAACATTATACACAGTAATAACAAAACTGTATGATGACCAACTTTGATAGACTTAGTTCTTCTCAGCAATATAATCATCTAAGACAATTCCAAAAGACTCATGATGGAAGATGTTATCCACATCCAGAGAAAGAACTATGGAATCTGAATGCGTATCAAAGCATACTATTTTCTTTTTTTTCCCTTTCTCATGGTTTTTCCCTTTTGTTCTGATTCTTCTTTCACAACATGTCTAATGTGGAAATATGGTTACTATGATTGTACGTGTATAGCCTATATCAGATTGAATGCCATCTTGGGGAGGAGAAAAGAGAGAAAACGGGAAAAAATTTGTAACTCAAAATTTTATAAAAGTGAATGTTGATGGGGCGCTAGGTGGCACAGTGCATAGAGCTCCCGCCCTGAAGTCAGGAGGACCTGAGTTCAAATCTGGCCTCAGACACTTGACACTTCCTAGCTGTGTGACCCTGGGTAAGTCACTTAACCCTGGGCAAGTCACTTAATCCCAATTGCCTCACAAAAACATAAAAGAAAATAAAGAAAAAAAATAAAAATAAAGAAAAAAAGTGAATGTTGAACACTAAAAATAAATTATTTTTTTAAATGAAGCCCCTCACTGTATGTCCTCTTATTATCTTTCCAGAATTCTTACACCTTACTCCCCCCCTCCATGAACGCCAACCATCCAGCCACATTAGCCAGTGATTTGCCGTTCTTCACACTCCATTTCCTGACTCCAAGCTTTTTAAATGGATGACTCCCATGCTCTCCCTCTTCCTCTCTAATGCTTAGTTCCCCTGGCTTCCTTCAACACTCAGCTCAAATCCCACCATCTGTAGAAGGCCTTTCCTTACCATGTACTCATATATCTTGTATATCAATGGTTATCTGCATGCTGTTTCCCACATAAAAATGTAATTTTGAGGATTGGTTTTTGTTTTTTGGGGAGGTTTTCTGGCCTTTCTTTGTATCTCAGTCCTTCATATAGTGCCTAACACAGGGGTGGGTAACATATAATAAATCCTTTAAACATATAATAAATCCTGGCTAACATATAATAAATACTTTAAAAATGCTTGTTGATTGAGATTGGGGAGAGTTTTTAATGTCAGTCTAAGGACTTCCCCTGTTTAGAAGGAACAGGGAGCCACTTATGATTTTTCAGCAACACAGTGATGTGGTCAGACCTATGGTCTTAAGAATGTTCATTCAGTAGTTCTGTGAAAAATGTACTGAAGAGGGTGGAGATTGGAAGGAGGGACTATTGGGTTGGTGCCATAGTCAAGAACAGATCAGTTACCCCCAATTCACAAAAGCTTGGACTTTTTACTGACCCACACTGTCTTAGTTTTCTTAGGACCACATAGGCAGATGGTTCTTTTGCAAAGTTTTTTAGTGGGCTCATAATAAAGTTGTCACCACCTTTTGTAAGCATCTGAAAGACTAATGCCTACTTTTAAATTTCAACCAGCCTCTCTAATCATTTGTTTAAGAACCCAAGTCAGTAAAAATGTCCATACTAGACTATGTGTGTTTGATAGTGGATTCACAAAAGCATGACAACAAACATGAAAATGGGAAAATACATATACACCCACCCACCCTCTAAAGATCCACTATTATGGAATTTTTTAATTCATTATTTTATCCAAATTCTATTTGGATATCTACAGCATTTCTTGAGTTAACAATTTCCATGCATTTATTTACTATACAACATAATGTAACTTTGCTTGTGGATACCTAAAATTCATTTCCTTTTACCTTCAAGGGTTGTATCCTAATTTTAAGATTTGGTGAATAAGTCTGTATTCACCTTATCTACATGCCTCACGATTTTAGAGAATCTAATCTTATTTCTTTTTCGTAGTCCTCTTAAACTGAAAAAAAAAAATTTTTTTTTCTATGTTTTCAAAAGGTAGCCCTTCAATCCACTAGATTATTAGTTCTTTAATTTTTTTCTGGCTCCCCAATTACAACCGCACAAAGTGCTCTAGAAGTTGATGAACCATAGTTTTATACAAGGATAATCTATTGTCTTTTTTGTTTGCTTCTGACACCTTTCCTAATAATAGCATACATCTTGACAAAACTTTGGACATACTTCTAGGAACAATTTATAATTCCTAGAAATTCCTAACTTTTAACTGTTGTTACCTAGCAGTTCATCATCCTATGCCTATAGCTTGATTTCTCCTCCTCCCCTCACCCAGATATGTCACTCACCCATGATGAAATGCATCTACCACTTTTATTTCCATTCACAAAGTCTCTCAAAATGTTCCTTTAGTAAATACTCAATAGCCTGAACATTTCACTGCCTAGCAGGAGAGAATTTAGAGCTGGAAAGGACCCCAGAGATCATCCACTCCTCACTTTGCAAATGATTTGCCCAGAGTCACACAAACAGTGAGCTCATGGAAGATTTAAACCCAGGCCCTCTCACTCCAAAATAATAGGCTCTTTCCATTACACTATGTGGCCTTCACCAACTGAATGCCTAGAATTCCTTCTGCAAATCACTTTAAAAAGCACTAAATAGGACCATCCAAAAGAGCCCATAGATCACTTTGGGTTAGTCCCTTTACCTCCCTGGTTCTCCACCTGTCATCTACAAAATTCCCATTAAATCACTGATTCTCTGATCCTTATCATTTGTCCAACTGACCTAATTTCTATCTATAACATAACATTTGCCCACAACTAAGATAATACAAACTTGCCCACTGCTATCAAGTATGGAATATTGGAAAGAGCCCTGGACATTCCTATTAGATTCTTCACAGGCAATATTAGTTTATATCTGTTTTGTACATGCATACATATATTATCTCATAGAAAATAAGTTGCTTATAATGCTTGCTGAAGGTTTTAGGTAGATGCTACTTATTATTTTAAGGAAGACTCCATTTATTCCTATGCTCTCTAGTGTTTTGAATAAGAATGGGTGTTGTATTTTGTCAAAAGTTTTTCCTGCATCTATTGAGATGATCACGTGGTTTCTGTTAGTTTTGTTGTTGATATGATCAATTATGCTGATAGTTTTCCTAATATTGAACCAGCCCTGCATTATATATAATGGGGATAAGCTAGAAGCATTTCCAATAAGATCGGGGTTGAAACAAGGATGTCCATTATCACCATTGTTGTTCAATATGGTACTGGAAACGTGAGCTTTAGCAATGAGAAGAAAAAGAAATTGAAGGTATTAGAACAAGCAAAGAAGAAACAAAGCTATCACTCTTTGCAGATGATATTATGATACACTAAGAGAATCCTAGAGAATCAAATAAAAAACTACTTGAAATAATAAACAACTTTAGCAAAGTTGCAGGCTATAAAATAAACCCATATAAATCACTGGCATTTCTATATATTATCAACAAAGCCCAACAGCAAGAGATAGAAAGAGAAATTCCACTTAAAGTTACTGCAGACATCATAAAATATTTAGGCGTCTACCTACCAAAACAAGCGTCTACCCGAAAACTATATGAACACATTTACAAAACACTTTCAACACAAATAAAGTCAGATCTAAATAATTGGAAAAACATCAGTTGCTAATGGGTAGGCCAAGCTAATATAATAAAAATGACAATTCTACCTAAGCTAATTTACTTATTCAGTACCATACCAATCAAACTACCAAAAAATTATTTTATAGGGCTAGAAAAAATAAGAAGAAGATTCATTTGGAATAGCGAAAAGGTCCAAAATATAATGGAACTAATGAAAAGAAATGCAGGGGAAGGTGGCTTAGCTATCCCAGATCTTAAATTGTATTATAAAGCAGCAATCATCAAAACTACTTGGTACTGGCTAAGAAAAAGTAGTGGGGCAACTAGGTGGCGCACTGGATAGAGCACTGGCCCTGAAGTCAGGAGGACCTCAGTTCAAATCTGGCCTCAGACCAAACACTTCATACTTACTAGCTGTGTGACCCTGGGCAAGTCACTTAACCCCAATTGCCTAAAAAAAAAAAAAAACAGAATAGTGGATCGGGGGATAGGTTAGGTATGCAAGACACAGCAGTCAATGTCTATACCGGTAGTCAATAATTATAGTAATCTACTATTTGAAAAACCTAATGACTCCAGCTTCTGGGATAAGAACTCACACTTCTGACAAAAACTGCTGGGAAAACTGGAAAAGAATATGGCAGAAACTAGGCATAGACAAAAATCTCACACCATATACCAAAATAAAGTCAAAATGGGTTCATGATTTAGATATAAAGGCTGATACTATAAGCAAACTGGGAGAGCAGGGAATAGTTTACCTGTCAGATTTATGGAGAACAGAAGAACTCATGACCAAACAGGAGACAGAGAACATTATGAAAGGCAAAACGGATAATTCTGATTACATTAAATTGAAAAGTTTTTGCAAAAAGCCAATGAAACCAAGATTAGGAGGGAAGTAGAAAACTAGGAAAGAATTTTTACAACCAGTGTCTCTAATAAGGGCCTCATTTCTAAAATATATAGAGAACTAAGTCAAATTTATAAGAATACAAGTCATTCCCCAATTAATAAACGATCAAAGGATATCAACAGGCAGTTCTCAGATAAGAAATTAAAGCCATCTATAGTCATAGGAAATAATGCTCTACATCACTATTAATTAGAAAATGCAAATCAAAACAACTCTGAGGTACCACATCACACCTATCAAATCAGCCAACATGACAAAACAGGTAAATGATAAATGTTGGAGACGTGGGAAAATTGGAACACCAATGCATTGTTGGTGGAGTTGTGCAATGATCCAACCATTTTGGAGAGCAATTTGGAACTATGCCCAAAGGGCTATAAAACTGTGCATACCCTTTAATCCAGCAATACCACTTCTAGGGCTGAAGAGATCATAAAAATGGGAAAAGGACCCACATGTGCAAAAAATATTTATAGCAGCTATTTCTGTGGTGACAAAGAATTGGAAATTGAGGGGATGCCCATCAACCGGGGAATGGCTAAACAAGTTGTGGTATATGAATGTGTTGGAATACTATTGCGCTATAAGAAATGCTGAACAGGTAGACTTCAGAAAAACCTTGAAAGTCTTGTATGGACTGATGTTGAGTGAAGTGAGCAGAATCAGGAGAACATTCTTCACAGTAACAGCCACGCTGTGTGATGACTAACTTTGATAGGCTTAGCTTTCCTCAGTAATGCAAGGTTCGAAGACATCTCCAAAAGTCTCATGATGGAAAATGCCATCCACATGCAAAGAAAGAACTATGGAGTTTGAATGCAGATTGAAGCATACTATTTGCTATTTTTTTTCTTCTGTTTTGTTTCCTCTTTCTTGTGGTTTCTCCTATTGGTTCTAATTCATCCTTACAATATGACTAATATGAAAATGTTTAACAGGAATGTACATGTAAAGCCTATATCAGATCATGCACCATCTTGGGGAAGGAAGGGAAAAGGGAGAAGGAGAAAAATTTTAAACTCAAAAATTTATGGAAGTGATTGTTGATAAATCAAAATAAATTAATAAAAAGATTTGAAGAAAAGAAGCTCCTTGTGGGCACAGATTGCTTCACTTTTGTCTCCACTATTAGCACATACAGTAAGCATAAATGCTTCTTCACTGATTAACTAGGCACTTAATAAATACTTATCAATTGTTTGTTGACTTATCAGAAATCTAGGGGTATAGTCTAGGGCCTCATCACTCACTAGTATGAAGCTGGATAAGTCATAAAGCTAATGGATTTTGAGCTGGAAGGAACCTTAAAGATCATTTTGTCCAACATTTATTTTATAGATGCAAAAAACGGAGCCCAGAAAGGGCTATTTGCCAAAGGTCCCAAAATGACATGGTAGCAGGGCTAGAATTTGAACCTCTCTGACCCCATATCCATTCTTCTTTCTACTTCAAGACACTGGATTGAAGTTCAAGGAGTGCTGGGCAAAGGGCTTCAGTTATCTCATTTGTGGGGTCCCTTCCTGTTCTGAGTCTACTCATCAATTTGCATGAAACCTTGTCAAAGAGACATTTAAAACTAAACAATGTCAACTCAGTTAAATATCTGTTAAGCATCTATGGTCACAGAGAGATGGTCCTTGTCCTAATGGACTGGTTCCTCTTTATTCATATAGTAGCAGGAAATAAACCTCCTTCTAGAAACCATACTTTTTGTGTCTTTTCCTACAAAATGTTATGTTTGCTTAAATGAGTAGTGCATGGAATGGTCTTGTCCTTTAGTATAGATTTAGTATGAAGAGATTTCATATAAGCCAGTGTGGTATAATGGTTACAGCCCTAGCCTTGAAGTCAGGAATACCTGGATTTAACTCCTGCCTCAAGAAATAACTAGCTGGGCTGAGCAAGTTGTGGTATATGAATGTAATGGAATACTACTGTGCTATAACAAATGAGGAGCAGGAGGACTTCAGAAAAACCTGGAAAGACTTACATGAACTGATGCTAAGTGAAGTGAGCAGAAACAGAACACTGTACATAGTAATAGCAACATTGTGCGATGACTAACTTTGATAGACTTAGCTCTTCTTAGCAATGCAAGGATCTAAGACACCTCCAAAAGACTTATGATAGAAAATGTTGTCCACATCCAGGAAAAGAACTATGAAGATCAAAGCATACTATTTGCTCTTTTTTTTTTGTTTCTTCTTTCTCATGGTTCCTCCCATTGGTTCTAATTCTTCTTTACAACATGACTAATGAAAAAATATGTTTAATATAAATGTATATGTAGGGCCTATGTCAGATTGCACTCCATCTTGGGGAGGGGGAAGGGAGGGAATTTAGAACTCAAAATCTTAATGGAAGTGAATATTGAAAACTAAAAATAAATGAATTTTTAAAATAATAAATAAATGTAATTTTAAAAAAAATTTCTGTGCCTTAGTTTCCTCATCTGGAAAGTGAGAGGTCAGACTTGACAACCTCTAAAGATCCTTCAAGCTCTAAATTTATGATTCTATGATGTCATTATTTTGCTTAGTATGGGAATGAAACTCAGCAGTCTATAGTCCTCACAGCCCTTCAGAAGCTTGTAATCAAGCCTATCATGAAAAGTTCCAATTCTTTAGTCTGACATTCAAAGCCTTTCTGGAAATCTGCAACTACTACCTTGTCTTCCCACCATTCTCATACTATTCTCCCTGTACTCTACACTACAGCCAAACTGGGTGACCTCCTTTTTCCATTTGTGTTTCACACTTTCCCTTTTCTATCATTTTTTTCATACCCTTCCTTACCTATGGTTTCAATGTCAATCCTCTTCAAATGAATTTCTAAGAAATAAAAATGATACCTACTGCTTCAGAAAGTGCACTGAAAAGGCGCTCAATCTGTCATCAAAAGACTCAGATTCAAATTCTAGCTTTCTCACTTGCTATGCAACCCTGGAGCCTCAGTTTCCTCATCTGTAAAATAAAGTTGGACGAGGTGATTTTTGAAGTCCCACTTGGCTTTTAAAACTGTAACTTTGGCATGCTGTCTCTCACTTGGTAATGATCCCTCCCCACTAGGTACAGTTCCCCCACATCCCCCAGCCTTACAAAGCACTCTGTAGCATACATAATCTTTGCTTGACTGTAAACTCCCCAAGTACAGGAACCATGTCTTAACTAAATTTTGCATTGCACTCAGTACCTTGCACAAAATACCGTAAATAATAGACAATTAAATATTTGCTGAACTAAAGTGAATCCTTCAATCAGTCACATGCCAAATCTGCTAGTTTCCTGGGAGAACTATCTTTTATTACTCCAAAGCTGTAAGTTCTACCATTTCAATAATTTCGTCTTTGATTCAAAACCAATACCTTATTTTGTCAGAGTAACTCATCTACATTTTCTTTGTTAAATAAGAGCAGAACAGAGGTTGTTATTAGCAATTAAAGCAACAGTTTAAGTCAACAAGCATTTATTAAATGCTTACTATGTGCCAGGCACTGTGCTAAACTAGGGATACAAAGGACAAAAATAGTCCCTGCTCTCAACTCAAGGGATGTACAACCTAATGTGGGAGACAACATGCAAATAAATACATACAATACATATATGCAGGATAAACTGGAGAGAATCTCATAGGGAAGGCACTGGCATTAAACAAGAAGACAGAGAAAAGGTTTCTAGAATAAGGTGGGATTTGAACTGAGACTTGAAGGAACCTAGGAAACAAGAGAGAAGAAGACATAAAATTTAAAGCACGGGAGACAGTCAACAAAAATATATGGAGACAGGAAAAAAGGTTTTTTTGAAGGAACAGCAGGAAGGCCAGCATTCATGGAAGTGAGTAAAGTGTAAAAAAGTTGATAAAGTAGGATAGGGCCAGGTGACGAAGGGCTTTAAAAAGCAAACAGCAGCAGCTAGCCTGATAGACTTGGAGTCAAGAAGCCCTGTGTTTGAAAATATGTCTCACATGCTTACAAGCTTTTTGACTTAACCTCTCTGATTCTCAGTTTCTTAATAAGTAAAATGTATACAGGATAATGCCTATATACATTTACACAGGTAGGTACTACATATTTCACAGGGCAAATTTTTATTTGCCTAATATGAGATAATGTATGTAAAGTGTTCTGCAAATCTCAAATTGCTATATAAATGTCAGCTATTATTAATTGCAGTTCATGGAAGGCAGAAATGGAAATTAGAAAGAATTATAAAATATAAAATGTGACGAGAAGGGAAGATTAAGCTATTGTTCAGTCATTTTCAGTCGTGTCGGACTCTTTATGACCCCATTTTAGAGTAAGACCCAACACCTAAATGTAATGATAAAACCAAGGGATTATTTTCCTTGCTTTTGCAATGGACTGCTATAACTCAGGAAGTATGATCACTACAAGCTAAGAGCAGATCAGGCCAAAATAATATTTCTTTTTTTTTGACAGTGCTACTGGGCTGATATTAATGTGGAATACTACAGACATAGCATACCATGATGATTTATCAAGATATCTGACAAAGTTTCTCATTATAACCTTTTGGACAAAATAGAGAGATGTGGGCTAGATGATAGGACATTTGGGCAAAGTCACAGTTGGTTGAAGTGTATTCCCAAAGGAAGCTGATAAATTCTTTCAGGTCATCAACAGACATAAGTCTATGATGGAGGCAGCTAGGTGGCGCAGTGGATAGAGCACCGGCCCTGAAGTTAGGAGGACCTGAGTTCGAAAACGGCCTTAGACCAAACACCTGACACTTACTAACTGTGTGACCCTGGGCAAATCACTTAACCCCAATTGCCTATAAATGAATGAATGAATGAATGAATGAAGTCTATGATGTCTATGTCTCTGCACTGGACCTCCTGTTCAAAAACCAACAGGGAATTAGATGAAAGCACAGACCCAGATCATTTCTACCACATTTTACAACTTTTCCTAACTGGGAAACCATTTCATTTTCTGAAGAGTACCTTTTTCCTTTCCATAAACTGTTAATATGTCAATCAGCAAGGTTTGATAGGATATGGGTTCCCACCACCACCGGGCATCTAGTCCAGGGGTTCTCATTCTTGACTCACATAATAATACGTCTTTTATCTCCTGACATAATGTCGTTGAGGTTTTCTGTGGGGTAATTCTTTAACTATTCCAATTTTCTTCTCATTTGTTCATAGTTCACCTTTTTCTAAAGCTGACTGTGATGGATGTTTATGAAGTTTCCCTTTCCCAAAAGAACAGTGATCTTAATTGTGTTTTCAATAACTATTTATTTAGTCACAGTTCACTCATAGATACTTCTTTCTCCTATTTGAGCTGGCATATTTTACTATTTTTTCCAATTACATGTAAAAATTTTAATATTCAGGGCAGCTAGATACAGTGGATAGAGCACCAGCCCTGGATTCAAGAGAACCGGAGTTCAAATCCGGCCTCAGACACATAACACTTACTAGCTGTGTGACCCTTGGGCAAGTCACTCAACCCCATTGCCTAGCCAAAAAAAAAAAAAATTTAATATTTTTCAAAATTTTGAGTTCCAAATTCTCTCCCTTTCTTCCTACCCTCTCCCCTCATTAAGAAGGCAAACAATTTGATATAGGTTATAAATGAGCTGCAAAGACACTTTTGATTCAACTACTAGGACAAAATCTAGACTATTCTTTGTGGATTCTAAAGCCATCTGCCCTAAGAGGTAATTGTCAAAACCAAAACACCTACTCCCCAATTTCCTCCTAACAAAGCATACCACCAACCTATATGTGTCTTATATTATTCCTATCCAGACTGATCTTTTGCAGCTTCCCCTATATTATTTAACACTTTCAGCATGCAGGCTTATTCAAAGTGATTGGTTTTGTCACATTATGTTAAAGCATGTTTCTATCCATAGGGATTCAACAGTGCCTCCTCTGTCCAGAACGATGCAGAGGTTCAGAAGCAAAATAATTGCTAATAATTCCGACGACAGAAACGTGTTTTTTAATAAAACAAACACTGAATATTTGAGTAAAGACATTAGCTAGATCTTAAATCTAAGTAGCTAAAATTCAAACGACAACTACAAATGGAAACAGAGATAAGCTTTAACATATAGTAAGGAATATCTATCACTTAGCTAAATGTGGCAACTAAAACTGGACAATACTTATGAACAGCAGCCACGTTCTGAAACATTATTCAACAAATATTTATTATGTACCTATGTGAAAGCATTATGGTACATATGATGGAGAAAACAAAAATTAACAGGACATAATCCTTGCCTCAAGAATCTTATGATCTAGTAAGAACATGACATACATGTGTAATTAATACAAACCACAGTCTAAGTGACTAGAAATGGTTTTAAAAATGTAGTACATTGAATATGATCAAATGAATATAACGAATTGTAATGAATATAAAGCACCTCAAAAACCCAAGAGCACTATACAAATGTATACTACCATTACCATCATCACCATTTACCATGAAACTCAAATCAAAGAAGGCATTATGGAGGAGCTAAAACGCCAATTCCAAGAACAAGGGGGTGGTGATGGGGAAGGGTGGAAGTAACGCTTCAGCAAAGGTACAAAAAGTGTAAGTGTTAGCTAAGATCAAGGAACAATAAACTGTCTAGTTTGTCTGGAACATAGGAGATTCAGAATGACATAAAGGGAAAAAACTTGGACAGGGAACCAGGAGGCCTAGGTTTATATGTCACCTTCAAAGTTTATCAGCTGTGTGTCCTTGAGCAAATCATTTAACCTTTCTCAGCCTCAGGTACCCAATCTGTAAAACAAGGATAATAATATTTCAATTTAACTACCTCACAGGATTGAGAGGAAAACACTTCATAAACTTGAAAGCACTTTGTAAATGTGAACTATCATTATTATTTCTGAAGGGAAGTAGCATAAAATACAACCAGGAAGGTAGGCTGAAATCAAGATTGTGGAGGGCCTCAAATGCCTGGCTAATTTTAGACTTTACTCATTAGGCAATGGTGAGCCACAAAGTCTTTGAGCAATGGAATCTATCCAAAAGATTGTATTAGTGTGTATGAACCGGAGCAGAAAGAGACTAGAGGGCAAGCAGCTAGAAAGTTGCTACATTAGTCCAGGCAAGAGGTAACAAGGGCTTGAACAAGGGTGCCAGCAATTGAAGAGATGACAGGTTTCAGAGACAGCATAAGCCAGTCACCACCACAAGTGATTAGATATGCAAAATGAGAATGAAAAAAAAAAAGACAAAAGTGAGATGTGCAAAATGAGAATGAAAAAAAGGCAAAAGTGACTCTAAGTTTCAAGACAGCAAAGTGGAGGATGATGGTGACATATATTAACAGAAAAAGGGTGTTTAAAAAAAGTAGTTTTGGAAAAGAAGAATATGAGTTTACTACTGAACATTCTGAGCTCAAAATTCTGGTGGGACATCCAGTAGGAGATACACAGTAGGCATCTGGAAACGCGAGCATGGAACTCAGAAGACAGTCAAGGGCAATAAATAAAAATTTGGGAGTCATCTACGTAGAGGTTATAAATGAAGCTTCAGTTACCAAAAAGAGAATTTACCTATTATGAATAAATGTGCATATATTACCTGAAAAGAGGTCTAGTAAGTGAGGTCATTTGTAATCTTGAAAAGCAACTTCTACAGACAGATGGGGAAAGGAAAGTCACATCAATAAAGTGTTAATAAATTAATGGATCGTGAGGAATTGGATACAGTGAGAATAAATTTTTTCTGTAGAAGGTTGGCAGTAAAAAGGAGAGAGATGGGGCAATAGACTGAAGCTGGGGAAGAATTAATGGAAGTTTTTTGTTTGTTTCTTTTAGTACAAGGAAATCTTGATAGGTTAGATATATTCAAACCAACTCAACCAGCACTTGAGTGCCAACTAGGTGAAATGCACCGTGCAAAGACAAAACAAAACATAGTCTCTACATTCATGGAACTAAAATTGTTTTCGATAGGGTATTTAGGAAGGGATTCCTTTGCTTGGGAAGCTCCCAAAAGGAAGGTTTGGGGTAAACTCCTCTTTGCCATGCATAATCATAACCAAGACTTAAAAAGCCTTTATTTCACCTACAGTCCCCTCAACATATCATTCTCTTTCTCTTACCTCCATTTCACAGTCAATTTTTTTTTTAAACTATACTCCTTGTCTTCATGTCCTTTGCTGTCATTTCTCAATCTCTTGTATTTTGGTTTCTGATCTCACAACTCATCTGAAGCTATTCTCTCAAAGGTTAGCAATAATCTCTTAACTGCCAAATGTGATGGCCTCTTCTCAGTCCTTAGCCTTCCTGACTTTTGCACAGCATTTCATACTGCCAACCACATTCCATGCCTGGATCCTCCTCCTTCAGTTTCTGTGACATTGCTCTCAGTCTCCTTCAATGAATAATCATCCTCCATTCTTTGTCTTTTGTGTGTCCCCCAGGCTCTGTCCAGGTCTTCCGGCTTTTTGTCTCTCTATGCTTTCTTACTTTTTGACTTCTTCTGCCCCCACGGATTTAACATCTTTATCTATGTAAATGACTTCTAGATCCTTTTCTGGAGCTCAAGTCCTAAAATTATTAAATGCTTATAAGACATTTTGAACTGGATAGGCATCTCAAACTCAACATGTTCATAATAGAACTCATCTTTCTCCTCAGACCCTCCTCTCTTCCTATATTACCTATTTCTGTTAAGCTCACTACCATCCTCTTTTCAAGATATCCTGTTTGAATCATTGGGATCATCCTCAAGTCTTCACTCTCCCTCATTGCCCTTCCAGGCAACCAGCTGCTATATTTTATTGTTTCTACCTCTCTCTCATCCACCTCCTTATGTCCACTCACAACCACCACCACCTTGCCCTTTTCACATGGATTATTATAATAGCCTCCTAATTGATTCCCCTTCTCTCAAGGCCCTTCCCTCTCCTGACTGCAGCTTTTACACAGCTGCAAAGCGATATTCACATCGCCCCCTTGTTTGAGAAGCTCTAGCAGTTTCTCCTGACTTTAGGATAAAATACAAACTCCTCTGTTGGACTTTTAAATCCAGGCTTATTATACAACACTTTCCCTAGTGCTCTTTAGCTTCCAGTCAGATTGGCCTACTTGCTGTTCTGATAGTGTGGTACAGTGATCAGAGTTACTGATCCTGAAATCAGAAGACAATGAATTCACATCCCAAACTCTGAAACTACCTAAGTGAACTTGGGAGAGTCATTTAACCTCTATTTCCACATATATTTCAGCCAGAGCTATAGGAGCAGATCTAGGGAACTCCTACTGCCCACGGCCTAGCTCCTTCTTTCTTCCACACACACCCGGTATCTTCACAAAGCACTGCTCAGAAGTGAAAAATAAAGCTATTCCTAAGAGGTAAGTGGGGAAAAGCTCACTAGAGCCTTAAGCTAAATGGGATTCCTGTGCTTCGGTACTGTCTGCACCACATGCTATTTTTCTGAGATGAGCCTGAACTTAACCTATTTCTCCCAGCCCCCATGCTTAATGGGAAAGAGCCCTCTTTTCCCCTGTCGGCCTATCCTTCACCTTAAAGAAACAGAGTTCTCCCCTTTAGAGTTGTGTGTGCCTTTCAGCAGAGAAGTTCAAGCCGTCAGGTTCTCTGGTTGCAAGTGGCAGGGCAATGGAAAGATGGTGACGAAGTCCTAGAGTTATGATAGCTTGAAAAACAGGGATGCATAGAAGGGATTGCAAAGAAAATTTCTGATAGAAGAGATCTGCTGAAGCACCACAGAAGTGCTACCACACACCAGTGGGTCAGACCTACATGGATTTATTGTTAGAATACTTGAATTACATTTATGATTCTGCCACTATTTACATACTATGACCTCAGACATTGTTAAAGTTGGGTTTCTCAAACTGTCCTTCCCTCGAAAACCAAAAAGAATAAATCTAAGTGAAAAGGCCTATCTCAAACACCACCTTGTCATGATAGTATTATGAGCCACTCTGAATTAATTTTTTTTAAAAACTGAGTACTTATCATATGTATGGCATTTGGGGTAGCATAATAAGTAATGTAGTGAAAGAGTAATAGA
Organism: Vombatus ursinus; assembly: GCF_900497805.2. Lineage (NCBI taxonomy): Eukaryota > Metazoa > Chordata > Mammalia > Diprotodontia > Vombatidae > Vombatus > Vombatus ursinus. The sequence goes on along the minus strand of NW_020948983.1, from coordinate 54,176,562 downwards.
TTTGGAATAAAAGAATTTGAGCTCAGCTTCTAGTTCTGCCACTTACCGGGTCATTGACTGAGCTAGAAAAGAACTTAGCAGCCACAAAGTACGTGGATTCTTACCTTTTTTTTTTTTTTTTTTTTAGCGTCACAGACCTCTCCCTTTGGCAGTCAGGTGAAAGCTATGGACCCTTCCCAGAATGATGTTTTTAAATGAATAAAATAAAATACATAGGATTGCAAAGGAATCAAGTTATACTGAAATAGTTATCAAAAAATATAAAAATCAAGTTCACAACCCCCAGATTTAAGAAACCCTGACACAGTCAAATGCCCTCATTTTAACACTGAGATGCAGAGATCTGAAGTGACTTGCCCAAAGGTACCTGAGAGGAACAGACAGAGCCAGGATCAAAACCCAGTGCTCTCTCCACTAAACCATACTGCCTCTCATCAGGCATTAGACATATGACTTGGACAAGCTTTATAATTCTTTGAAATCACAATCTTCTCATGTGTCAAATGAAGGTGCTAGACTCAGATGACCCTTAAAGTGTCTTCTAGCTTTAATCTATACCTAAGGATCTACAGAACAAAGCTTGGTCAAGGCACTGAAAGCTTGGAGTTCTCCCCCACTTTGGAACAGGTCCTACCAAAAACAAACCAAAACTTTGTGGTTTCAATGACTTTTTCCTCCTTACAAAGCAGATGGATGAAAAGAATTCACTCTCAAAAGAGCAGCAGTTCACAATTTAGTTTGAATTGGCTCCTCAGGCACCTTCTCTAACCCTACAGATTTCACTGAAAGAGATCTTAAACATATACATACACATATATATATAAAAAAACATGCTTGAAGAAGTAATAACTGATAGCTTTAAAGTTGAAAATCTAACATCAGAATTTCCTTGTCTCAGATACTCAGAATATATGATTTCAAGTATAACATATACCAAAGTGTAAAAGAAAGGTGAAGTGAAATAAGAGATCACCCTTTATAGAAAGCACATCCACCTAAAATGCTAGGTTTTCTTAGCATTGGTATATAGGACAGACAGTATGAGAACCTATCAAAAACAAACTACTAAAAAGACTTCATTTTTGTGGAAGGCAGGTGGTCTCCTCAAGAAGGTTTGACTAGAAGCACTCAAGTTGATTTTAGCTAAAACGTAGTCTACAAGTTCTAACACTACCCCCAGCCACTGCAAATAGAAGACTGTGGCTGTCTGGCGGAGCTCGGCAGAGTCCCCAGACTTCACCCAACCAAACAAAAAGATGGATACCGGTTGCTACACCTCATGCATATTAACTAGAGTACTTAGCTCCAAGGCAGTTGTAGAGTCTAGCCTACACGGGTTCTCTGCTAGCTTGGGGATAGAGGAAAGGAAGGAAACAAGAAGAGTAATCAAGAACTGGAAGGGTTGAGTAAGGGATGGACAGCAGCAAACAAGCAAGGAATTTAAAAGAGCAAATGCAGCACGCAAGTCAAACGGAGGTAAAGTTCTCTGTTGGGTATAATAGATTTCAGACATCTTCATCTTTACACTGCTGAATTAGGTACTAGGCCTTCTAAAACCACAGCTATTTGTTGGAAGGAAGCCAAAGCACCAGAAACAAACCTGAAAGTTCACTTTTTGAACTAGTGAGCTAGGCACACCCCTTAAATTTATATTTAAACAGGGTCATGAAAAAGCCCTTCTACCCTAAGGAATTACTACAAAGGAAAGAGAAGAGCAGGAGCTGGGTCCATCATAGAGCTAGACCTTTTCTCCTTTAGGCCCCTGAGAAGAAAAACTCATAGAGACCCAACTCAATCAATACTCATAAGTAACTATTGCCTAGGTAGTATTAGGGGAAAGTGCTGCTCGGTTGGAAGCTGGGTTACAGAGCCTCAGGGTCAGCCTCTGATGCCTCCCAGACATGACTGACTGCAATTTTCACCCTGATTAACTTCCAGGAATGCCAGCCAGAGAAGCAGCCAGAAGAAGGGAACACACACCAAAAGCGATTTCCTCCCAGGCTGCTGAACTCTTCAGTATTAACCTGAGACTACCTCTTTACCTCAATAAGGCTGAACAGAGAAAGTATTGAGTGCCAGGATCCTTCAGGGAAGTTCCTTGTGACACAGAGAGAGACTTCTAATCTCAGGAAGGGAATGGATCACAGATGAATATCAACCAGCAGAAGGGTTCAAAATTACCTAAATCACTACTAAGTAAGTTATTATGAATTTTTTTTTTTTAAAGGTCCCAAGCAAAATGCTGATACCAACAGCCTGGTCTCTACTCCCTCCCCAGCCTATGAACAGCTTACACCAATAAACAGCACTAGTTTCAACTCCAGAAAAAAGTCCACTCCCTAAACCTGAAAACCTCCCAAAGCCTCCACATCCTGCCTGACTTTTAGCTCATCACATATAGTACAAAAATGTATTAAACTAAAGTTAAATGGTGTAAGAAATCTGCACAGAGTCCTCCCCCTTCTCAGGAAACCAAATACCTACTACTGAAAATTAGAGAAGAACAAAACACGTTACTTTGCCCTCTAGGATACCACTTCTTTTTTCCAATTTTCCTTCAGGTTCCACTTGCAGACCCATACATTGAAAGGACCAATTCTAAAACCAAGCCATACAGTGACAATGAACTGCACCTGCACACCAGTCTCTAGAGTTTATAGCCAAGGTCCAAGGATATATAGACACACACTTCAACACCTTGGAGTGAAACTTTCTTCGAGCCAGACCTGTGACACCCCCACCAAGGAAATCATGTTGACATCTGCCAAGGGTCTTTAATAGGGCACACTTTTGCAAACATAATAGAGACTATAACATTCTAACGTGCCTTTTAACATGGAGGTACTGCCTGAGGAACTACAGGTCCCAGCATTCAATATGGCCAAACCACCTGGATCAAAATGAAGAGTTAAAGGTGTGGGCTCATGCCCCCAGGGCTGCTACAACCAGCCTGGACCATTTTCCAATTTCCAATCTCAGACTTGCCATGTGAGGTTTTCCACCAATCATTCCAAATTACTCATATTCCTGATTCAAATCTTTCTAAAGCCTATAATAAATCAGAACCTTTCTAAAAGAAGCCTTTCCCTTAAGTCTGAGTTTGTTCATTGTTCTGTGTTTTTCCTTTCCTAATGTAGTCCTAACTAATCTAGCAGATAACAGCAAAGCCCAATACAGCAGGTGGCAAAACAAAGCAACAACAACTCTTTTTTGTGGGTCCATTATAATCAGTAATTACACACACACAAATACAAGATATTTCAGTGACAGATGATGAATGTTTTAAGTGAATATTTCAATGGAAAGAACATTACTACCACAATACTGAGGCAAATCAAACACAAGATCTTGGTACAAATAGGGGGGAAAAATCACCCTTTAAATAATTATCAGAAGACCCAAATCTCAGTATTAATGTGGCATCTCCAACAAAAATCCTAACATTGGGAATTACCCACCTGTCTATGAAACCTTGCTGGAAACTCTCCTAGAATTCCTTTGAACCTGCAAACTCTTGCAGTTACCCAACACAATTCCCATCTTCACTGTGCTCTTCAAGAGGGAATTTCACTAAAAAGATCTGGTCAAACGTTATTCAGTATTTTTAACATTAAAAGGACAAAAACATTTACCAACTAAAATACTTTGGACATACTGAAGCTGTTTAAAAGAGTCAATTCAAAGCAGGCTTTCCACTAACTGAACAAAAATAGAGGCCTGCCCACCCCATCCCCACCCCCAAGGAATCTGAAAGGGCCTCTGTAGGCTCAAAGAATCCAAATCAAAATGACTCAAAGGCCTTGGGCCTGAACACCAAAGCAACAAAACCTGCACAGACTATGTGGCAAATTCTTCCAGGTATTCCCTCAAACTGAAGTCTTTCCTCATTAACGATAACTCATTTATATAGGACTTTAAATATTATCACTGTTCCCACAACAACCCTGTGAGATACAGGTTGTTGGGTTTTGTTTTTTTTTTTCCCTATTCTGACTTGTGATTTCATTAATGCAGGGGACTCCTATTGTGGAACTTCTTCCACCTGCATAGCAACTCCTCCAAGATCTAAAAAAAGTTGTCTAGGGACTAAGAAGTTAAAGGACTTGCCCACAGTTACTCCACATGTACATGTCTGAAGCAAAAAGAACCCAGTTCCTTCTGACTCCTAGGCCAGCTCTCTAGATGTCACTATACAACCTGCCTCTTATGAGATAGTAGTATTAAGTTTAATTATCCCCATTTTACAGGAGAGGAAACTGAATCTCAGAGAGTTAATGATGCAACAGCTATTAAATATCAGCACAAAGATTTGAATACCCCAGGTGTTGCTAATTTCAGTGCCCCTTCTATTTCATCATGATGCAATATGAGCTCTGGTTACCTTTCCTAGGTGGCTGGGGGTTTAAGCTAGGCCAAGAAGAGTCAGAGAAAAACATCTCTATGAATATATTTGATAAATCACTGCATCTACAATTCATCTAGAAGGAAGAGACCAATATGCAGGCAATTCCAAACAGTGGTGCCCTGTGGCAAAAGCAGGGCATAAGGTAGGTACTTCCTCCAACAGGCCTAGCAGGGTACGGTATAAAGACAGTTCATTCCTACTTATTTTAGCTTCAACCCTTTCACCCCAAAATCTGCTCCCCACAAATGCCTAATTCCTCATTCAAGCTTTAAATGATGGAATCTTAAGGCTGAAAGAGATTTAGAGATCTAGTTCAATCTCCCATGGATAAGGAGACTGAGGCCCAGGTAGGTGTCTACCTAGTTAGTAGGAGGATGGTGATTAATCCCAGATCTTCCAAATCCCAATCTGGTGTTCTTTTACCATACCACTAGATCCAAAGGGTCACTGCAATATAAAGAAATGTCCAAAGGGGATCTTAAAAGGATTTCCCCTGCCCAGTGGTCAGATGGTATCTTATAGAAACAATAACTGAACCATGAAAAAAAAAATTTGCCCACAAAGAGAGATGAACAAAGGGCGGGGAAAGGAAAGGCCCCTGACCAATGAAAGAAGAGCAACATTTGTCCCCACAGAGATTTCCTAAAAACTTCCTACATTTTCCAGTTCTTTTTATTACCTACCACATGCTGCACTGTGCTTAGCACAAGAGTTAAGATAAGCATGAATGTCTTATGGAAGAACATATCATTGGCAAGAGAAATCCACAAAGAAACTTTCAGAGACCAATACGACAGAAGTAGAAAGAGGACTGTTTGGAGCATTCAATTTGGAATATGAAGCTAAACGCAAGAGCAAAGCCTGCCACACCTAGTGGCCAGAAAGGCCAATGGTAAGACAGCAATGTCAGAAAATACCTGATAGCAGACTATTCTCACTAACAAAGAAGGGGGGGGGGGCTAAAAGAAACAAGAGAAAAGCTCCTAAGCTTATCCCTGAGTGATGGGCTAAATATGACCTAATAGGTATTTTCCATCTCTAGTTTCTAGGACTCTGATCTATGTACAAACAGCAAGAGAGGCATGAAAAATCAGCCCTGTCGGATCTGGAGGTCTGCCTTGACAAGATAGAAAGCTCATTCATACATCTGACTGTGCTCATGAGACTGCAGTTCAACTCCTGCTGCTGAGAGAAGGAGGGGGAAGACAGAAAAGGGCGAGAGGGAAGGAGGCAGAGGATCTGGGCTGTGACTATAATAGCTACAGTAATTAGTGTTTCCAAGCTGCTAGTAGAGTCCTCAGAGCAGAGAACTAGGATGGGAGATGGGGGAAGGGAGAAAAGCATGAGGAACCAAACCACCAAGAATTATAGAAAAGGATATGGTGGCTCTAGGCAATGGCTTGGTATCAATGAGAAGAAAAAACAAAACGAGAGTTGCTTTATCTAGTGAATACAAGGAGCTTAGTCTCTCCCAGCAGTGAGTGCCATACACTGGTTCCCACCAGGCTCCCATTTAGAATAATCCAGCAGACCAACAGAGCCTGGGCAGACAGCACAGTACCAAAGCCCCAGGCTGCCCTGTCAATGACCCCAGCAGCAACCCATGGGGCCTGGCCCCTGAGAAAAAAAAGGGGGGGGGGGTGTCGCAGAGTTGGCCGGCAGATCTGTCTTTCCCTCGAGACCTCTCTCTCTCTCTGTCTCTCTCATTTGGGCTGACAAACAAGCTAGGGCCTTGACTCTGTAATCAGCATGTGTGAGGGGTCGAGAAGAGGTATTTTGGAAGTCCAATAGAGGGCCAGATGTTTCCACCCAATTAAGCCTTTCCGTGTTTCCTCCATCAACAAACAAGCTACAGTTATACCAAGTTTCTTCTCTAGAAAGGCATAACAAAAGGCTAAACAAACATCAAGCATAACTTATTATAGCAACTCTGCTATCAATATGCTCTTTGGCACTGACAATGCACACCTGGGAAGCTTAAAATACCTTATTAATTTTATTAAGAAAAAATCTAGTGACTTGTACTGATTCTTCAAATAGTAAGGGGAAAAATTCCCAAAAAGGATTAGGAAATAAAGTTCTTTTTAAAGTAAATATTTAATAAAGACATCTCTTTCAAATCATTCAGCCCTCCAATGATTGTTTGACTTTACCAAGCAGTCCTAAGCAAAGGGCAAAGGGCAAAGTGTTACAAAGGTGTTATTCAGAAAGACTGAAAACAAAACAGTACCAAAAAACCTCAAGAGCTGCAACCGTCATGGGGATCATGTTTAGAGCTGGAAGGACCCTCAGAAGCCATCTATTCCAGTTCCTTCATTTCTTTATATACTAGAACTCAGAATCAAGTAGGTTAAGTGACTTGTCTCACAATAGATGACATATAACAAAGAAAGTGCATTTTTAAGATGCCTCAAATAAAGCATTTTAAGGATAGGACTACTATCAAAAAAAATTAGCCCCTCTGCAACAGGGAAAAACTTTTTGGTTGCCTAATACCCAGGCAGTGAATTAAATTCCTTTACAATGTTGAAAGCATAGGTTTCTCTCCTTCCCATTTCCCTTTAGTAAACAAATACTGGAAACCCTAAATGACCACCATTTCCTTCACATTCATGATACTCAGAAACACAACTGAGCCTTCGAGGACACCTCTTGAGCTTTGTCACTCAGCAACCTACTGGAAACCTGGTAGCCTGAGAATCTCCTTTTTCTTTTACTATATCATCATTCTATTCACACACCAGCATAATGCACTGAGAAATGGGAAGGAAAACACAATTTCATACACATGGACCAAGCCTGAAACACAAGGGATCAAGCATTTTCTTGCCACTCTGGCATATGATTCTTTTACCCACCTGCTCAATAATCCCTCCTTGGCCGAAAATCTGCTACCAATTCCACGTGCCCATCGAGGCAGGTGCTTTGGTGAATTACCTGTTCCCTGGTGAAGACAGTGCTTCATGGCCCCTTTAGTGAGCCTAACACCCACAAATCATGTACTAGGCAACTCATAACTTCTTCCTTTTCCATTCTAACCAACATTTTCCTGGAAACTGTAATGAGTATATTCATAGTTCGCTTGGTATTTTTGTAGGGAACTGACAGTCTCATTTTTAAGAGACAAGTGGAAGAAAACTAGTTGGAAAGCTACAAACAACATGTCACCTAACATAAGGTGGCAGTGTTCCTAGAGTGGGCTCTGCCTGGCAGTATCCTTATGCATGATCAGTTGCCTACAAAGGAGGCCACAAATGGCTAGCTTTCTCTGGAGAAAAAACAGTAACATAAAGCAACATAATGCTGTTGGGAAAGGGAGCAGAGGTGAATACACAGCAAATAGACAGGGGCTGTAGGAAGTTCTATAGGACATCCACACTTTCTAGCTTATATGGCTGAACTCAGGCAGCAGTGCCAGCCAATCATCTAAATTAGAAATAGCACCTCTGTCTGACACAGCAATTAGCAAACCCATCAGTAAGCCATCTCCTACTCCATCCCCAGATTCCATCCAGATGCTGCAAGTACATGCTGCCTACTGCAGAAAGCCCACTCTAACCAGGATGATCAATACACTAGAAGTACACACTAGAACCACATACACAGGTCCCATATGCACCTATTTACCCATACAAAATAAATGTTAACCTCTACAGCTAATTCAGATAGATAAACTCTCTACTAAAACAAAAAAGGTACAAATTTCTCTAAGTGACCCAGAAACAGAAACACACTAGAGATTAAACTAAAACATTTATATGTTCTATATAATAAGGGGTCTAGCTCTGAAATCATAAGAGCTAGTTAGAAAAGACTAAGTAACTTGAGGCTTCTGCTTCCAATGGTATGACAGGATTTGAAACATCTCCAGAAAAAACTGGATGAGGGCTAGCTAGGTGGCGCACTGGATAGAGCACTGGCCCTGAAGTCAGGATGGACCTCAGTTCAAATCCAGCCTCAGACCAAACACTTGACACTTACTAGCTGTGTGACCCTGGGCAAGTCACTTAACCCCAATTCTCTAAAAAAAACAAAACAAAACAAAAAAACTGGATGAGTTCTGGCATTAGGAAATTCAGAAAGACACAGATTCAAATCCTGCCTCTGATACTATTTATCATGTGACAATTATCTGCAAAATAAAGGGGTCACACTAGACTATCCCTTCTGGCTCCCAATTTATGATATTATAGAATCCAAATTAAGTTCTATATCAACTTGTCAATTTAAGTCAATATCCAACATTGAGGCAGTGGAAAGGAGCCAAAGGATCTGAATTCAAATCACTTTTCTGCCATTTACGGCTTGTGTGAACTTGGGCAAAGTCAAATAACATCTCTGGGCTTCAACTTTCTCATCCCGTCAAATGAGGGTGGTGGAGCAGATAACCCGTACTGTCTCGTCCAGCTCTACATTTATGATCTTAGTGTCCTCTGTAAAGTCTTGATGCTTCCCTATAGAAAGGGAAGAACAAGCAATCAGACAGATCCATTATATTAGATCTCTTACCAAACTATAGTCTAGATCAGAGGTGTCAAACAGATTAAAATGTAATTGGGAAATATTTTACAACACAAATAAAAATACAACAAAACACAGACAATGTTACATTTTAAAGCCAAGTCAACGTGGCCAGCAGTGATTCCTAAGTAAAGATGAGTGGCTCCTATTTTCTACTTGAGCTTGACACCACAAGTCAAGATAATTACCCATTTGCAAGAGGTGCATTGTCTTTTCTACTATTTCTAGGGATCAGAACTCCTCAAAGTGTGATTTTCCAATCTCTTTTAGCAGAAGGATCTTCTTCAGTGTACAAATTAAGAAATCTTTTTCTATCACAAAAGAATCTTCTGGGGAGCTAATGATTTGTTTTTTTGAGTCAAGAGGAATGTAAATGTCATTTTGGCAAGTCATGTGATCATAGGAATCACTGATGTAAAAGCTGACAAGGACCTCAAAGGACATCTAGATACAACCTTCTTTAACAGATCTGTTCCTGCAGATGAGGAAACTGAGCCTAGGGACGTCGAGTTACTCATCCAAGGTCACAAAGGTTGTATCTGGAGTATACAGGCCCTCTGACTCCAAATGCTCTTTCTTTTTCACCATGCTATCTATCCCTATGGGATATTTACAGTCTCACCCTCAAAGTTATTTCTCATCTTTGTTCCCCCCAACCATTAATGCCAACCAAATTTCAAATGTTTTGTTCCATGTTCACACTCTACAAAGTCTTCATTGATTAAAAAATGGTCTTTATTTTGCACAGCCAGCACTTCCTCTTCTTACTTCAGTACTCTAAGGGTTTCTGATTACCATCAGCATGGACTGCTTCAAACAACTCAGATCACAACCTACCATTCCTTAAGATAGTCTTTCTGAGTTGCTGGGGTGGTGGGAGGGAAGGAAATTCACCTAGTGGCCTGCCTTCCGGGAATATGCTTATCTAAAACTCAAAGCTGCTCTTTGGAACAGGACAAGTGGGTGTCCACTTGTACTCGGTCTCTGCAAATTGGTGAGACCTACTCTAAGCTTTCTCTCGGCCGACAGTCTTCCAGAAGCAGACTGCTTCTCAACTGTCTGTAACAGCAGAACCCAAAGTCACCTCCATGAAATGCAGCAGCATCAAGGTAGGAATTTAGTGGAAGTAATTAAAGTGGCCACTCCCTTAGTGAAAGTTTCATACCCACAAAACATACCCAAGTAGAAAAAGCCAGTGGCTTTTTTTTTTTAATTATTGTGCTGCTACTACTACTTATTAAGAAGTCATTACTAAGAAGGTACTTGGGTCTCATTTGTATCTTAACCCTCTATAGGTTCTCAGCAACATTCCAACAAAAAATATAAAAGTTATAGACCACATCTCAATCAAGTCAGAAGAGCCAGATTCTGTGGCTGGAAGGAAAGTAAACATCGTTTTTGGAAGCCAGTTCCTTCTAGAAGGCTCCCAGGCACTACTCCTCCACCTTGGGGCATGCTAGCTGACAAGGCAAGCACCACACTGGCACCCCCTATTCTTCAGAAAAATGTGTGCCAAAGAGCTCTGCATTGTTCCTCACTCAAAAAGAAGAGCCTCTCTGTCTGGCTTCCTCCAATGGCTGAGTCCCAGTCTAGTAAAGGAAGAAAATGGCACGGAGGAGCCTGGGAGATGGAGCATATCCAAAGCTCTCAGACAAGACTTGAACCTGTGACCTTCACTGTGTACACAATAGGCGGGTGAGAGGGACCGGTTTATCTCCGAAGCAGCAGTTCTCAGCCCTAGGGTTGCACTCCTGATAAAATGACACGACCATTGTGTGTAGCAGCATAGCAGTCATCCCCTCACAACTGCCCAAACCAAAGCTCCCTCCCTCAAGACAAAGCAGCACAGGGGTGAAATTAACTCAAGGCTACAGAGCAGGGCCTAATATAAGGAAGACGGGCCTGTAGGGGCTTGGGGACTCTCTCCTCAACCCTTGGAGCTCTGGGCACATGGCTGGGAACAGTCAAGCTCTTTCCCCCATCTTGGCAGTTCTCATTTGGTTAGGAAGCTGCCTCTTAGAGAATTTAATCATCTGTGATTTGTTCAGAGATATTCCCCCTGAAGGGCTCTGATCTCTCCGCCCTGTGTGAGCCTAATTCCTAGAAGCTGAAATGACTGTTTGCTGCTGCCTGTTTCACAAACACACATTAATTGGTCAGATGTGTCTCCTCCTCCTCCTCCTCCTCAGCCCCAGAGGGAGGAAGGAGAATCTGAGCAAAGCACAGAAATGATCCAACCATAATTACACATAAAGGAAGAGAAGGGTATCATGGGTCTACCAAGCAGGACGGGGTCACAAACCCTTACCAGGGGACAAGGAGAGCTGTTAAGGGCCAGGCCCAGAGCAAGGGCTCCCTCAGCCTGGGGAATCCCTCCATTTTGAAGAAAAGGACAGAAGTAGATGGGACCTGAGAGCTGGAGGAGGCACACACCCACAACCTGATGCCCACTCCCTGCCACCCCGCTCCCCCCCTTCCCACCAAGCACGCAGACCGTTCACCAAAACCACTCTCCCCGCCCCATGCAACCTATCATCACGTTGGGTCCCAGCTCTAAGTGGGGCTCCTGGCCAACTCCCCCCGACCCCGAGTGCCCGCCACCCCCCTCCAACTCCCGATCCCCCTCCACTCGTGGAATTTAGCTCTGGACCGGCCCCCCCTTCCCGAAGGTCCCCTCCCCACGCAAGGACCTCCCCTCCCGGCCCCCCTTCCCCGAGCCCGAGTCGCCCCCCCCCAGCCTCTAACCCCCACTTCCTCCTCCGCCAGGCCCCGGGCCCCTCAGCACCGCCCCCTCCCCAACCCCCACCCCAGCCTGGGCCCGGGCTCCCCCCGCCCCGGCTGCCCGCCCGCCCCCTCCCCCCGCCAGCTCCACACAAAGCTCTGGACTCACCGCGCGGCCGGTCCCGGGAGCCGCCACCTCCGCCCACCCGGGGCCCCCGGCCGTGGAGCCGCCGCCGCCGCCGCCGCCGCCGCCGCTATGGGCCCCAGGCCGCCATCCGTGCCCGAAACCCCTCCCCCCACCCCACCCCGGCTCCGGCTCTCCTCCTCTTCCCGGTTCCGCTCGCCCCGCCCGGCCTAGCCGGTGCCGCTGTGTCCGGGGGCCCGCGGGTCCCTCCTGCCGCCGCCGCCGTCGTCGCCGCCGCCGCGATCCGGGACCCGGGACAACCAGGGCCGTTCAGAACACCCGGACACTGGACTACCGGGCCCGCGGATCCGGATTCGTGTCCGGCGCGGAGAAACCCGGAGGAAAGAGATCCTGAGTACGGAGCGGGAGAGCGCTGTGGGGGGGGGGGCGGGGAGGGAAGGCGGGGGGGGCGGGGGGGGGCCGGGGGGGCGGGGGGGAGGGAAACCCGGAACCCGGATGGAAGAGGCAAATCCTGGTCCCGGAACGCGCGGCCACGCGGAGCCCGGATTGGAGAGCAGATTTCCTACGGAGGAATCCAGGAAAACCCGGAGAACAGAATAGAGGCGGAGCGAGGAGTTCGAGGAACCCTGAAGTGAGGAACTCATAAAAGCAAATTGTCTGGTCTTGGAAGGGAGGGGAGGTCTGAGCGTAGGCCTAAGCACGACATGATCTGGACCTGGTGAAGTCTCCCAAAAAAAACAAGGATGCTTTTTTCTTTCAGCCGTGAGCTAGTGTCGGTGTAAGCCAGCGCTGTGGCTAGTGCTTAGCAAATGTTTATTGATTGATCAGCAACCGCCCAGGAGGAGAAAAAAAGGCCTAGTCGGGACAAAGCCGGAGACCCAAAATAAAGGCACCATTCACTGGATGATTTGGAAAGACTGTCAGACGTAGAGCCTGGCCCGAGGCAAAGAACCTGGGCCTCAAGTCTTTCCCAAAAAGAGCCTTAGTTTCCTTATCTTTAAAATGGGAATAATAAAACCTGCTATCTATTTCCCCGGGGGAATTTCAATCCCTTCTCCCTAACCCAAAGGTGACCAAACCCTGATTCTTCTCTTTCCTCTCTGCAACTTAAAATAACCCAAATTCCATCTTCCTATTCTCTAGTGTTTTATTCTATGCCTGAAACTGTTGTAATCTTGTCCTTTCCTAACCCTCCTATTTCTGGACCTCTACATGACCTTCACTAAGGATCCCTCCCCATTTTCCATATCAAATGGAAATTTATCTTTATCTTGGAGGCTCCCTACTCTTTACTATTTAACCAGAGCCTGTATCTCTTGTTGGATTCTCGCCTATTTTCCTCCTCTCTCCTGCCTCTGTGACCTCTCTTTCTTCCTTTATCTCTAGGTACTCAGTAGTCTCTCACACTCTGGTAACACATGACTTGGAAATACAACCCAGAACCTGGAATGCTCCCAAAACTAGAACTGAGTTCAGAATTTTCATGACTCGCCTTTGTTTGTTCTTGGACTATGGTGGAACAAACTTTATCCCCAGTACTAGCTACCAAAGGATGTGGTTCTATAATGTGCAGTCTGCATCACTTGTATAAGCACCAAACTTAGAAAAGTAATAATATTAGTTGATATTTATGTAGCACTTTGAGGTTCAGAAAAAGCCTTTCTTTACACAATCATATTTAAGTTTAACAATTCTGTTAGATAGGTGCTACTATATAGATAAGGGAGTTAGGTCAGAAAAGTTAAATGACTTGCTTATGGTCACATATTTGAAGTTACAGATTTGAACACAGCTTCTTGAATCAGATTCAGCATTTTATCCTCTATTCCACACTGAAAAAGGGAGAAAAGACTGAAGAGAGTGTCTAACTACGTGACAAAACTGGTATCTAACCTTGGCCCAGACAGATCGGAGGCCTCTTAGCATTAAAAAATAATAATAACTTCATATGATCATATTTAGAATGGGAAAGGATCTTAGAGGTTATCTAATCCAACCCTCCCCCATTTTATAGATCCTCCAATCTGAATAACTGGCAAAACAGTTATTTTTCTTTGACTAAATTGTTCTTTGGTCTGAAAATAGGCACTGACATCCACCATTTGCAGAAAGCTAAACTGATCTCTGAGGCTGAGAATAATACTGGGCTTATAATAAATATGGTTTTATCAAGACATTAGGCATGCTATATTAAAGTTACCAAGAAACATAGCACTACTAGAAAAATGTTATTTAACAATTCAAAAATTAAATGAAATCTGATCCTATAGAGGACAATCAAAGTTAAAGAGACATAAGCTTAACTGAGGAGGGAAAGAAAATTTCCTTCCCTCAGTTTTCCCTACAGCGAAAACTTCTAGCCTAAATAAATGTGAATCGCTATAAGGTAAAACTAGCTACCCCCAATTTTAAGGTGCTTAGGTGTCCTATGTTACTTAAAGCATTTCTGGGTTTTAATTTGCTGCACCCTCTAACTCCTTTATTCCCCTCCCCCACATCCCTCAGACACCTTTTGTTCCTTTCTCAGCCCCATTCCCTTTCTTTTCATTGTAATCCTCCACTCTTATTTAAAGAGTTCTATTTGCTTAATAAACCAGTCTTTTTTATTTCCATTTTCCAGGGGCATTTCCTGCCTGGTCCCATCCACTCCCCCCTGGATTTGTTCTTTTCTTTGGCCACATCCCTCAGGCTGGCTCCACCCTTTCTTGTTTAAACTGACACACCCTTTCTTCTCCCTTTGCTCCCCCCATTTTCTTCAAAATCTGGCCAACCAACTTTTCTCAGCCTTTGCTTTCTATCTAGATTGGGAAAGTGACAGGATTTCATACACACTAAAGTTTTGCTCTTTGAGTAATGGGGCATGCAAACACATAGAGATGTATACATACCCACACAACATCCTTTGTGAAGGTGGATGGCCCTCCCACTGTACAGTCTACTGCATTCTAGCCTTTTGAGGCTAAAATGCTCTCTCATGTGCTGGTAGCTAGCTTTCTTAACTTCTGGAACCTGAGTGTAATGTTATCTTCCAATGGACCCCCTACCAGCACTTTCAGAGGCTCAGAGCAGCAAATATGCACTTGCCATTGGAATCCCAGGGAATAGAAAAATTCTTTGGGCTCTCTTTTCTCCCCCAGTTGTAAGATGCTGAAGTTTACAGATCTCCAGCATAATAGATGCTTTCTTTTTGTTGTCCATTCTCTGGATGGGCAGAACAGCCCCAAGCTACTTGCCATATTTCTGGCTCCGGGTCTCTGGCAAGGGCATATTTTAAAGTCTTAAATATATAAACAGGCATTAATAAAAGAGGGAGGTTAAAGGTAAAGGGATTTTTGAGTATTCGTTTGTAATGTCCTAGAATAAAATCAACCTTTGGACTCAAATTTTTACACCTGCTCTCCTGTTGACTTCTTGAAGTTTCCAGCTGTTTCTGAGTTAAAAGACTATGGGGAAAATCTACATCCATTTCTTCAAATTGGTGTTCTCACAAGCAAATTTTCTTCCCCCTTCAAAACAGCTAACCCAAAGCTGAATTCTCTTGGGGCCTTAGGGGTAGCCTTCATTATCATGCATAACCAACTTTGAAGTATGCAAATAATTGTGGCTTAGGAACTGGGAGGAGGGGAAGGAATAAACAAAATGAAATTCAATTTTAAAAAAGAAAGAAAACTAGACTGCCCCTTCAGGTGCTAAAAGATTATTAAGTGACCCAGTTGTAGCCGAAAGGGGGCGCAATCACTTTGGCTGCAACTGAAAACTAGCTCAGAAATGTCAAGCTTCCCACAATCCAAATTGTCCCTTAAATATAAGGTCAGTGTGAAATGTTATGAAGCACTGAAAGACCAGTCCATGGTGAGTCTAGCATACAAGCTGTAAAGGAGCTACACCATGTTTTAAATCATGTTCTCTTATCATACAGGAGCTGAAAGTCATCTCTCCAACAAGTTTCTCTACCACTTCTTCCTTAACTTCCTGCCTTCCAACCTACCCCCACCCTAAACCCCAAATGGAATGAAACTGTTGCTGTATCTTAAAGATTAGCTTTCCACATCATTCTCCTAGCAACTGCCCCACCTAGCCCAGCTCCTTATTTAGCATGTGGAAGGGCTGTATAACCAGACTTCTTAGCAGTTTCTGACTACTTTTCTTGAGGCCTTCATGGACATTCTAAGTAGAGATATCAATCCACTCCTTTCTGTACTCAAATAAAAAGGCAGAAAATTCTTACCTTCTCTGTGCATTTTGTTTGAGTAAAAAAAACTAGACAAAATCCAACATATAATACAGGATGCCACTGTCTGATAGACTTAACTGCCGTCTAGTTTCATTTGCTAATAGCACTGTTGCCTTCGTAAGGCCAATATGTAATTTTTTATAAGTGCTATCCTTCCTGCATTTCCCATGCAGGTTAAAACAAGAGAGCAAGGACTATTCCATGTTCCCATCATGAGCTAATATGTGGTAGGTTTTGCCTGGGAATCAGTAACACTCAGGCCAAGTAGAACCGGTGCCTAGAGCTATGCAGCAAGCAGGGTTTACAGTTGAGTGAACATCAATGCATAATGAGTGTAGGCATTTCAATGCAAATAAACGCTGAATATGAAGGATTAAAGAAAGGGGAAATTAATCTTATTCATAACACAGGGTACTTTTTCCCTTTTTTAAGTCATGCACACAACTCCTGGAGGGAATCCAACTTCCCCAGTGATGCCATAGCTTTATAAAAAGCAGAACATACATATTTTAAGGTAGTGAGTTTCCTCAAGAAGCCAGGAACTGAGATTCTAACAGCTCCCTAGAACTGCTTCAGAAACAAAATGTTTCCCTAAGTGGGGCCAGACCAACTAGTAATAATCATATTTCAGTTATACCCCTTACTTTTTCAAAGCACATAACTTTCCCTCTCCAGAGGGGGAGGGAATAAGCATTTACATATCACCTACCAAGTGCCAGGCTTCTTACAAATATCTCACTTGATCCCCACAACCTGTGAGATAGATGCTGATATTATCCTCATTTTACAGATGAGGAAGTTGAGACAAACAGAAGTTAAATGACTTGCCCAGAGTCACATAGCTAGTAAGTTTCTGAGGTCAAATCCAAACTCAGGTCTTTCTAATTCCTGGCCCAGTGCTTTGTCCACTGGGCTCCCTAGAGTGTGATCTGAGGATTTAGTTTCAGTGTTTGGGGACATTTGGATGCATTTGTTAAAGACGTTTTTTTTCTTTAGGGAAATGGAGTATGGAAGGTTGTCAAATTGTCAGGTCTATATAGCAGTTATGCAATAGCAATCGGCTCCATAGGGCTTTGGTAGGGAGAAAAAAGAAGAGGAATAGAGAAAGAAAGAAAGAGAGGGAAGGGGGGAGGGGATGGAAGAGAGAGCCAGCTCAAGCCCATGAGTCCCAGAGTCAAGTCAGGCCAATGACCAGCCGACTCACTTTTTGGATTGATCAGTTTAAAAAAGATGACAGAATTGTTGGTAATGACTTGTTTTGATATTCTGGTACTATGCCAAGCCTGTTTTAGCCAGAGGCTCCCTTGAACATTTTGAGATTTGCCATCTATCCCTTTAGATTACTTCTGTAAACTCAAGGCCTAACACAGATGCTTAATCAATATTTCTTGATTGACTTAGGAAAAAAAGAATCTTTCCTATCTAAGGAGCCCTTTAAAATAACTGCTTTCCCAAGAAACAAAATCTACCAAATGGAACACAGCTTGAAGCTAAGGGAAAGTTTTCTTACTTATGCTCTTTTAGTCCTTTTCTGGAAAAAAAACTCAAAGACTGGAATTTTAAAATTATTTTTATAAACAGTACACAAGGTTTAGCCCACTGTGTGAAGAAAGCATCTTCCCTCCACCCTCTCTCCACACACTCCCAAGAACTTATGACAGTTTGTTAAGAGTTTATATTCTGAGAGAGTCAATGCTTAAGTCCAGCCTAGAGATTTTTACTGCCTCCACTTCAAAGGAAGCACACAACTCTGGATTCTCCACTAGCAAAGTGTGGGTTCCTTTTCTCAGTCAGACAGTGGCTTTCTGCTTCATTAACCCTTTCTTTGCTCCTTGATGGATCTTGGAATCCAGTTTCCCTATAAAAGAGAATAAAGAAATTTCATTATTTTAAAACTATATTTGCAATGCAAATCTATTGTAGACACACAGGTCTCCTAGTTACCCTGTTCCTGTCACATTCAATTATCTTGCTTCAGGAATCAGACACTTATTTCCAAACTCTAGAATTCCATTATATAGGAATTGAAGGAGGTAGAAGCATTGTGTAGGACATAAAAAAAAAATCCAGTGGGTATTTGCCAAAGAAGATAAGAAGTGAAGTCTCTCATTTCACAGCTGCTAAAAAAGAACTTATCACTTTTTCAGGGTGTCTGATGTGAGCACAACACACATATGTAATAAAGGAATGGCCCTTCACACAGTGGGATACCCAAGGCTGGACCTGCTAACTGGCTAGGCTGATGCATGAATATTCCCCACAGTGAGAAAAGCAGTTCTTCTCACCCCCAGAGCAGCCTCTGAGCTCAATAGGGGGAGTGACCTCAAACAGTAAAGCAGAAACCGCATGAATGCTCTACTGACAAAGGGCCCCTATCACTGGCTAAGAAGGGCAGAGTTCACAGGCTCTGGGATTCTTCTAAGTTTAAAATTCAGGGAAAAAAAAACACCTTCCTTCCCAGGTAACCCTAATGAGAAATGTGTCACTGATGTAGCTAACCTCTGTCTTCCCAACAAGCAACCTCCATGGGCAACAACTCTTAGGAAAAACGACAGGCTCTAACTCAGCACCAGAAAGTCTTAAGGGTCACCTTGTGACAACCATCTTAACAAGGTTCCTGTCTTTCTTTCTTGAAAATGGTGTTTGGTTTACTTTCTCCTATACAAAGTCACATCCAGTTAAGTGGTAAGTCTTAACTTAATAAATAGGAAAAAAAAAAAAGGCTCAGTGGTATTTGACTAAAGGAGAAATCAAAGAAACCATTTTCCTAGAGCATACAGGTATATTAAAATCCCAGAGGCACACACTGCCACACATCTATGTTCATTATCAAACAAAACAGCAGTGTGTGTTAGGTGCTGGAAAGTGCACTGGATTAAAATCAGAACAACTGTAGTCTATCTAGTCCTACTTCAGCCACACAGTTGTGTGACCTCTTTTAACTTTTATACACCTCCAGTTTCATCATCTGTTAAATAAGGATAATAATATAGGCTTCACATACTTGGCATGGTTGTTGTGAGGTGATAAATGTGAATGTGACTTTGAAAAGTATAAAATGCAATACAAACATGAGATATTAAATTCCTAAGCATAATAAACTTCCCTGTTGTAAGATGACTCCTCTAGAATCATCTATTTTTTCCCTTCATCTTTTCTAGGACAGAACTAAGGCCTGAGGAATTATTATACCCCAGGATATCTAAGCAAAAAAACAAAAACAAACAAAAAACCTAGAAACTTAGCGTGGAGGGGGAAGATATGACACCAGATACAAAAATTGTACTTTTTAAAAAATTCATTATAAATAGGAAAATTATTATCTTAATCATTGAGGATGTTGTTTTCCATTTGAGGGTGTGGCAAAAATAAACTTTTCCTTAATTTACAGATGGTGAAAAAGAAAAAAGAGGTAATGTAACCCAGCCTAAATCTGGAATTCAATGCAGAGATCTTGACCTCTAATACTCTGCTCTTATGACAAAAACAACCTAAAAACTAGAATGCCTCTTGTGACATGCTGAAGCCTGGGAATTTTGCATCTAAGATATGGTCTCAGCTTTATCTCTAATTTACCACATCAACCTGGTCACATCATTTAACAGCTTTATATTGAGGATTCCACATCTTAAAAGTTGATTAGTAGGAGGATTTTCCCTAAAGCTTAACTGCCTTTAAGAACCTCACACAAAAAGCATTATAAACTTCCAAATACTTGTTTCAGTAAATTTCAAGCAGTTTATGAAGCCACAAGTTGTGGTTAGTTCAATCACAGTAGAACAAAGCACCAAAGAGGGAAAATTTGGAAGTTGTCATTATAATCATTAGATTTGGTATCGGAGTCAAGAAACTAAGAGCTAATAAGGGTAGACTGGAGCAATCAAAGTTCTTGAAAGAAATTCATGGAAGAATTTGGGAACTGGTTAAGTTTTGGAGGAGTGAAGAACATAAATATTTAAAGGTAAAACCATCATGTGCTCTCCTTCGTATTTGAAGATGACTTTCTACCAGTAGAGCATGAATTTGGAGATTTTTTTCTCATACCAGAAAACTTAACTCTTTAAAGCTTCAGATATTTATGCTGTACCAGCTCAGCTGCACTCTCTGAATACTTTAAATTGTGACAGTATTTCAGTATTAAACATAACCTTAATCATGGTAGCTAAAAGTAAATGGCAGGATAGCAAATGAGGCAGATGTCTTTATTATCAATGGAAAGCAGTACAAAGTGTCCCCAACTTGTGAACTACTATGTCAATAACTTACTTGTTTATACCTCAAAGCATTTTCCTAGAGAAACAATGCTATAAAAAGGTGTTGCCCAAACTGTGCTCAAGGGACTGCTGGGTGTTTTGTATAATGTCTATAAAGGTTCCTTAAGAAAATGTAAACAAAGGCAGCTAGGTGGCGCAGTGGATAGAGCACCTGAAGTCTGGAGGACCTGAGTTCAAATCCAGCCTCAGCCCAAACACTTGACACTTACTAGCTGTGTGACCCTGGGCAAGTCACTTAACCCCAACTGCCTTAAAAAAAAATGTAAACAAATAATATTTTCCCCTCTAATGTATTATCACATACAACATTTTTCAATATATAAGTCACAATCTCCTCTATTTCTCCCCATATTTATCCATACCCACCTGTTGGGCATCCCCAAACCAGCAGTTATAGGTTCAGTTAATGTTTCACCTTTCAAGCCCCAAAGTACACAGATTAATTTGGAAAAAGCTATTCTATAGGATGGTTAATACGCCAGATCACAAAAGTCTATTTAACCCAAAATGTATCTAATAACATAAAGTACTAGTATTAGTACAGTACTATTAACCACCATGTATAACAATGTTTCTCCAGAGAAATGCATTCATAGTTCTAATTTAAGAGGCTGGGAAAATCTCTCTACTACCATTATGTTATCAGGGACAGAGGCAAAGGCTCTAGAGGAAGCAAAGGAACGCACAAACCTGGGTGAGTGGCTAGAGGCCTAAAATCATCTATCACTGTAAACTCCTAAGGACACTTCTTAGCCCTACTGATTCTGTTGCTTTTTTTATTCCACAGATCCCCCAAAGTGATGTCATCTGTTTTACTTTCCATGTCTATCAACCAAGGTTTCCCTTCTGCCACAGGCCACTCCTAAATCAAACAGATTGATAGCTTATTCCCTAACCTGTCTGTCCCTGAATCACCCACAAAATTAACTGTATATTTTCTAAGTGTTTTTATTGCTAACAATAATCTGAAACAGCAAGGAATAAAAAAAAAATGTTCCTCCAAGCCAGCCCCTCCAATCCATATAGAAAGCCAAAATCCACAAAGGTGAAAATGGTATGTACCTGAATGCACCAAAAATCTGATGTAAAAATCATCTCCATTGAGGCAGCTAGGTGGCACAGTGCATAGAGTACCAGCCCTGGATTCAGGAGCACCTGAGTTCGAATCCAGCCTCAAACACATAACACTTACTAGCTGTGTGACCTTGGGCAAGTCACTGAACCACATTGCCTAATCAATAAATAAATAAATAAAAATCATCTCCATCCCCTTCAGAACAGAAAGGAAAAAGAGGAGTCCCAGATCCAATTCTAATAAGGGGAGATGTATTTCTGGACATCATTTTGGCCTTTTGAAGGCTTTTCTCCAAAGAAACATTGTTACACATGGTGGGAAACAGAACTACAGTTCCACAAATGGGTTAGGGACTAGGGTCTTCGTGACAAGACCAATTTCAGCTTCATCCTCAGGGGATCGGCAATAGTGGGAAACAAGGAAGAACCTAGTGAATGAAGTTTCCTTAGCTAGCATTCCCCATCCCTACCCCAAACCATAACCAGTCCTGCTGCTATATACTCAGAGGACCATACCATGGACTAGTACTGAGTACAGTGAGGTAAGAAGTAGAAACAGGGGCTGGGGGATGGGCAGTCTCAGAAGCAATGAGGTCTTCAGCAGGGAAGGGATAAGAAAACATCAAGCTTAAGCAGTGGGGAGAAAAGCAGCCATTTTGGCCACCTCTTCCTTATGTCTGGAGTGGTAGTTTCCATGTAAGATAGATATATTTGTTTTCCTAAGGGTTTCTAGGATGCATGCTTTTTGAATGATGAAGTTCTCCTAACCTGACAATTAAGCGAATTAATTCATTCAAACATTCCAAACAGTCAATATGGAGACCAATGGAACATACCCATGAAATGGCTAGCTCAGTTCTGGAGTATAGTTTGTGATGATGAACAGGGCTTAGTTAACTGGTGTAGCATGAACCCCCAATTTTTCAAAACCACTTTCTAAAGTGAGAAAGCAGTAACATGGTAATGATTATAATGATACTTGACATTTATATGATGCTTTAAGTTTCACAAAGTACTTTATATGTATCATCTCAGTTGATCAATAGATTAGTGATAAACCATTTGCTATTGTTCAGTGGTTCAGTCATGTCCAAGTCTTCATGACCCCATATGTAGTTTTACTGACAAAGATACTGGAGTGGTTTGCCATTTCCTTCTCCAGGGGAGTAAGGCTAACAGAGATTAAGTGACTTGCCCAGGGTCACACACCTAGTGAGTGTCCGAGGCCATATTTCAACTCAGGTCTTCCTGACTCCAAGCCTGGCACTCTATCCACTGAGCCACCTAGCTGTCTCCTATGGTGATAAACCATAATGACTAATAAGTTGAACTGAGGGGATAACTGGAGAAAATACAGGCAAATCTTTGTCACATTTTCACGGGGCTTGTAGGGGAAATTTATGTTGAAATATCCAAAAGCAGAGAATGCTGAAGTGCTGAATCAAAAAGGAGAGGTTGGGACTTGAAGGAGAAGTTGAAAGTGGGAAAAATAAATAAACAAGGATATATTATGTATAGAGTACTGCAATCACAAGAGAGGAGGAGATCACCCAGAGTGGGAGAAGAGAAAGAACAAAGGCTCCAAGAAATGGCCCCAGGGAAAACGCTGTCAGTGGGAAACGTGAAAAAGGGATGAAACTCATGCTCTGAAAGAACAATTAAACTGGTCATATGAGGTCTTCAGAAGTCAGAATGAGAAAAAACACCAAAGAACAAAAAGTCAATTATTGAACCGCTGCAATTCTTTCCTTAATGCTTTATTTTCCAGGCTGATTGTAAATTGAATTTGTAAGCAAATATATTCAGGTCTCTTCTCTGGACTGAAGAACTGGGCTTCTACTTGTTGGAAGAGTCATAAATGTTAATGTCTTAAGACATCTCTAGGAAAAGAGAATGTTTGACACTAGAGTGATCCCCTCTGTCAGGTCATGCTCTTTGCTCATGGATAAGAGGCCAAGTAAGAAAAGCTACATGGCACTGAACTTAATGTTAAGACAACGAGATAATATATAGGTATAATTCTATTAATTCACTAAGTAATCACCAAACAGCACTAGGAGCAGGGCAGGTTAAATAGTCATAATGCAAAAGTTTAGCAATGAAATGATATTGGAAATAGACTTACAGATTTTGTGTTTTCCTTTGATAGGAAACTTCAGGATCATTTCTTGGGGATTTGTGCAGATGAAGACAAACGGAGAATCAGATTCTTGACTGAGGTCTGGGTACTGAAAAATATAAACATAAAAATCCAGGGAGTTGGGCTAGATTGGACGATATTTAAAATGTTCTAACATTTTCTTCAAGAAACTCAAAATGTTCCATAGACTATACCTCACCAATACTGATAACATGCTGCCAAATAGGTAGGTGACAGGTAGTAAATCATCTCCCCATTTCACAGATAGGCAAGCAGAGAAAAACAAAGACACAGCCAGGACAAAAATGAGAATGAAACCTTAATCTCTCCCAAAGTAGTAGTGCTATACTTTGTAAAGTATGAAGTCTTTAATCTTTGAATTCCCATCTATTACAGGAAATACACAAAACAATTTCATCAAAAGTACACTTCTTGTCCCAGAAGACAAATCAGAACTGACTTTTATGAAAAAACAAACAATCCAGAGTCGGGAATTTTTGTTGTTGTTGTTCAGTCATTTCAGTTGCATCTGACTCTTCAAGACCTCATTTGGGAATAATGGAGTGGTTTGCCATTTCCTTCTCCACCTCATTTTACAAATGAGAAAATGGAGGCAAAACAGGGTTAAGTGACTTGCCCAGGGTCACACAACCAGTAAGTGTCTGAGGCTAGATTTGATTTGAAATCAGGTCTTCCTGACTCCAGGCCCATAGCTCTATCCACTGCACCACCTAGCTGGCCCTGGGAAACTTAGAAGTTTCCAACTATATTCATCTCAGAAACTTGAGTACTTCATGGATTCAACTGAATAAAGCACTGTAAAGACTTAAGAAAATGAAAATATCTTAAGGAAATTTTGCCAGAAAGAATAAACAAAGCCCTTCCATGACTTAACAGAAAGAAAAAGATTCATTCTGAAAGGTATGAACATGCAAAAATTTGTCACTTTGGATGCAATCAAGTCTTGGTGAGGGTGAAAAGGTGACCTAAAAAATAACTGTGAAAACTGTTCAGAATACTGCTTCACAACATCAATCAGAACTAGATATGTGTGAACAACCATGGCTCTTACTCCTTCTACTCTGGGAGTCACTGACACTAGAATAAAACTTCAGTGATCACTCAATCACATGTTTCAAAGTAACAGCTTGAGTCAGTGAAACATTTCTCTGGAGCTGTCCTGGCATTTCATGACTGCCCATCTAGCCACATATTCTCCTTGCTGAACTCAACCAGTAAAACTCACAAGCATATAGGGAAGATCCCATGAGCAGAAAAGTCAATTCCTTAGTTGCCACCATTAGGCTTTCTATTTCTATATATTAAAATTTGGTCATCTGAAATAAAATTCTACTTTTATTCACCTGCCAGGATGTACCCACAGAAATACTCTGTTGCAATTCATAGACAACAACATCTGGCATTCACATAGCACTGCTTCCTATTCTCTCATTTGAGCCTCACAACAGCCTTATAAGGTAAGTATTTCAGGTTTTGTTATTTTTATTTTTAAAGATAAGTGCAGTATTTGGAGCCAGAAATGACTTGGATTCAGATCTTCCCTTTAGTACTAGTTATTATGGGCCTTTAAGTTTCAGTTTTCTTATCTTTAAAAATAAAAATAGCACTAGAGGTGTCCAACTCAAGGCCCACAAAACTCTGGAGTGCAAACCAGATTAAAATGTAATTCAGAAATGTTTAATAAATAAAAATATAATGTGGTATAGATAATGTTAATCTGTGGTCTTCTCAGTCAACATGCAGCCCAAAGGAATCTGTTTTCTATCTGACACCACTACACTACCCCATGCTGCCTCTCTGAAAGTAGCATAAACTTCAAAAGTCAGTATTTTACAATCTTCTTTAGTAACTCTACTGCATGCAATAGATAAGCAATGTGCTGTAGGAGGTAGAAGGTACTCTTGGTTACTGTGGGTTCTGCCCACATGTCACAGCTCTCAGCACAGAATGCTGCAGATCTTGCTCTGATAAGACCACAGCTTTCATTTAGTACAGCCTTATCACTGGATGGATCAGATGTTAAGCTGTGTGCAATGTGTATATGTACATGAAGCCCCTTTATCCTTCCAGAGCTCAGGATAGAGAAGGTTCTAGTATGGACTAAAAAAAAAAGTGAACTCTACATAAGGACTGCTCTGAGAACCACTGTCAGCTGATTTGGCAAAAACATAAGCACAGGTTCTCACTGACATCTTTAAACTTAACACACCAGGAGCTGAAGCCCCAGCAGCTTACAGTTCCTCTTCTTCAATTATCCTGCCCTCTCCCCTCTGTAGCCTGGACAGCGTCAAGGCCAAGAACAGGACTGCCAGCATTTCACAGTCCTGTTGTTTCAAAACTAAGAGCCAGGCAGGACAAGAGGTTCAGGCTGAGTTAGTAGGAAGCTATGTAAATTATGTTCAGTGTTTGCCAGGGGAAACGGCTGGTTGGAAGGCCACTTCCTTCAGCAGCTTATGGGAGCTGTGAATCCTCTTACCTACTGGGAAGGGTAAAACTGTCCTTTTAAATCCTTTGGATATGCAATGGCAATTTTAATATTCTGGGTACTTCCAAACATGGTTGTGGCCTTGTAATTACCTATATTAAAGCCTACTCAATCAAACTGAACAGCAAAATCCATCATGGCAAGTTGAAGCCAAGACAGCACATACTGAAAATTAGAGTCTTTTGAGACAACATCTATGTATGAAAGAAGAGTCCATTCTACAATCTACTGCTTTCTTCAAACTAGATGTAAACCTTTGTCTCTTGACAAGAAGCCAATATGAATCTATATTGGATGAGCTTAGAATATTGTCCCATTGTATACTAATAAAATAAGAGAATTACAAAAACAAAAAAATTTGAGATGAGATAATAAGATAAGAAAAATGGCATGGTAAGAGGTTTCCTATATACTTTTATGTCTTAAAGTGAAAACAAATATAGTACTCAACTTTCCTATTGCCCCCCAAAAGTAAGATATACATGTATATTTCCTTTGCCAGGCTCTACTGCATACCTCTATGGTGACTTAAGAGAACAAAGATGAAAAGTAATATAAGGGATAAAGAAAACTGAAGCAAAAATGCTAGCAAAGGAACATGGATTATTTTTCACCATGAAATGCATTGAAAGAAAGTAATCTTGTCTAAAATAATACATTTTGTCTAACTGGGGCCTGTAGGCAGCAATAAATCAGCCTTAACACCAGGGAATAGAAGCACCACACTTTGCACTAACCAGTCAGAGGCATACAAAAAGCTGCTCTTTGCTGGGGAGTCATAAGACCAAAAAAAAAAAAGATGTTCTGAGAAAGAAGGTGGCAGCCGTGAAAGAGGAATATAGAACACTAACCAGAACAAGTCCAGGACTAACAGACTAGAGAAAGCAACAGGCTGCTTAAGTGAGGGAGATTCTTAGAATTAAGCAACACAAAACAAGGGAAATTCAAGTAAAGACACCCTAAGAAGTTGTTCCTACTCTTTGATGTATTGTGACTCCCATCACCTGGTGTCCAGTCTGATGACTGGGGGAGGGGGACCTATTCTTCTTTCATGCCTCGTAAGTTTCATAGCTGTCTAACATAACAGGTAATTAAGTGCTAAACAAGCATTTTCTCCTCATCTCCAGAAGAAGATTGCTCACCAGTCAGCTAGAAAACATTTCTTTTGCTGTTTCCATACGAGAGAAGAAATTCAGAGTTTTGGCAACTGGTGCTGACCCATAGCCAAAATGGTATTTACACCAATTCGGTAAACCTGGGAATTAGGTTAGGTCTTGTACCAAAGTGATTAATAACTCCAAGAAACTATGGTATGACCCTTCAGAAAGAATTCCAAGTGCTCTGGAAGTATTACCCTTTTCCAAATGGATAAGAAAATCTAAAACAATTACCCAGAAGAAATGCCACACAAAGGAAGTGCATTTACTGGGAGGTTTTCTTGGCTTGAACTATATGGAATTAGTAATCATGTTATGAAATCTGGTTTGCTGAAAGCCAACTCCAAGAAGACTAAGATGGTAAAACTCAGAAAGAGAAGGAAGTTATTTTAATAAAATGCCCACAAGCACAACAAAACTAAACGAGCATAATCTCAACATCACTCTTTTCTGTTTAATAATTCTCATTTACATTATTCTTCAAAGAGCTCGAGGCATTCGTGGCATATATGGCACAATCACAATTCACTATCCTCCCTGGAGGGCAAAATTGTTTTTTCCCTACTTCAGAGCAGTACCTTTTTCTTCAGGACAAAATGACTGCCATGTCATGACTCAACTATCAAGTGAAGTGGGGTGGATAAAGATAAACTAAAGATAAGCTAGAACAGAGCCTGGCAGCAACCTGGCAGGCCTCTTGCCCAAGATTACTAATAGGAGCTGCCAGTTTAAGGTGGCAACAAATATGTCACAGAGGAAAGCAGCTTAGGAGCAAATAACCAAGCTGCCTACTGGGCACAGTGGTCACTTCTGGAAGGAACCAAGACCCAAACTGTACCACTCTGCTATAACCTCTCCTCCTCCTCATCTAACTGATCTCCTCTGAGTTCTCAACCTGCAAAAAGCAGTCACATACAGAAAGCATCAAGTACAGAAAACACAACTATCATGGCAACTTCCACACAGCAAAGTTCTATCCTATCTATCCTAGACACTTACTAGCAGTGGGACCCTGGACAAGTCACTTAACCTCTGCTACCTTAGTTTCCTCAGCTTTGTAAAAGGGAAATAATCATAGCACCCACCACCCAACGTTCCTATGAGAATCAAATGAAATAATATTTGTAAAGTGTTTAGCACAGTGCCTAGCACAAGGTAGGCACTTAATACTTGTTTCCTTCCTGCTTCCTTCCTAACCCTTGGTTAAAATTATGAAAGCCAGAAGTAAATTGTTCTAATCAAGGACTTTACACTAATATGTCCTTAATAATGAACATGAAGGGGGCAGTTAGGTGACACAGTGGATAGAGCTCCAGCCTTAGAGTCAGGAGGACCTGAGTTCAAATCCAGACTTGGAAATTTAACACTTACTAGCTGTGTGACCCTGGGAGAAAGTCACTTAACCCCAATTGCCTCACCAAAAAAAAAAAGGCAAAATAATAATAATAAATAATTAAAATAATATTTTAAAAAATAATGGACACAAGACCTACCTTGAAAACAATATCAAAGTGCCCAAGGCTTTTCCCAGTTCTGGATTAACAAGTATTAGAACCTAGCTCTTCTAACTCAAGTAACCACTGCAGCTACAGAGCAGAGGTCATAATATACATTGATCTCATTTTGTGTTTAAGTACAAGCAAATCTTCCCCACCAGTTCTTTCTCATCAAGTAACACTTGTTAAGTGCACTGGGGAGGCAAGGCACTGTGCTATCTACTTTCTCAATAATCTTAGTAAAAGCTTAGTGAATAGAATTGTTCACATTAAAACTACTGAAAGACCTATCAATGGTAAGCAGTAAATAAACACCACAGAAGATTTCTTTTCTGATCCTATTTCTGATCATAGTTCATATTCATCTTGTGAATCCAAATCCCAGCAGCAGTTATCTGTCACCCCTGGGTCATTACTTCTCTTTTATCAAATAGTTCCATACCTGACTCACTCTCTTCTTCCCCACTCCAACTCCTGCCCTCATACTAGGTAACCTGAACCTGAACTGGGGAAGCCTCCCAAATCAGCCCCTTCACCAAATCCTTTCAACAAAGGATTTGGAGCTATCCTTTATTAAGAAAATAGAAGCATTTTCCATGAGCTCCCTCTCTTTACATCTCAAAACCTCTTGATGTCACCTGAAGAAGAGGTGGCCTTTCTCCCAACAAGACCAATCCCTCTATGTGTATCCTTGATCCCATCTCTCTCTCTTCTGGCACACAGCCCTATAATCATCCCACTGTCCTCTAATATTCAATCTCCCCTTCCATTGACTCCTTCCTTGATGCCTACAAACATGACTATGTCTCCCCCATCCTTAAAAATCCTTCACTTGACTTTGCCATACGCTCAAGTTATTATCCTCCTCTTTTGTCACAGCCAAATTCTGAGAAAAAGCTAACTACTCTCATAGGCTCTATTTCCTCTCCTCTTACTCCTCGACCCTTTGCAATCAGACTTCTGACCTCATCACTTTACTAAAACTGCTCCCTCCAGAGTTTCCAATTATCTTTTAATTGTCAAATGCAGTAGCCTTCTCTCAATATTCATCTTTCTTAACCTCTCTGCAGCATATGACATTGTTGACTACCTTCTCCTTCTGCATATTCTGTTCTCTTTGGATTTTCATAACACTAATCTCTCCTGGTTCTCCTCCTACCTTCCTTCTTAGATTCCTTTGTTCATGAATTTCCCATTCGCTAACTGTGAGTATACATCAAGGATCTATCCTGAACCTTCCCTTCTCTCTTCAATGACTCTCTTGATGATACTCATCAGGCCCCATGGATTAAATTATTATATCTACCCAGATGATTCTCACATCTATATATCCAGCATGGTCTTTATCCTGAACTCCAGTTCCATATCACCAACTGCCTATGAGACATTTTGGACTGTATCTACCCCAGGTATCTTAAATTCATACATCCAAAAATAAGTAATTATCTTTCCTTCTGTCCCACTCCCACCAACTCCTCTTCCTAACTTCCCCAACTTTTTCTGGCAAGGACACCACCGTACCTCCAGTCACTTAGGCTCACAATCTTAGAGTCATCTTCTTCATACTCCCTTACCCCTATTACAAATTATTTGCCTACATCTTATTAATTCTACCTCCCCAATATATCTTCTACCTATTACCTGGTCTCCACTTGTTCAGTGATCTTGACTTGTTCAGGCCCTCAGCACCTTTCACCTTGATCTTGCAATTGCCTCATAACTGATCTCCTTGTCTCAAGTCTCTCCCCATTTTGATCTATCCTCCACACAGTGCCAAGGTGATATTCTAAGGCAGTAGTCTGCCCATGCTCGTTAAACTCCAGTGGCTCCCTATTTCATCTAGGATCAAATAAAAATTCCTGTTTGGAATCTAAAGCCCTTACAACCAGGCTCCAGCCTAACTTTACATCCCTATTAACTCCCCTTCATACACTCTGTGATCCAACCCAATTAGCTTTCATACACATGACACTCGGTCTCTGCAGTCTGTACCACCTCTCCTAATACCTCTTAGAATCCCTAAGTTTCTTCAAAGCTGAACTCAAATCTAGCCTACTATATAAGGCCTTTCCTCTTTCCTACAGCTACTAACACCCTCTCCCAATTACCTTGTATTTATTTTGTATAAATACAGTGTTTTCCCCTACGTAATATGAACTCCTTGAAGGTAGGAACTTCTATTTTTATCTTTGTAGTCCTAGCACCCAGTAGTGCCTGGCACACAGCAGGTATGCCAATAAATGCTTATTGACTGATTAATGAAAACTGGAAAAAAAAAGAAAGAAAGAAAGAAAAGAACAGAAAAAGAAAAACCAAAAAACTTCTCTTGTTTAGTCCTGAAGGTTTCAGGTTCTTTCTGGACAATGAAACTGATAAAAGCTCTGTCACTTGAATCACAAATTAGAATGTATAAAACCCCAAGTAGTTCAATGCAGGTTCCTGTAAACTGAACTACATAGGGTATGGAGGACTCTTGTAACCTCAAGCAAATTAAATCTTGATGACCTTGGTTTATTTATCTGTAAAACAGGAATTTATGTTAACTTCATGGAGCAATGGGGAAACTACAAATAATGTAATATTCTTCAGATAAAAGCCAAATAGCACACCATTATGGAAATCAAATATTATATTTCACCCTCCTCAAGAATACACACAATAAAAAACATCATGTTCTTCTCATACTTAAAAAATGTAGATGAGTTCTTCCTTAAGCCACATTCAAATGGGCTTCTAATAAAAAGACTGAAGATAACTCTAAAGATAGTGAGACACTGATAAACGCTCATGTCTTAGTGGGAACTCTGAAAATTCACTTAATCTCAATGACATGTGCTGAGATTTTAAGAAAATTGCCTAAGGTACCACTGGCTTTTCTGTTATATTTAAGTTCTCAATGAATTGCAAAAGGTCCTTACACAACAAGGGCTTTTGCTGACAAACAAGGTTTTCAGCTCATACTTTTCAGACACTGTCTTCATACCTCCTTTGGATTTCTAGGTCTATATGCTAAGAAGTCTTTTGGACAAAGCAGATGAGACGTTTTTAAGTACTTTTAGATACAAACAGGAATCTAGCATCTAATTTTGCTAGATTAAAATATTGTTTCCTTCATCTTTTTTTTTTAAAAGGCAATTGGGGTAAGTGACTTGCCCAGGGTCACACAGCTAGAAAGCGTCAAGTGTTTGGTCTGAGCTCCCATGTGAACTCAGGTCCTCCTGACTTCAGGGCCAGCGCTCTATCCACTGCGCCACCTAGCTGCCCCTTCCTTCATCTTTTAATTTCTTGCTCAGTCCCACCTGATCTTTATAAACCTCACTTTTATAAAAACCTTTTACTCTAGTTACAGAAAGATAACTTCTTCTTGATGTTTGAACGCTATCACAGAAAGGAATCCAAATAATAATCCTTTCCCTCACTAGACAACTGTCCTTCTCCTACTGATGTCACAGCAATAGCATAAAAGTATTTAGGAGCAGAAACACCTTAGATTTGCAGTCTTGATTATTATACTAGTCAAAAAGAAGAACGGACTAAGGTCAGCAGCAGGCAAAAGGAGGATGGCTTCAGTTCAGAAGAAACAGAATAATCAATGATACTTGAGATTTCAGACAGATCAGATTGGTCACTGAATGTAGTGATAAAAACAGCACATATAGATATACACGCAGAAACAAGAGCCACCAACCCAACTTTTTGTTTGAAAGGCTGTTAGGTTTAGCCTAGACTATACGTGTAAGGAGAGAGCTCTGCTCACAACCACAGCTGCTAATGGTTATGGATTTGGCAATCAAAATGTCTTTTGTTAAAAAAAAAAAAAAGTTAACTGCCTTACTATTGAGGTTACAAACCAAAGCCTTGATGCATTGTCACAGTCAACATCCTCCCTGCTGTTTTTGAGAGCTTACATCTGCTGTTGGCAGATAAAACGCTGGCAAACAGCATGAGTTTCTTCTAGGGGAATGCAAGAAAAGCTTTACTAGATAGCCATCCTTTCCCTTTCTCTCCACAGTCAAGCCCTTAAGGTCTCTCAGTTTCACTCCTACTGTTGCTAGGGTTGAGCACTTGCCACTGTTGAAAAGCCTGGAGGGATTCCTTTTGGCATGAAATAACCATGCCAGCCACACTACCCATGGGGGATGAAAGGCAGATATGTTCTCAGCCTGGGGAAAAACATTTTACACACACATTTTAAAAGCCACTTACCCAGTGTGGCCACACTTGACTTTAAAACTCCCACTAATAAAACCTCTCCTTGGATTTCAGGGAACTCAGATGATCACATTATGCCAAAGAACAGTTAATGTGTACAATATTTTAACTTATCAAGGAAAGGCCAAGGCCACAAGACAGGGAAATAAATAACAGTGCTGGGCTAAGGAAAGGGAAACTAAGCAATAAAACAGACAAAAGAACTGACCAAAGTCATACAACAGATTAAGTTTAAAATCCCTGCCTTGGTATTACTATTCTAATAATAATAATAACAATAACAGAAAATGTTTGCATAGCACTCTAAGGTTTGCAAATAGCTTTGTATAAATACAATAACTCAGTGAGGCAGATCTTCTTTTAAGGATAATTATTTCCAGATAATAATAAAGATGAGGAAATATTAACAGATGAGGGAACTGAGGCACAGAAAGGGTATGAGACTTGCCCATGGTCACAGAGTTGTGTGAGGTATAATCTGAATCCATATATCTACCTAATACTGTATCATGCTGCTTCTCAGAAATGTCTAAGACAATGTCATACAATATAGTGGTGAAAAATGGGCCTTTTAAGGCAGTAGGGAACAGTAGGTTTATGATATAAATTCCTATGTGCTACTTTCTCAGTTACTGAAATAAAAGGCATAACAGGCCTCTAGTCTTCTCTATCTGACCACCCCTTCCACCACCTCATTCCGCAACCCGCCCCCCCATGGTTTTCTCAAAAGAAAGAAATATTACTATTAAAATTAACTAAGTATTTGCTGTCCATACCTTAAGAAACATTACACCAAACAGACCCAGGTAGGCCATCTGGATGATCTTAGCAGTTCACAAAGGTAAATAAAGATCCAAAGCCAGATCTTAAAAAAAAAGGGTTAAGATCCTTACACAATGAGGAAACCCAGGATAAGATTGTCAGCTCCAAATACATTCAAGTATTGTGCTCAATTACAAAGGAAAAAAAGTGGAAAGTTGACACTAGTGGAACTGGGTACTTGTTCCTGATGATGAAAAAGACTATAAGCTTCTAGCAATTTAGTATAATGCTAAAAATCAAGGGAATTCATAGAGAGAGTTGCCAATTTCTACAGCTGGGAACAGATGGGAGAATTGCTGCAGGTCCAGAGGTGACTCAGAGCCCTTAGGAGAGAAAATATAGAACCTAAGAATGATGAGAAGTGCTGATCTCATTGGGCCCTTTTAAAGAGCCAAATGCTCTGTTATTATTTGGTATTTCCATTACCCCAAAAGTACTTTATACTACTGAATCCAAGTCTTCCACCCCTTTCTGGCTGATTTAGAGAGGATAGAAAAGAAAAAAAACAAAACTGGTAGATACGCTCTAATGCCTGTTTCTTATTAGGGTGATTAGAGGGGAAGAAAGTATCTACTCCAAAAATCTAGATCTATTAATTCTCTCTCTCAAATTCTCTCTCTGACTCTCTCTCACAGACACAGAAATCTGATGTGATTCGCTTTTAAAACATAAATTAATTGGGATGGTATAATATTAAAATAATTCACACAAAGATGTTAGTGACTTTCCTCTATACTTGAGAGAATGGAAGCAACAAAAAAAAAAGTGAGAAAAAAAATACAGAAAAGGAAGTTTTAACAGGCATAAGGGTGTAGGGGGAGATATGAAGTCAGATTGTATTTACTTCACAATTTTGCCTAGAGCTGAGCCCCACTGTTTAATGGAAAGAGTATAGACAAGACAGAGAATAAATAACTGGGTACGTAGGTGTATATAATATACATGAATATACTGTTTACATGCAAACAGGGCTAAGGAAATAGGGTTAAGGAAAGAGACATTATCAAACAAAAATAAGAGCATGGACACCTTAGAAGAAATGTTACTGTTGGGACATAAAGAAAATTTCTGTCTGGACAGGAGAAGCAGGGAAGGGGTATAAAAAGAAAGGTAGTAAGATAACAATGAACAAAGAGAAAAAAGCCTAGTAAGGGAAGAAGTTCCACTGAGAATTATTCAGCTAAAGACTGTTTCTTTACAAGTGAAAATAGAAGCTCTACAGCTATATCCAGAAAGCTAAACTGTGAGGAAAGCACTTTAAGCATGGTCCAGGGATGAAATTCCCCACCTTGGATTTCTTCCAGAATGTTAGTTTATAAAACACTGAGACTCTAGATTTTAAGATTTTATCCTAAAGGTCTTCAGCTCCCTCTGCTGTTCACAAATGTCCTAATTTAGTTAGGTCAGACTTAAGAGACAAAAGAACATTCAAGTTAATGTTAAGGCTGACCCTTAAAATATATTGGCCATAACCATACATCTCTGGCTTGGACTGCTTGCCCAAGGGCATAAGCAATTACATTTTATTATCCAATAAGTTAATCAATTTGACAGTCAGATACTTCTTTCCAACAGAAAGAAAAGTAATTTTAAGGTCAGATTCTAAAGGAGTGAGTAAGCAGTCTTGCCACATTTGTTGCTACAATTTTGGTAGCAATGTTTTATTTTGTTTTTTCTCCAGGTATAGATCGATAATGTTCCTTTTTCCAACAACATAGACCTTCTGCATAACAGGAAATAAAATGGCACATGTTAAAGATCTCTCAGTTCTTGCCTTGTTTTTTCATTCCCCAGAATCTCCTTCAAGTAAGCCTCTCCGCATCTCTCTAAATTCCAGTTGATATTATCTAGGATCATAAGACTATGAGCAAGAATAGACCTTTGATTATCTGTCCACCCCCAACCATCCCCTCCCTTTTCCTCTTCTCATTTTACAGATGAGATAAAAATAAACCCTGAAGAGGTGAAATGATTTGTCAAGGAAACCGGTAAGTAACATCCAGGATTTAAGCCAGGTTCTCTGACCCCAAATTTAGTGTTATTTCACTTTTCACTACACCAAGCTGCGTTTTCCCATCCCAATGATATTCTGTGATGAAGCATTCAAACATCTTCCCACATAAGAACCCCGCACTCACCTGTTCCTTAAATTGCTCTTGAGGCAAGCAGTCATTCAGGTCCACACAACCTAGGAGACATCCTGATGGATAATCACGGGGAAATTCCAAATCTGAATCAAAAATATCAAAAACATTACATAAAATTCCCTCTTCTTCTGACAGTGTCCTCCAGAAACCTGTTATATTTTCCACGGGCAGCAAACTGGCAGTGTGGATAGAATGCCAGGCCTGGAGTCAAGAAGACTCATCTTCCTGAGATCAAATCTGGCCTCAGACACTGACTATTTCTTTGACCGTGGGCAAGTCACTTAACCTTTTTTGCCTCAGTATGCTCATCTGTAAAATGAGCTGGAGAAGGAAATGGCAAACCAGTCCAGTATCTTTGCCAAGAAAACCCCAAACGGAGTCATGAAGAGTCAGACATGACTGAAATGACTAAACAACAAACTTTTCCATTGTTATTTTCTTACTATGAAGAGTCAAGGAATTTGATGAGGTTTTTATTTACCACAATTCTTCTTTTTTTTTTAAGGAAAATCTGGTGAGTTCCCAATTTTATGTACCAGAACACAAACAGAGCTGACAATATTTTTCCTCTTAAAATTTTTTGTTTCCATTGGTATCTTGAATTTTCATGTTAATTACATTTTTCTAAATATTTTTCCCCTTCCCCCTTCCCAGAGAGCTATCCCTTATGACAAAAAGTAAAAAAGAGAAAAAATGCTGAGTAAAACCAACATAAAAAAAGCCTAACATTATGTTCAGTGTCCCATGCCCATAGTCTCCCACATCTCTACAAAGAAACAGGGGAAATGCCTTCTCCTAGGTCTTCTTTGGGGGAGCCTCTGTCATTATAATTTCTTTTTTTTTTTTTGGCTAGGCAATGGGGTTAAGTGACTTGCCCAGGGTCACGCTGCTAGTAAGTATTATGTGCCTGAGGCCGCATTTGAACTCAGGTCCTCCTGAATCCAGGGCCTGTGCTCTATCCATTGCGCCACCTAGCGGCCCAGGTCATTATAATTTCACAGCATACATTTTTTATCATTTTGTTGCTGTTGTTCTTTTCCATTTTCATTGTTGTAGTCATTGTGTACACCGTTTGGCTGGATCTCCCTATGTCTCTTTGTATTAGTTCAGCTGTGTGATCCTTGGTCACCGTACCCTGATTTCCTCATCTGCAAAAATGGTGGGAGGTTGGATTTGATGGCTTCTAAGGTCCGTTTCAGCTCCAAATGGATGGTTCTGTTATTCTAACATAATTATTTCAATACTTCTCTGTATTCTTTACATTTGTTGCCTTCTACAGGCAATACTGCCTACAGAACAGGACTATTCTTTTACATATATGTATCCTAAATTCCTTAGCCATTCTTGAATTGTTTCTAGTTCTTTATTACTACCAAAAATGCTGCCATAAATATTTTCTTGTACATGTGGCCTTTCTACTTATTATTGACCTCTCTAGAATATATGACTAAGCCAGTGGAGCACTGGGTCAAAGGATATAGTCAATTTAGTCATTTTCTTAGTAGAATCCCAAATTGCTTTCCAGAATGGTTGGATCAATTCACAGCTCCATGAAGAAGACATTAGTGTGCTTGTCTTTCCACATCAATATTTTTCCTTACAATCCTACTGTCTCACATACTGTTTAGTCTCTCGTTTCAGTAGTTCCAAATTTTCTCCCCATCTTGTCCCTCCCCCAACCTCAAGACAGCATGCATCCTGAATACCCTTTCCCCTAATCTGCCCTCCCTTCCATCTCCATGCCCCCCCCCTTCTCTTATCCCCTTCCTCTTCTATTTTCCTATAGGGCAGCATAGATTTCTGTATGACTCTGCCTCTTCTGATTTTTAAACCTGTTTTTCAGCTTAGTCCTGGACCTCTTTCTGCTTCTTCAACAATAATGGCAGAATGGCAGCAAATACTAACATTCTCACCATATTTAGACCATCTATAATTTAGCTACTGATAATCTAAATATGAGACCTTTTTCAAATGACCAATGAGTGGATACATTAAAGAAAGGATGGAGTCATATGAATCATGACATTTTTACTATAAATGAAACCAGAAGATAAAAGGAAGTTGCATTTACGTGAAAGGATGGATCAGAATTTCAGCCTGGGAGAATCAAGTGATGTAGTTGCCTTTGTTGTGCATTCTAGAACAAGAAGAAGCATCATTTCCTGGGTTACTTAGTGACCTCATATGGCAGTGCTCATGAGAAGAATCATCAATGTGATCACCATGAAAAGAAGTGCAACATCTGCATCAATGCCTGTTGCAAAGAAGATTGCAGAGTAATTCTAAAATTAATAATAAGACCCTCCAAATTAGGTCAACATATACATTAATACTCCATGACTTTAAAGCAAAGGTGACTTTAGTAGAAGAAGGTGAAAAACACAGCTCAGGAGTAAAAAATGGGAGGGACAAAGATTGGTAGACTAGGGTCATAGATTAGACAGAAATCTCATACTTTCTTTCAGAAGAGTTAGGGCATAAGATGTGATGAACGTCAATTAACATAATAAAAATTAAGTTAATTACATTTTAATGGCAAGGAAATGGCTGGTTAGAAACATAGAAGTAATTTTCAAATCAACTGTTTTGTGTTCAAAGAGGCCACTAACTTATGAGAGCAAAGACCACCATCAATACCATGAAAAGCTATGGCACACAATTGACCTGTTTAAATGAGCTGCTGCTGCCAAAAATGAGAACTAGATGAAAAAGCAAATATCGACATAGGCTACTACCTTTAAGGACATTTAATTGATTTAAATCAATCATCACAAGGCCAAAAAAGCAAAAAAATGGCCTCACCTAGCAAACCCTTATATCTCCCAGCAAGAAGAAAGATATGGCAGCCAGGGGGAACTTCAATGTAGAACATGAACTCATGTGTAAGCTCTTATAGAGGAGGACAGTAGATTAGGGATATTATGGCCTCATAAAACAGCATTATAGGAAAAAATAAGTTTTCAGAAAGCTTGGTGAAAGACTCAACTATGTCCATTCCAACAGCACTTAAGGATGAAATTTTAAGGATAGCAACAGGAAAAATAAATTTAAGGATTCTTATGGCAAACATCAGAGTACTTGATATGTTAAATAGGGAAACAGAAATACCACTAAAGAAAACAAAGATGGGTAGAATGAATGTTGAAGGTTTGTGTGTGAGGTGACACAATTTTTAAGGCACTAAGAGACAGATTCTCAAGGTATCACAAAGAGCAGGGGCAGCTAGGTGGCGCAGTAGATACAGCACTGGCCCTGAAATCAGGAGGACCTGAGCTTCAAATACAGCCTCAGACCAAACACTTGACACTTACTAGCTGTGTGACCCTGGACAAGTCACTTAACCCCAACTGCCTTAAAGAAAAAAAAAAGAGCAGAGGATACAAAAATTTTGGAAAAAATTGTGGACCTGTAAAACAAAAAAGGTGTCTGAGAAAACATAAACATCAACTCAAATGCCCACTTACCCATATCTACAAATTTTTCATAAGAATAATCTATACATGCATCAAGGGCATCATTGATAAAGGTATGAGAAGGGAAAAAGTAGATTTCTGTAAATGTTGTTACACAGTCAATCACATCTTTGTAGTCACACAACTGACTGAAAGATATAAAGGAACAAGATTCCACAGTGCTTACTTTTTAGTGATAATAAGGCTGCATTTGATTCAGTAAAGCAAACTACTATCTTAAAGGCTCCCACCTAAAAAGATGGAAGAGATTCATCATATGTTAATAACAGGTAACCTTTAAATAGTGCTTACAATGCCAAGACTTTACAATTATGTCATTTAATCCTCACAGAAATTCAAGGAAGCTCTTATTATTCCCATTTTACTGAGGCAAACAGAGGTTAAATGACTTGCCCAGGGTCACAAAGCTAGTAAGTTTCTGAGGCCAAATTTTACCTAAGGTCTTCTTGACTCTAGGTCCAGCACTCTATCTACCACATCACCTAGTTGTCCCTATGTTATTTTCTGGTGTATTTTTTTTTGTTGGGAGAGAGGGAGGCAATTGTGGTTAAGCGACTTGCCCAGGGTCACAAGGATAGTAAGCATCTAAGGCCGAATCTGAACTCAGGTCCTCCAGATTCCAGGATTGGTGCCACTGCGCCACCTAGTCGCCCATATGTTAAAATAAAACAAAATTTAAAGATGTCATCAGAGAGATATATGTCTGGAAAAGGGCACGCAATCATGAATAAGAGTGAGGGATAACCAATGAACAGCTCTTGTGCTTCATTATCAAGAGAACTAAAAAGCCCCCAGCACACTGTTTGGCCCTCTCGTGAAGGATTGATAAGATGATAGTCAAGATTCATGCAGGAGAGGGCATAGATGGATTGTTCTTCATATCACTTCAGAAGGTACTCACGTTAATAAGATCATAGACATATAGACATAGTGCAGCTCTTACCTCTTTTTTTCATATGAAGTGGGAAGTATTAAGGAAAAAAGAGTCCAAAAGATCTCAATGGCATTTTACAGAACCCAAAGCTACAATGTTTAGAGATTTTCACCTATTATCTACTGCATATGCCAACCAACTTTGCTTATTTGAGGGAGATCTTTCCCGTCCAAATGACTGTAGAGTTCCCAAGAGACGTTTTACTTTTACATCTCAAAGTTAAGATTATCAGCTTTCTCACACACCAAAAGGATACTCACAGATAACCAAGGTTAATATTTATTTCTGGCGTTCAAAGGGAACACTTCATTCATTCATTCATTCATTCATTCATTCATTCATTTATTTATTTAGGTGAGGCAATTGGGGTTAAGTGATTTGCCCAGAGTCACACAGCTAGTGAGTATTATGTCTCTGAGGCTGTATTTGAACTCAGGTCCTCCTGACTCCAGGGCCAGTACTCTATCCACTGTGCCACCTAGCTGCCCCAGGAACACTTTAAAGCATATTATTCGATAATATAACTCATAAAACAGTTGATCTTGATCTGCCCCAAAGAAAAGATTGTCTGTAGATAAACTTTTCTTCCATTCAGAAAAGAAACAATGGAAACAAATAAGAGTAAAGTGGAAATAAGGTGAAATAGTTAACTCAATTTTAACTAATACCCATCTCTACGACATTCACACAAAAGCAGGAAGTTACCTTTTCCAAGAAGAAGGCGATATGTATCCTGCAGTTCTGAGATTTCTTGAGAGGAAGGACTTTTGGCAGTTGCAGCTATCCATAGTCTTCCTCTGTGAGACGTGTACCAGGTTCTGCCCTCCACCCTAAATGAGATAAAAATTGGGCAAAAAAGAACTGATTTCCAGTTCTATGGGGATTCCACCAGTCTTGAATAAAGATTATCTAATCTGAGTAAGATTTGTTCAACTGCAGGCTTTTACAAAGTCTTGAATTGAGACAAAAATCTTGGCATACAAATCCTATAACAGGTACATTTTGTGAATACATTCTTATTCCACAATTCACTCTTGTTCTCATTTGTTCTCATGGTTTCTCATATCACCCATAAAAAAGACTTCTTTCCCAGGTAATCTCGTTTCTTCATCGAGTCACAAATGACATAGAGTATTCAAGACATCTATAAACCCTAACCCAAATCTTCCACTATGCACAAAATAAAAGTCCATCTTCTTGCATACTACATCCTTCCTCTATTTTGTGCTTTGTCTTTTTGGGGTTTTTTTTTGTCTTTAAGGTTTTTTTCATATAACCATATTTCCTCAAGTATCTTTCCTCCTCCTCCCTCCCAGAGAGGCATCCCATATAACATGTCATCTTTTTTATAGACAAAAAAAGAAAAAAAGGAAAAAACATCAGCATAACTAATCAATACATCAAAAAAGTATGAAAATACCTGCAATGTACCACACCAGTGACCCTTGAACCTCTGCAATGGGGTACAGTGGGAGTGTGGGTTCACATCTCTTCTTTCAAGTCCGGCTTGGTTTGTTTGGTTTTTTTTTGCAACATTCACTTTTGATTACTTTTGTGGGGGTTCTTTCCGTACAACAACTTACACTGCTGTACTCACTGTGCATAATGTTTGTTTGGCTCAGCTCAGCTTTACTCTGCATCAATTCATACAGATCTTTCCATGATTATCTATATTCATCACACACATTTCTTACAGCACAAAAATATTCCATTACAAGCACATACCACAGTTTGTTTAGCCATTTCCCAACTGATGGGCATCTACCTTGTTTTTAATTCTTTGCTATCACAAAAAGCGCTGCTATGAATATTTTGGTGTATATGGTGACGTACTTCTTATCAATGGCCTTCCTGGTGAATGAGCCTAGTAATAAATCACTGAGGTAAAGGGGATGGACACTTTGGTCATTTTATTTGCATCGTTCCAAACTGCTTCTCAAAATAATCGTATTGATTCAAAGCTCTACTAATAATGTACTAGAATGCTTATCTTCCCACAACCCCTCCAACAGCAACCATTTCCATCTTTTATCATCTTTGCTTTGCCAATTTGCAGATTGTGAGGTACAATCTCAGGGTTGTTCTAATTTGCATTTCTCTTATTATTAGTGACTTGGAGCAT
The DNA here is from genome assembly GCF_900497805.2 of Vombatus ursinus. Lineage (NCBI taxonomy): Eukaryota > Metazoa > Chordata > Mammalia > Diprotodontia > Vombatidae > Vombatus > Vombatus ursinus. The sequence goes on along the minus strand of NW_020948983.1, from coordinate 54,134,179 downwards.
TCTTTCATGTGGTTGTTAATAGTTTACAAATCTTTTGAAAGCTGTTTCTTCAAATCCTTCGACCCACTTACCCCTTGGGAAATGGCTTTTGTTTCATACACACACACACACACACACACACACAAACACACACACATGCATGTGTGTATATGTATGTATATTATTTTAGATAACAAAACTTTATAAGAGAAATTTATACAAAAATCTTTTGCTTTTCTTTAAATAATGAAAGGCTCATCTCCAACTGGAAGTTTTTCTAACTACTTCTCTAACTTTCCTGCACAATAACTGATCCAAATGAAATTCCCTCCACCTCCACATATTTTTGTCATCATTTAATTTAGATATTTTTTCTTATTTGCTCTTTTAAAATGTAACCATAAATATAATAATTTCTATTATACTGCTACAATTCCTGCAGACATTTAAAAAATTTTATTAAAATGAAAATATTTTCCTATAGGCAGAGAAAAAAGAATGTACTCATTTTCTCTCCCATTCATATTCAAATATTTTACTAGTATGAAGGAATCATGAGGGTATGTTTTTCCTTCACTTTAACCAAAGGGGATACAATATTTCTGACAGTACTGCCCAAACTATTATTTGATACTATTGGAATTAGGATGGGTATAATGTTTTTGGCTTTCCGCTATTAATAAAGTTTTTGTGTTTCTGTTATGAATGCCAAATAGGGTCAAAGGTTGTGCCCTCCAGGCCTGAAAGTTCTCAAGGACTATACTCCTCTCCACAAACATGGCCAGAGTCATCAGTTTTATTTTTGTGGTATTAGTAATTGTGGCATTGGGTGCTGCTTGTTCTGTTCTTTTCAGTTGTAAAAAATGGCTGAATTAAATCCAAAATAGAATGAAACGTAAACATTCTGCCTTCCTCAGCAAAGAACAAGCTGTTCCGTTATTTACACTGGGAAAGGAAGACACCCACGTTCCAGAGAATGAAATGTGTAAAACAGACTTCTGAGGGCCTAGTCAGTCTGGAAAGCAGATGTAGACCCGCCAGTCCCTATCACAATGCAAAGGAAAGATGAAACTTTTAGTTAAACATATCTCCAGACACAAAATATCTAAAGAGTTAAGGGTAAGGGTGACAGGAACACTATACCCTAACCTGGCAAGGGAATCATAACCATTACGTTTTACTCTTGTCTTACGACCAGCAGAGGAAAAACTAATCACTCTCACTTTCTGGGAAGGATTGCTGAGGCAGCATAACGGAAAAAGAAATCCACTGGATTAAGAATCAAGAGAACTAAACTGTAGTTCCAGCTCTGCCATTTACTAGCTGTATCATCCTGGATATGTAATTTCATTTCTGCATCTCTGTTTTTTCAACTGTCAAATGAGGATAATAAAAACCTGAACAAACAACCCATAGGGTTCTTGCAAAATGAGATAATGATTATGAAGTGTTTCAATTAAATATTAAGATAATAGTATAGGAAGCCAGAGCTTCACCAGCAAAATATGACCAAACTCTAATACTGGGGTAAAGTCAAAACAAACATGAATTTCCACTAGGTCTGCCAGAAGTCCGTGGGAAAAAAAGTAAAACAGGAATGTCAAGGGGAGTCTGTGGGCAAGTCATTTAATGAAACGAAAGCACTGGACTAAATGACAACTTGGTTCCACTCCAATTCTAAATTCTATGATGATAGAGCCTCATCCTGTAATAACTCCCCCAAAGCACAGCTTTTTTTTTTTTTAAGAAAAGATATTCCAAAGCTGATTTTTTTCCCTCTTTTGATTAAAGCAAAAAATAGAAAAATACACAAAACTGGGTCAATTTCTCTCTCTCTCTCTCTCTCTTTTTTTTTCTGGCTAGGCAATGGGGTTAAGTGACTTGCCCAGGGTCACACAGCTAGTGAGTATAAAGTGTTTTGGTCTGAGGACGGATTTGAACTCAGGTACTCCTTTCAGGGCTGGTGCTCTATCTACTGTGCCACCTAGCTGCCCCAGATCAATTTCTTAAGGGAAAAAAAAAACCCGAAAGCTGAAGTGACAGGAACAAGTGTATAGGGTGCTGCATTATAGGCTACAAAAGCAAAGCCAAGAAAAGTAGGATTTTTACACCAGGAAAGTGATTGTACTCCATGTCCTTCCACTGGCAAAATCTGCCTCTGTGGGTTTCAGTTTCTCTGTCTGAAAAATGTAGAGAGCGGTACCTAGAAATCATCCCACTGTGTTTAACACAGTCAGTACAGCAATTGGAGCCCCTCCAAAAGAATTATGTAATGGACGCTACTGGGGATCACTAACGGGCTGACAGCAGAAAGATAGCTCTCAACCAACTTCAATACAGTGATTACTTTTTCCTAGACGCCATATTACCTTTTAATGCCCCTGACAAGCAGTGAGGCCCAGGGCTGGTGCATGCTGAGGCACCAACCATCATCAGAGATTTCCTGAAATTCTCGGTCCTGAATTCGAAGACGGCTCCTCTCCGAGCTGAGCTCCAGATTAGAACCTGCTGAAAGAAGAGTCTTCTTCTGTGGGGCTGAGCTAGTCTGGTCTACCCACTATATAAAAAAAAAAAGGTGAAAGTGTAAGATTTAAGTAAGTAACTGGAGGTGTGGTAGCCTCTGATGATCTTTACATGGGTCAAAAAGTTAATAAAAAACTGGATACTTGAGGCAGCTAGTTGGCACACTGAACAGAGTACTGGCCCTGGAGTCAGGAGGACCTCATTTGAAATCAGGGCTCAGACACATGATACTCACTAGCTGTGTAACCCTGAGCAAGTCACTTAACTCCATTCACCTTGCAAAAAAAAATTAAAAAAAAAAAAAACACAAAATACTTGTCATGGAAATTACCAACCAAGTCTCAACTCTAATAATAAAAGGGATCATACTGGGAATAACTCCGAGAAATTTCTATCTTATTTTTGCCTAATGAGGATAAGATGTAGATGGTACATACCTAATGGAAATACAAGAGTCTCATCTAAAAGCCCATCATTCCCTTCTCATTTTTAAAGGTAGTATACTATATGCAAGTGTCTGTGTCAGCTGTTAGAGCAGCTTATAGGAGTTACAGCAATCCCTTCAGAAAGCAATATGGCAACATACAAGAAAATTTACAGATCTGATTATACCTTTTGACACAATGTTGGCTAAACTAGGAAAATGGATGAATAAACAGTGACATAATTGAGAAGACAAAATATTATTACACATTAGAAATGACAAATATGAATATAATAGCCAAAATTCAGGGAAAAATACAAAAGAGTTTAGAAAGATGCACAAACTTTAACAAAATAATAATTTTTAAAAATTGTTAATAGTTTAGGGTTTATGGCTTTATGTATGATATAAAATTTTTGATTGAATGCTTACATTTGTTAATGTTAACATATGATTACAGAGCTCATTGGATGTGGAGCCAATGATTTTTGGCATTAAACAAAGGGTTATTAAGTTTAGAATTTTAAAATTATTCCCCAAAAGTCCCTGCCCTAGGCCCCCTGCCTCTAGAGAATAGCACATCTGTATGAAGATCAGGACTGCTGGAACTATTTCCATTTCCTATATATCAAAACGATGAGACTGCTTGGTTCTGTACAATTTCCCCCAAAACTAAACCACCTAAATGAAGATTCAATATTCTGGCCCACATGTCTCTTCTTATACAAAAAGATAGAGCCACACACTTACATTATATGTGCTAAAACCAAAGAAAAATGCAGCAGCTAACCATCTGGTCTCATAGGTAAAAAGTTATTTAAAAAAAAAAATTTCCTGCAATGCCAAACATGTGCTGAGGCCAACAGTAAGTCTAGACAGAAAAAAGACCTAGAATTCCCTGGTAAAGGAAACTACCAAGTAAGGGGACTTCCTCTACCAGTGTAAGTTAGTGTCTTCCTTCTCTACAACTTAGGGTCTTAGAGTTGTCTGGGGCACTAGGAAGTTAAGTGACTACCTCAGGGTGACACAGTCAATATCTATCAGTGGTAACCCAGAATTTTATGGTTTCCAGGCCAGCTCTCTATAAGCCCTTCTTATGTGCCAGGAACTGAACTAGGCACACAGGAAACAAGGACAAAGAATAAAACAATCCCCACGCTCAAAGAGTTAACATTCTAATGAAGGAGACATCAAGTACACATAAAAACATATAAAATTTAAATAAAAAGTGAATAAATATAAATATATACAGAGTATTTAAATAAAAGATAGTTTAGGAGGGAGAACAGTTGGAGGGATTCAGAAAGAGCTTCATACAAAGATATCAAAGACATACACACATCAAAGAAAAAATTGAAGCACAGTTACTCATATCTCTATTGAGATTAATAAGCCCCACTTCTCCTCAGGGAAATTGAGATGATAATATAAATGAGGCATCCAGAACCACAAGACAAGCCCAGAGGAGGATGGGCAAGAGAAGAAAGCTATACGCAAACAATGAGAGTAAAGCACGTGACATCAAAAGTATCAGGAGACATTTCAGCCCAACCCTCTCTCATTAGCAGCCAACTGAGACATGTACTCACCAAGGGTGCAGGCTGGAGCAGATGTGGATTCACTAGAACTCCCAAAGGCTTTTCAGACGATCCTTCTAGTTTTGTTATAGACTTACTCAAGGCTCCAGAGTTAATAGCCTGTATTGTCTCATCCAGTCTGTAATAACAAATCAAAAGAGCTAGGTAATTATTAATCGTAGCTGATGTCCACAATCCCTCAGTTCTTTTCTTAGTCTCTCCCCACTAATTTAGCTATCAACTATCAATATATAACCTTTTAGCAGTGAAATCTAGATTTCTAGGAACCATCTATCTTCTTTTCTTCCACTTTTCAACCCATACCTCCACAGTCCCTAGTCAACCTCAGTTATGTACAAATCTAAGGACAGTTTAAAAAAAATTAAAAAGGGCATTCCACAGGTACCCATTGAATGGGTGGAAAGATAATTATTCTCAATGGTAAAATAAGAAGAAGAGTATCTGGATTCCAAAGAATATGCCATTCTAGGCAAACTGGTTTATTTGTCCAAAGAAGCCAACATGCCTTTTCACTCAATTATACCTTCTGAGAAAATCATCCCACTACTTTAGAGATATGAATCCAAAACTCACTGACTTCAAATCTCCATGAAGCCTTTCCAGATATTCTCAGCTCACAGCTATTCCTCCTTCCCTACCTATACCACTAACATATTTATACTTTGTACTGTTAGACATCTATATTTATATCTATATCTACATATACATAGTCATCTACACATGTATATATAAATCTTGTACTTATGTCATTATATATCATTTATATATGTCATTATATGTCATAAAATAACAAATATGCACTATATGTATATATGTATGTATACATACACACACATATGTACATATATATGAAGATATGATTATAAAGTAATGAAACATGCAAAAGAGTATGGCTTGTGCAACTACTTTTATTGCTTTGTCACCAAATAACTTAGACTGCCTTTCCAACTAGACTATAAAAAGAAACCACATTCTTCTTTGTATTCCAATGGGTGCTTAAAAACATGTCCTGATTATCAAAAAAGCTTTCAGCTACAATAAAACATGACTGGTCAGATCAGTCATGTCCCTCAAACCTTTCCCTGAGTTGCCCACTCACTTATTGTGATAGTCTGTAAGGGAGTTTTGCTCTTCTAGAATCTGCCTTCCTGCAAAGTCAATGGTAATCTTCTTAGAGAGACGGGAGGCATGGCGCAGCTCTCGGAGTTCCTGCTCCTTCTTCTGCAGAGCTTCCCGCTCCACCTTGGATAGCCATTGGTTGGAATCTGTGGCAAAGTAGTCTGATTCATCATCAATGACTTGAGTCCTTCGAACACTAAGGCAAGAGAGAGCAGATGGCACCATGAGCATGTTATCATAAAGGATATGATTTTCTGGCAATTGTCCAAAGTAACTCATTTATTACCATCACTCACGATACACTATGGCATCCCAGTATGACAACTTGAAGTATAGTTACCTAAATTCTAAAACAAAAACAAAAACGAAAAGCTCCTCTTTAAGGTGATGGTACCAGAAATTTTTGGAGCCAGAAAGGACCTTATAGAACATTTACTCTAACCCCTACATTTTATAGATTAATAAACTGAGAGGTAAAGTGACTTGGCTAATGTTACAGAGCTAGTTAGAGCAGAATGACTTAGTGATATATGCAGATTTAACAAAAATATCATCACTACAAAATTGGAAGCCTGAAAAATTTAAACTTTAAGGAAGTACTTCCCAAACTGAGTATGTGTGTGTTAGAGATGTCCATGATTTATTTTCCATTATCCTTCCCAGATCTAAAATCTGGAAATGAATTTTAGAAGCTGTCAGAAGAAAACTTACACTTCCAGAAATTGTGAAGCTTTGTTCCTTTTATTTTGACTCATTCAAATTTCTTAATCTCCCCTTAAAAATAAAGACTAAAGCCAGCCAAAGCACTTTTCCAGTAAAGTCATACTAAAACTATATTACTATATTTCACACCTGGAGCTACCTAAGTCCCTTTGCCCAGGACAGTGGAACAGTACTTTCTTGGTCCCTACTTCTCAGGAAATACACACCTCATACAGCACTGAATTATACTGTCAATGAGTAAAACTAAATCTGACACCCACAGTTGCAATCCCAATAAAAGATGACAGTAAGTATGGAACATAAGCATGATAATAGTCCTCCATAAAAGATTAAACAAAAAATTTAATATTCCTCCCATAATGGATTTTAAAGCCAGAAGAAATAGTGTTCACTCGTAAAGATGTGTTTTCTGATTATTTCTCCGGTATTTTTGACAGATGGCTCTGAATCCAAGCTGAAGTTTTCAGATGGTCAATGCTGCATTGCAAAGAAGACACTGCTGGCAACAGACTACTAGGCCAGGTAGGACCAGGAAGAGACCTAGGAAGGATTTGCTCAGGAAGCAGTACAAGTGACTCTAACAGATAGGTTCTAAGTGGGCTGGCTGCCTGAAGGGGGAAGGGTACACTCTGAAGCATTCTCTACTATTAACTCTGTTTAAAATAAGCACTTGGCCAAAAGTAAGAGAGAATGAGAAAAGCAGCAATCAACAACTAGAAAATTCAAAAATCTGTCTCCAAGGAGAAATAATGAGAACTGTCAGGGGGCCAAATAACAGTGTAGGAGTCAAGAAGCCAATCTTTGTACAATTTGATTTTTTTAATACTGAATCAGAGACCAAGATTCCACCAGGGATTCATGACTTCTCAGGGCACCGCTTTTTTTCAATATCTCAACGTCTCACAGAGTTTGGTCACTCTATGTTAGTTTAGAAGTGAAATAACTTAGGAAATTCAGTTTGCTTCACTAGGATAAAATACAATCAACTCCAAATTATCAGTATAATCTGCCTTCTTTCAGGAATATTTGTGAATAATAAAAAATAATAATAAAAAAGTTGGAAGGGCAAAAGAGTCTCCTTCACCTGGTTGAAGGTGTACACTACATCCATATGGGTCAGAAATAAAATATCAACTATCTTTGTATGCATGTGCCCAACTCCACTCTAATGAAAACTGTTTCATGATCTACAGCCAGTCAGTTATTTGCTAAGTGATCTTATTCCATGAGATATTTGTACTCAAAGACAGCCAGCATCGGTTTGCTTCTGTTTATTCACTCATATCAGCTGTTCCACCAAAAATCATACCTGGTTCTGTCAAACTCTAGCAACTTGTCTTTATGCTTTACAGCCTTCTCCAGACCAGTCTTAACCCGAGATTCCTGATGAGGAAGCAGATCCTTGTTGAATACATCAACCTTACCAGGACTCTCTGTTCCTGTAAGGCAACAAGAAAAGCAACAGTGTCAATCATCAACACAAACTTAATAACAATCATCCCAGTTCACCCCACAGCAAGACACCAACGGATTCTGATCTCTTCTAGATCTCCAAAAGAATTCACTTCATTGAAAAAAGAGCCAGAAATTAAATCAAGCTTTATGAACCCTAGGCATGAAGTTCAAGAAGATACTAAACAATTTAACAACATGAAATGCAAAGTTTCAATAAGTAACGAGTTGATGATCATATAATTACATTAAAATTTTGTTAAATATTTCACTTTTGTTTTTTGAAAAGAACAATGAATAATAGAAGAAGTGGGTACAGGTCAGTGTCAGAAGAAAATACCACAAATATGCACTTCCCCAAAGAAGATCATGTGTCCCAATAAGACTAAGATTCAAAAAGGTACATGGAGGGGAGGAAGAAAAGGCATTTGCTACAATGAAAACCAACATCTTTCCCTTCCCTTTATACTCCAAGCTTGCACAAAGTCTGACTAGTTCTCTCTTGTAAAAGGATTTTTCATCTTTGACAATGCCATTATGCTTTGGGTAAAAGCAAACAGGCTAGAAGAGCAGTAAAGACAGTGTGCTCTTGGTGCTGGCCTGTACAGGGTAGCCATTCAATAAAGTATGTTGAAGGAATGAGTGAATGAACAATTTGTGAATCACAAAAATAGCTCAGTCCCATCCTGCACACCTGGATGCACCAAATGGACAATAATAACAAGATCCATCCTTCACTAGAACTATCATAAGATGACTGCGAACCTGCCATGAGCTTCTTCAGAAGCTTCTGGCTCTTGTGTGAATCACGCTGCAGAATGTCCTGTTCTTCTCGAGTACACACCTACAGCATAAAGACATGGTGACAGAGATGGACAATTTAATGAACTTTGCTGTTTTCTTGTTACACTAAACAACTAACCTTAAACTACACAGAAGATGACAGTTAAAAATGCACATTCCACAATTCATACATTCAAATGACTTCTTCCCCTTTGAAATAGAGGCTATGTGCCTATATTGATGTTTTTATTGCTCAAAGCCATTTCTAAACTCCTTTTTCAGAACTGTTTTCAAAGTCAGTGTATGAACCATGCAAGAAAATTAATCTCGTGGCCCTACAGCCACACACCATTTAAGATCAAAACAGCAATACTTCTTGATCATCAGACTTACTCAACAGACCAAAGGCCAAGTGACTTTTAAATTTAAAAACAAAACAAATTCACCCTAAAAATATTAAGCTTTCTGACCACCGAAGATATTAAAAAACAATGTGCCATAGGCTCTGAACGCAATACAAAAAGATTAAATTCAAGAAATGCTCTGAGCAAAGGCAGTAATGTTGCAATAGGTTCTACCAAAATAGCTAAATTTAAGGAAACCTAACACTGATTTGGTTATATAACTTTTGTTGTGCTTTTCTTTAAAAATGACATTAGCTTATGTAGTTAGTGACAACTCATACATCTAACTTTGAAGCTTCTAATTTTAGAGTGGCTTTTAAATCAATCCTACAAATGAACTGGGAGGAGGTCCTGAGGTCGTGCCAGAAGAGACAAAGAACAGAAGCAAGTAACAGGGCCAGTCATAAAAGCTGCATTAGTAAAAATTTATACAGTACTCTAAAATTTGCCAGGTACTGTATATGTTATCTCATTGGATCCTTTCAACAGCCCTGTGATGTAAGTACTACAGGGTAGCATCCTCATTTTATAAAAAAGGAAATTGCAATTCAGAAAGTTTAATAAATTGACCATGGTCACACAGGAAGTAAGTAGTAGAGGAAAGACAGAGACTAAGGTGTCTCCTAACTCTAAGTCCAGTTCTGTTTCCACTACACCATGTTGCCTCCACCAATGAAAAAAAAAATCATACTAGATTCTTTGCCTTCAGGCATCCTACTTAAAAAACATTTGGACTGATCAAGTCAAATGAAAAGCTGTGTTTATTACAAATGCACTGTAACTGTAATAAGAAAGGCTGAGAAAGGCTTAGTTAAAAAACAAAATTCTATGTTGAGCTCGTAAAAAGCTGCAAGGAATCAGGCAAATCTGCTTTATATTATCCTGCTTCCTGAACTAGGAGATCCGTGGGACCTATCAGTAGACAATGCACCTCCCGGCAGCTGCTTCCCCCGAACACAGAGCTCCTGCCAGGAGCCGCAGGGTATTTCTCGAGAGAGAGAAGTCCATATGGGAAGAGACTTAGCGACATTTCATAAAGAATTTTATTGGTAGGCACTATATTTTTCCAATGAATGACTGGATATAGGTGCGTTCTCCAGGAAATAGGGGAAAATAGGAGGAAAGGAAAACAAACCTATCTTAATGCATGTCCTCCTCAATAATGCCATATGCCACAGCTGCCACCCACCAGCAGGACTAGCAGATCAATAGGCATTGCCCTTCAGTTCTTTGTTAGAGTCTTTGTGAGAAAGCCATTAGTTCCACGTTCCTGAGGTCATTCTCCCAGAAACAGCTGACAAACATTTCAAAGCCGTACTAGTGAACTTCCCAGGGAGGCAGTGGCTATAGTGCGCTTAAGATTACATCATAATGACACCAATGTGACTACTTCTTCAGGAAAAACAATGGTTAACATCTGAGAACTGCAACAAACAATGCTCCCACTTTTATTGCTGTAAAGTTCTCCAACTATAAAAGAAACTGATGCAGACTCTGATCTTTGAATAATCTGCCACTTGAAAAGCTTACAAATTATCAGCATCAGCATTAGGACAGAGAGACAGAGAGAGAGAAAGACTCTCTAGGAAAAATTAGCCATAACAATATACATATGGCTCAATAAAACCAAAGTTGAAAGGAAATATTTACCAGAGATCCACAGAACAAACAGGGTCCAGAACCCTCTTGTTCACAGACAATCCGCCCACAGATCAGACAGTTGTTGATGAGCTTGTGCTTCTGGGCCAGACAATCACAAGGGTGTCGTCCTGGAAGGAGAACAGCAAGCCTGTCCTGTCCCTCTGTTGTATACAAGTTAACATACTTTGTCTTCTTCTTTGAGGAATTGGTGATCTCCTGTGCCTAATTTTCAAACAGGAAAAAATGGCTTAAACACCTAACCAAAAGCCATAATAGAAATCAGGCAAAAAAAGAAACCTCTGCCCAATGAACTACTCTGAACCTCATCTCCCATATATTTCTCAGAAACTGAAAATCATTTTCCACCAAATTCAAGAAGGAAATTATCTAGATAAGAAAGTTTTCTAAAACCCAGGGTTTGAGGAGGGGTTAATTCTTACAGAAATTAGTTAATAAGTGCCCTTCATTGACAGTTCCCCCTAGGTTTACTGATGGATGGTAACCTGAAAGTCAAAGTTCTAAGCATTACCTCTTCATGCACAGGAGAACTAGATTCTCTTAACTAGCTAAATAGGTGATCACTGAAAACGAATTCCTTTAAAAGCAGATGATATTCATGCATATGAAAGACAAGCATATAAATCAAAGGTAATGATGAACTCTGAAACATCTCTTCAAATCTGCGGCATAGAGCTCTGTGGAAGTCTCCACTATTATTATGCTGTTATCCTTTTCATTTCTTTCCCTTTTAAGTCAGTAGTTTTGAAATCAAACTCTTTATCTCTAAGAGCCCTTATAAAACCTAAATTACTTCTGACATTTGGGAATGTAATTATATCAAAGAAAACTCTTTGGTGACTATAATGAGATGTCACACTCCCCACTTTCCAAGCAGAAAGGCAGGGTTAGTTGATTTTTCTCTCTCTTAAAAATTAGGTACAAAGATGTCCTCCAGAAGACAACTATATCCTCAAGGAGGTAAGACTGAAAATACCGTTTTAAACAAATTGATGTTTACTCACATTCATAATACAAGTTTTTCAAAGAAGGACAGCAGTGTACATTAATAAGATCTTACTTCTCAGGGATTTGCAAAGTCCCTCCAAACATGCTGAAAAAATAAGTTGTTTTCTTATGTAAGGCAGAAATCTGTGTTTTTGCCTCCATAAAAAGCCAAGCCAATCAAGAAGTATTTATTAAGTAACTACTATGTACTGATCATTGTGCTACTACTAGGGATGCAAAGGTCAAAAAAAAAAATCTCTGCTTGTGAGGAAGTTACATTTCATTTCCACAAAATCAAATGCTACTTTGGGTAGGAAAGGACAATTTTCTGTGACTTTCTGAATGGAGTAAGCACTCAATTATTTGTTGAACATTGCAATGAATGAAAATGAAGCAAAGCCTGTTTTCATAGCTTCTCTCTATTTCATATTCCTTTATATATGCTCTAGAGATCTGAAACAGAATTGAGCAGGCATAAATTCCCAGGTAAACGGTTTTGCTCTCATTAGCATTTCTAAAAGCTATCAAATGATCTGTATCCCAACACATCCCTAACCAAGAATCCTCACACTACCTCCCAACAAGCTTTAATTCTTAGTTTAATTATTTTTGGTCTAATTTCTCTTCATATATATTTAACCCAGCTTTGGGAGTTTTCTTTTTCGCTTGTGTGACGCACTGTGTTACTGTGAATTCTAAAACTAACACATATACCTATCTCTCATTAGCATACTGTCATATTTTCAGAAAGGCAACAAATTTATAATGAACTCTAAACAACAAAACATATTCAATACTATTTATATTTTCAAAATCAATTTCAAAATACAAATTCCTTAACAACTTATCATGGGATCATAGATTTGGAGCTGGAAGGGACCTAAGAGGCTATTTTGTCCAACCCTCTCACATGGCAGATGAGGAAACTGAGGCCCAAATAGCTTAAAGTGACTTGCCCAAGATCTCACAGGTGGTGTCAAAGGAATTACTTTAACCCAAGTTTTTACCGTTCTCTTTGTGCATTTACTGTACATATGTTTTCCCTTTTATACAATTATAGTTAATATAAATACACACACAGTTTTACTCTTTCTATTTCCTATATTATTTCATACAAGTTCTTTCCTATAGTACATTTTGAAAGTATGACTTAAATACATTAGTTTTAAGGAATATTAAATTCAGTCTAGGAGGAATGATTTCTTATAGGTTTCCAAAACCATGTGGTATCCCTGAGGCAAATCACTTTTCCATTTTTTTCTTACAATGCTTTTAGACAAATCTGTCTACCGATTACAAAAATACAGCCAAAGATAGAAATGTGATGCATTTCTAAAACCACTACACAAAACCTATATTCTCAAGCCATCGGGTTGAACACATCCCTGATCAATAATCTTCACTATTACCTCCCAAGAAGTAGTCATCTAATCTTCACTTGAAGAGCTCTAGGGAGAGGGAGCCCATTTGTTCCCCAAGCAGTCCAAAGACTGCTTCTGTATAACTATTGTGAAGTTATTCCTCATAACAAGTTGAAATTTGCCTGTTTGAAACTTTTATGAATTGCTCTTAGTTCTGTCCTCTGGGACTAAGCAGCACAAATCTAACACTCTTCTACAGGACAACCCTTAAAATAATAAGGACAGGTATCATGTGCCCCATTGTCTTCTCTTCTCTAGAATAAACACGCCCTATTCTTTTAACCTTATGGCATAGGAGTAACCCATTACTTCATTATATGAGTCAGTCACCCTCCTCTGTGCACTATCTAGCTTGTCAATGTTCTTCCTAAAATGTGAAAGCCAGAAATGAATACTACTCCAGCTATGGTGTGAATGGGGCAGAGTAGAGAAAGACTATAACCTCTGCCCTGGCATGTGAACAGCATGCCTCAGAATAAGCCCTGACTACATTAGCTTTTTTGACTAGTATTTCACACTGCTGATTCATACTGAATTATCAATCCATGATTTTTTTCAGATGAACTATTATCTAGCCATACCTTTCCCACTTTGCTCTCGTGAAGCGGGTATTTTTTAAACTCAGTTGTAAGACTTCACATTTTTCCTATTAAATTTTATCTTATTTCTATTCAGCCCATCAATTCTGTATCTTTTTGGATTCCTATTCTGTAACAAATTTAAGATATTGTAATTTGATATTTATTAAGTATGCCATCTCTCCTTCATCCAAATAAATGACAAAAATGTTGAACAGTACATGGCAAAGACAGATGTCTGGAATTCTCAATTGGAGATCTCATGTCAAAGTGACATCAAGCTATTAAATCTTGTGGTCTAGTCATTTAACAAACATCAAGGGGCAACTAGGTGGCGCAATGGATAGAGCATCGGTCTTGAAGTCAGGAGGACCTGAATTCAAATCTCGGGTCAGAGCAAACACTTGACACTAGCTGTGCGACCCTGGGCAAGTCACTTAACCCCAACTGCCTACAAATAAAAGAAAAAAAAAAACATCAAATTTATTTATCTGATCATCTAACCCACATTTTCCTATCTTGTTGAGAGGTTTCCCAAATGCTTTATTGAAATCTAGGTAAACTATATCTAGAACATTCTCCTGTCAAAAAAGGAAATGAGGTTAGTTTGGAATGACCAAGTATCAATAAAGCCATGGTGAAATATAATGATTACTATTTTTTCTAGATGTTCACAAGAGATGAAGAGATGCCTCTTCCATGTGTACTGGTAAATGAATTTATTAGTAAATGGTAAATGAGTGATATCACTCAGCAGGTTAGGGTAAAATAAGAGAGTCAATCAAAAGCTTAGGGAATTACAATAAACTGAAAAATATGAATAGGTTGGCATATATGGACCTTAGGTTCCATGGCTCATCACTAATTAAATGCCCATACCTTAATATCATGGTTGAGTCTAGTGTTCAGTGCTAATTTGAGGAGAAATAATAATAAATCATCATTTGAGAATAGAAAGAGACCTTAAAGATCATCTAGTCTAATCCCCCTTACTTTATAAATAAAAAACCTGGGGCCCAAAAAAGTTAAATGACTTTCTCAAGGTCATACAGCTAGCAACCTCAAAAAGGCGATTAATAACTAAATATTTATTGAACATGCTCTCATAAATATTAATGCTGTTTCCTGAAAGCATTTCAAGTTCTTTTCCTTAGAAATCTCTTGGGGCAGCTAGGTGGCACAATGGATAGAGCACCGGCCCTGAAGTCAGGAGGACCTAAGTTCAAATCTGGCCTCAGACAAAACCCTTGATATTTACTAGCTGTGTGACTCTGGGCAAGTCACTTAACCCCAACTGCCTTAAAAAAAAAAGAATGACAGTAGAAATCTCTCATCCATATAATGATCTGGTCTCATGTCTCTGAATTTGTGTCTGTATGTGATCCCCATTTCAATAAACAATAAGCATTGATTAAGTGCCTATAATGTGTCAGGCACCGTGCTAGGTGCTGGATAATCTAGCTGATTAGAGAGCTAATAACCTAGCAATTACATTTAGTTGGTACAGTCAAGTACCATACCCATATAAAGAGGGTTCTTTAATGATTGGTAGTTTTCTGCCTTCCTACCCTCCCCCCACCAATATACATGGATCTTTTTCATTTAAAAAGTAACACTTTAGAATAGGGCTTCTTTTTTTCTATCTCAAATTCTACTAGCCATTGCCTCTACTTCTCTATACTGTAGAGCTCAGTATAGACTTCTTTCAATGAGCACTCACCTTGGCTAAATCAAGTGGTGTTTTGACTTCCTCTGTAGTTGATTCAGGTTCAGCAAATGCAGGAACCTCCTGCTTGTTTCTTCCCTTGCGCCTACCTTTCTTCAACTGGTCCCCAAGTCTCTGGCCATCTGAAATCTCTAAAGTACCATATAGACAAAAACAAGAATTATTCGACAACTTTTTATGGATAATGAAGGGAGGCAATGGGAAATAGTAGAAAGAGCACTGAATTTGGGAATGCTAGAATTGGAGACCAGGGACCTAAATTCAAATTCCAGTGCTTCCCCTTGGGTTACTCACATAACACTGGGCAAGAGGGGAGGGAATTAGATGGCCTCTAAGGTCCCCTCCAGCTCTAAATCTACTATCTTATGATCCTATAAGACATAATAATGCTCATCTATTTGGGCAAGGAAATTAAAACAAACAAAAACACTTTTTTTGTTGTCTGTTGCATGACCCTCAAGCCAGTACAATAATTCATTTCATTTGTTGCGGCAGGTAGGTGGTACAGTGGTTAGAGCACTGGCTCTGGAGTCAGTAGAATTTGTGAGTATAAATGTGACTTCAGACACTTACTAGCTGTATTACCCTGGGTAAGTCACTTAACTCCAATTGTCTTCTCTCCCCCAAAAAAAGATGTATATTTGTTAAGCAATACCAATTTACAAAATGCTAAAAGGAAATATTTCCAGTTACAGGTTTATAATTAAAAAGTTTAGTTAAAAACATAATATATACTATATAACAACAGCTTACACTATTAGTGAGTGCATCATTCACATGTTGTACTTTATAAGTAAATGTTTGCTTCTACATGGTATTCACATCTCAAATGATTAATCATTTGCCCTTCACCCAGATGAGCACACAGGTGAACATGTTAGTTTCATCTCATTTAAGTGTGTTTCATATGTAAGGGTAGTCATTTTAAAAATGTTCTTAAAAAAAGGTTTGGGGTTTTTTTTTTTACATATTTCAAATGTAGCATTTATCAAAGAAAATAGGTTTGTCTAAATATCAAAGATAAGTGAAACAGAATTAAACTAAAACATATAATTTTGATGTTATTTTTTGGACAATGAAATGGATCTTTTAAAGGCTTGATTGTCACAGAGGTGACAAGAACATTGTCCATGCTTGGGAGACCTGCTTCTTAATTATATAGTTTAATCTCAGTTCCCCTGCTCTATCACCCCTTTGGCTCACCATCTCTTTTTCTGTATATCTGCAAAGGATCAGAAACTGAGTCTTGATAATTCTTTTGCCACTTGGTTATAAGATCTTCTATGAACTGGCCTTTTTTGCCCTCATTTCCTTGGAGAAGATCAGTAACATATTCTCGTATCTCTTCAGCATCCTCAATTGACATAACATACCTCAGAAATCAAAGAGAACAGTTGGTGAAAAAAGGGTTTGGTTTCTAACATATTAAATATCAGATTAATGTTTATTTTAATCTATATGTATACCAATTTTCTCTCTCTCTCTTGAATCAGTGAAGAAAAAAAGATTGGTGGAGCTATGCTTTGTTATACTAAAATAAAATTTCCTATAATTAGAGATCTGGGGTCTGGTCTTTCCTTGAAACCAAAAAAAAAGTGCACCATCTCTGAATTCATAGTTTTCAGATTTCATGTGAAAGACATAAAAATACATCATACTGGATGAGTTGCTCACTCCACACTTTTAAATTCTAAATCAAGGATAACATTTTATTAGGCACAAGGAGGACTATCATTATTATCATTTACATATAGCTAACATTTATAGAATTCTGTATAATTTACAAAGTGCTTTCAAGTACATGATCTCATTTGGTCCTCACAACAATCTTGTAAAGTAGTTAATACTTCAATGAATCTCTGATCTCATCAATTTGTATACTCCCCCAATAGCAGAGTTTAAAATGCAACTGTACTTTATCCTGTGTTACTCTTATATGTAGTCTCCAGTAAACTCTCTGCAGGAGGTCTACCAATATGCTGGGGTGTTTCTTTTAAGTCTCTTGACATTGTGTGAATACCAGTAGAATAAACCATCCATTTTGTTATCCCTGACTGAGTTCATGATTATCCAGTCTCCTTTTCCAATATAAAGCTTTTTCTTAAGATCTGTTAAGCTGCTTTTTGCACAAAATTTATCATTGATAATGTTCAGCATATATTTCTTTATTGCCAGATGCATGACCTGCAATTTTTATTCTTTGGAGATTGTGGTAAGTAGTCCATGAATCATATAGCATCCATAGAAGTAAAATGATGTTAAAAATATGGATTTTTGTTTAGGGAGAAGCTCGAGTCCACTGAAAGCACTGCAGAATTTCCTGAAAGCCTTCCAGCTCACTTTCTTCTTCCCACCCAATTCTAGGCTCAACCAGTTCATTGTCTATTTGTAATATCTATCCATGACATATATCCTAATATACCATTTCAATGGACCATGTAGCCAATAGCACATCAGAGTCTGGAAATTAGGCATTCCTCATCTACTCATGTTTTTCCTGAGTGACTTTTTAGGCCAAATTCTTTTAAATAATAGCATTTAGGAAGTTTTGCTACGTAGCGATGCTTGATTCAACTGATAGATCATCTTCAAATGAAGACATTTGGAAGATGCTCCCACCTATGCCACCTTTCACTTAGGCTCTGTGCTAGATTTCCTCTACTATATTAGCAAGCCTAAAACTCCCTGTATTATGCCTTATTTAATATTAATAAACAGAAAAATGAACAAAAGTATCTCTGTTGCCATGTCTATCAAGAAATCTTGTATAACTTTAACATGCATATGAGGTACTGCTAATATTATTATCCCCATTTTACAGATAAGGAAACTGAGGTTTACGGATAAGAAAACAGATTAAATAACTTGTTCAAGGTCACAAAGCTAATGAGTGGCAGATCTTCTAACTTTGAGTCTGGAATACTTTACTATACCCCCGTTTTGTTCACTCAGCAGATGTGTATATATACTCTTTAAAAATTAAAATCCAGGGGCAGCTAGGTGACACAGTGGATACAGAACCAGCTCTGGATTCAGGAGGACCCGAGTTCAAATCTGGCCTCAGACACATAACACTTACTAGCTGTGTGACCCTGGGCAAGTTACTTAACCCCACTGCCTAGCCAAAAATAAATAAATAAATAAATAAAATCGAGTTTAGCACCTCATCAGGAAGTAGAAGGAAAATTATTCTGAAGGGAGAATACAGAGTGATCTTAAAAATGACATGGAATGTCACAAAAATAAGACACCAACCCCCAATACCACAATGGGATGGTGGTGAAACAGTGAGAAGTATTGTGGATTCTTATTAGTCTGATCTGCCACTTTCTAAAATAAGGCACCACTCCCATAATAAGATGGTAGTGAAATAGTGGGAAGCAGACTAGACTTTTAGAATTCTGATCTGCCACTTTCTAGCAGTGTGACCTTGGGCAAATCATTTTACCTCAGTTAACCTCAGCTATAAAATGGTGGCAATAATATTTGCATCACCTACCTCAAAGGACTGTTGTGAAGATACCATAATGGACATAAAGCACTTTGTAACTGTAAAATGATACAAATATATGCTATTGTTTTATATACCACTCAAGATAGTTGTCTTCCCCTGTTTCCTAGTATCCTCCAGTACTTAAGACAAGGCAGTTGTCTATTAGTCTTTCTTGCTACTTTTGCCTTAACTTTCTTTTCTTGCGCTTCTAGTCTTTTTGCTCTTGATTCCTCCGAAGGGAAGACAAAGAGCACCTAAGACCTTAAAGTCACCTCCTTCCAAAGACTTAAAATCGTTTCCACACTCCTCCAAGTCACTTAACCAGGTTTCAAAAGCGAAGCCTATTTCTTTCTACTCCTTCCCCCCACATCACACGCACCCTCACAAATAGGGGAAACTCTAAGAGAAGAAATAAAGGGACTTCAGGAAGGGTCATTTGCTCTGTCCCCGCCCTCCTGGGTCGTGCTCTGTATCAGGACGAGTGGTCAGGAATTGCCCCGGCGCAGGGGGAATGCTGGAGCCTGCGCCCGCCCCGCCCTGGGCTATGAGCTGGGGGCGAGGGGGAGGGGAGGAGAAAGGGCGTGAGTGTGACCTGAGATTCCAAGGGCCCTGCCCCGTTCCAGTCACCCCGGGTCTCCTCGTTTCCCACTCCCTCCGCCTCCGGGCCCACGTTCCCCTCTGCCCTCCCCGCCCACCGCCCGGGGTCTCCTTCCCTCCTGCGCTCAGGACCCGCTCTCACTGCACGACATCTTCGTTGACATCCAGCCGGAAGGTGTCCCGCAGCTGGCGAATGCACCAGTCCACCAGCTGGGCCCCAGACGCCGAGACGGCCGCCGCCATCTTCCCCGCCCCACCAGAGCCAAGCCCCGGCCGCGCCGTGTCCGTTGCCTGCTCCTCCGTGTCTTCCGGCAACACGGACGCAACCCACTAAAGTTCCGCGGGCCACAAAGGTTCCGCTGGGCCGGTCAGGCGGGCTCTGGAAAGGCCAGAGATCCATGCTCACTCCAGCACGTTGTCCCGCCATCGGGCCCAGCTGGGGGCCTAAGAAAAGGAGAGCGAGGGGGTGAAGGAACAAAGGCCGGACCCAGGAAGCCAGACGTCAGTGGGGAACCTTGTGAATCCCATGCTTTGTCCCTTGCCAGGGTCTCCCCTCGAATGCTGCGGCCACATGGTCCAGAAATACGTTTGGGACTTGTGTTCTTGCCGCCCGTCTCTAGGCCCGAAACTGGCACTCGGGGCAGGTCTTCCCAGATACCCCTGTGCAATGAAGACGTGGGGCAGCCTCCAGCGCTAGCGTCCGATATTTCTGTTTTTCTGCCTCTTGGAAACACATGGGGAAGGGGAAAAGCCAAACCAACAAGCGCTTTTCAATAAAATAGCTCAGTCCTAGAGAAACTATTTGTGCACTAAGATACTACATCATGAAACCTTTCCAATGATTTCTTACCTCCTCCTCCCCACCCTCCCCTAGTAAAGCAACATGTGCTGTTTCTGTTAGCTCCTAGAGAGAAGGGGCTTTTGATATTGTATTTGTATGCCCAAAGCATAGTGCAGTTCCTGGCACATTATGGACATTATAATGTCCTTTTTTTTTCTTCATACTGACCTGTAATGTCATCCCCATGTAAGGAAATTCTCTCTTGTCAATTCATACAAACAGACATTAAGTGCCTGTGTGCCAGGCTAGTATGTGTGAATATAAAGACAAAAATGAAATCACTTCTACCTTCAAGGAGTTTACATCTTTGGGCCAGATAACATGTATTTACATAAAAGTTTATGCAAAATAAATCTACTCAGCTCAAGTGAGATCATGGACATAAAGCACTTTGTAAACCTTAAAGCCCTATATAAGTGCTAGGTATTATTATTAGTCTACAGGTGCTAGGTCTTAAGTCTGGTGATGACTTTCTACAACACCCCTGCTGGGCTCAAGCGGTGCTTAAGGAGTAATAGAGGTAAATGTTTAACAATGGGACTGCATATAAATGCCTTTAAATTGAATCCACATTATGAACACTTTCTTAAGTCTAGACAACCAACAAAACGCTAAATCAAGCCCTGATTTGTATCAGTTGCCAATTTCTTAGATGTAATGCTCATACTGATAATTTAAGAAACTGTTCTCCAAAGCCTGTTAGAGCTGGTACCAGCACACTTCTGAATATAAGGGAATATATCAGCAGCTGGGAAAATGAAGAAAGGAGGGGCAGTTAGGTGGTGCAGTGGATAGCGAACCAGCCCAGGAGTCAGGAAGACATGAGTTCAAATCCGGCCTCAGACCAAACACGACGCTTACTCGCTGTGTGACCCTGGGCACCCTAAAAGTAAGAAAAAAAAAAAGAAAAAGATCGGGAACGTAAGGCAGTAAGAAGGTCTATGTTCAAATTCACATTTACTAGCTTTTAGGGCAGCTAGGTGGCGTAGCGGATAGAGCACTGGCCCTGGAGTCAGGAGGGACCTAAGTTCAAATCCGATCTCAGACACATAACACTTACTAGCTGTGTGACCCTCGGCATGTCACTTAACCCCAATTGCCTTTAAAAAAAAAAAACCTTCAGTTTTCTTGAAAGTTCAGCTCAAGTGGCACCTTCTACAGCAAGCCTTTACTCATTTTCTTTTGGGTAGGCAATGGGGTTAAGTGACTTGACCAGGGTCACAGCTAGTGTCAAGTGTTTGATCTGAAGTCGTATTTGAACTCAGATCCTCCTGACTTCAGGGCCGGTGCTCTATCCACTGCGCCACCTAGCTGCCCCGAGAACTGGAGATTTTAAGGAGTAATATAGGTAGCAGCTGCTCAAGGTTGTTGTGAGGATCAAATACCATATATGTGAAACTTTTAAAAAATACCATATAATGTCAGTTACCTTTCTGATTGCTATTACAAATCAGTCTTCCAAATTAGTAATTTTTAAACGCTGTTTTCAGAAATGGGGTGACTATTATACAAATCAATCTCTAATGTTATATCTTGTGTGCTGGGGAATTTAGATCCCATTCTTCTGTCTTCAATTCAAGAAAGACTGATTAGGGTTTTCTTTCAAAGGAGGCTCCATTGTATACAATCTTGAGATTTGAGGTCTCAAGTTGGAAGGGACCTCTCAGAGCCTTTTAGTCCAACACTTTCATTTTAAGTCTAGGGAGCTTAAATGACTTGCCCAGGGGCAGGATATACAACAAACATTTGTTAAGTTTCTAAGTTGTTTGTGTACAAGAGAGTGGGGGGTAATAAAATAAAATAAAATATGGTCATTATCCTCGTCTTTGTGGAGCTTGCAGTCTGATATAGAATTTGACACATACACAAATAATTAAAAGTAGGTGCCCATTCACATATAAATGCAACTTTCCTTTAATACAGTAGCCAGGGATGGGGAATAAAGTGCCAGTTATTATTATTCGTCTACAATCATTAGGCCTTAAGTCTGGTGACGACTTTATGCCCTCAGCTTTCTACAACATCCCTGATGAGCTCAAGCAGTGCTTAAAGAGTAATACAGAGTAGTATGTAATATAATAATAGAGTAGCAGAAGCCACATGTGGCTCTCTAGGCCCTCAAGTTCAGTCCTTTGACTGAACTCCCTTCGTAGGCCTATACTTTCTCTTCCAAATATAGCCCTTCATTATCCCAGATTTCAACAGGCTCTAAGAACTTGTTTCATTCTTCCTAATTTCAATAAATTCAAGAAAGTTAATTCAATACAACAAACATTTATTGATTGTAACCTATGGCTCAAAGTGGAACCCTCTCTACCCTTTCAAAAATCCAAATAAATGATTTCTATAGTATTCTTCTGATCTAATAACCATGCTAAATAGGTAGGTCCAGTATAGCCTGTTCTATATGCCTTGCATATAGAAAAGTTTCCTTTTCTATATATTCTATATATTCACTAACTATGCCTTTAATAGTAATTTTAGAATTTTTCCAGGAATCCAAATCAAGTTCTCTGACTTATAGTTAGCCTACAATGAATTTACACATTGTTCAGAGGGAACTGAGACTTCTTAGGAAGCATTCTTGGGCTGCAAATTACAGTACATTTAAATTATGGGTTTCTATATGTCCCTTCCTCTTTTCTCTCATTTTTCTTCAGCCAAAATAGGTATGTCATCTTTCATCATTGTTGTTAAAAAAAAAAAAAGTAGCCATTTAGTCTCTCCACCCCCCCCACCCTATTTCCTCCACTCCCCTTCCCTTTCCCCAGGACCACTTTATTTAAAAGATCTTTGGGTAATTCTTCCTAGATATACCTGCCTTTTAACATTTCTGTTAGACTTATGAATAGGGAGTAAAGACATGTAGATATGATAAGGACTGTATGTAATTGAACCATCACCCCAAACTTAATACTCACTTGTAAGCCCTCTTTAAGAATGAGTTTCAGGTAACTAAGAAATCTCCGGGGTTACAATGATTGAAGGCATGAATGATGAGTGATAAAATGAAATTCATAAATAATGAAATGAAATTCAGTAATGTGCAATTACACATTTACCAGAGGCTTGGAATTGGGAGAACAAAGAAATATCTCAAGCTCTAGATCTTCAGCAAGAACCTCAACTATACAATCTTAGACTCTCCAGAGTTAGTAAATCTCCTTTGGAACCCAGGGATGCCTTCCTAATTTTGTATCACAAAGAGTTGTTAATTCCTTGATTGTGTTCAGTAGCCTAACTCTTACTAGCCTAAGCACAATCTATTAAATGCCCTCTAGATACACATATAGTATTGTCCTGGATGAACTTCTTAACTACGATTAATTTTTTAACTAGTATAGTTCTCTAGATGCAAGAGAGGATTCATCCCTACTTGAAGCCTTTCAACTTGCCAGAGCTTATGTTCTGTGACCATAACCTAGAGAACCCAGGGTCACTTTCAGACGAAAGTGAGGTATCAGACAGAATAAGGCATTATGTAGAATTTAAACTGAGAAATTAATAAAAATTATCCCAGGTGGGCAAAGGTGAGTGGCGGTTGTCAACAAGGATGGGGTGGTAGGAAAGGGGTCCCTGCCTGGAAGTTCCTGAGACAGAAGTGTTGAAATGTCCAGAGCACGATTTTTGGATAAGGCTGATGAGAAGATGACTCTTGATCCTTAAAGGAATCACATTAGTGAAGGGGAATCAAAGGTCCAGAAATTTCCATGAATTTAAAATCAGGGTAGCTAAGTTCAAATTTTGAACCTACTACTTATTGCCTTTGGGATTTCAAAGACAAGTCCCTTCTATTCTCTGGGCCTCAGTTTCCTCACATTTAAAATGAGGAAAATGATTCCTAAAATACCTTCTGATTCTAAAACTCATTCAACTCTATTTACTTCTTTTCCCCTACTTTGCTTCCCAAATTTGTGGGGAATCAAATTTCACTAAACAGCAATCTCAGACTTCTTTTCCTTATCTATTTATCCCAAGACTCAATCATGACAAATAGTCGTGGGTTTTTTTGTTTTTTGTTTTTTGCTTTTTACCAATTTGGGGATTTTTAGAAAAGCTGAAATAATTTTTTAAAAACTCAATTAAATTGAAATGGATTTGTGTAATCTGCAAATTGGACAAAATAAATGTGTCGTACACATTTCAGGGTGTTTTTTAAATTGAAGTAATTTGTTTTAAAAAACTCGATTGAACTAAATTTGTGTAATCTTTAAATAAAAATAAATGTCTTTCACATACCGGGTTTTTTTATATTAAGAAAAATGTTTGTAATTGTTAAAAACACAATAAAACTGGCTTTATATAATTTGTAAATCTAATAACTTAAATAATTATAAGTTTAATTGTAATTTGTTATTTATTAGATTTGTAAGTTATTTAAAATAAATAAATCCACATTTTAGCTTTTTTAATAACTTTCGCCCAACTCCTCTGTATGTATGTAGGTATGTATGTAGGTATGTATGTAGGTATGTATGTAGGTATGCACGTATATAGTCATACAGACAGACATACTGCTTTGCTCCTGGGGAAAGGACCCAAGGACGTTTCGCCACGCCCATCCAGAAACGAGGACCAATTACGAGTCTTTCTACGTTGATGGATGGCTCCATTCTTCATCCTGTCCCATCTCCGACATCGCTGGACGCTGCTGATTAGCCCACGGACCCGAGAATGAGCCAATGAGAAAGTGGGAGGTGTCGAGCCCCGCGAGGGCGCGGGAAACCGGCTGGTTTAAATGGGGGGCGGGGCGCGCGGGAGTTTGGCTTTCCAACTGTGCGGCTCTAGGGAGGATCCGACCTCTGTCCACTGGCCTTGTCCCTGTCCCTGTTGTTTCGTCGTCCACTCCCGCTTTGGTCATGGTGCGGACTAAGGCCGACTGCATGCCAGGCTCCTACCGCAAAGGTGATTCTGCAGGACTGGGCGGGCTGCAGGTTACTCGGGCGGCTCCGCGGAGCCGGCGCGCCAAAAACGTCCGGAGGGCGGAGGCCCCAGGTCTCCTCCCGAGGGGCAGGGTCTGCCGGGCTGCCCGGGGCGTCTGGGTCGGGTCCCCTCCTCCCTCCCGTTCTCATCCATCTGCCGCCTCTTCATCTCCTTGTTTCTCTCCCTCTCCCTGCAGTGGTGGCGGCTCGAGCGCCTCGGAAGGCTCTGGGTCACTCCAGTTTCGCCAACACCTCTCCTTCGCCTCCGTCCCGGAAAGGTAAGGACCTACTCCGCTGCCCCCCGGAGTGATGGCAGAGTGGGGATCATAGTTGAGCGGGAGCAGGTTTGTGGACCCGAGCCCGGCCCGCTTCCAGCTTGATGGCCAGCGCTCCCTTTTTTCGTTTATTTCAAGAAGTATTATGTTAATAATCTGGAGACTGACTGTTTTGTGGTGATAATATCTTTAAATTTAGCTTGTGTTTGCAAGTGAGGTAACCGGTAAAACGCTTTGTAAAACTCTAATTCTAACGCTAATATTTTTTTTCCCTATATGGCGGTATAGAAACGCCAACACTTTAAGTTCACTGTCCACTTCCCACCTGGAATGTGCCCCTTCCTCATCTCTGGTCTCAGTCAAGTTCCAGCTAAAATCCTCCCTTCTGCAAGAATATTTTCCTGCCTTCTCCCTGAGATTATCTGCAGTTTGTTCCGTTCATATTTTGCTTGCACATAATTATTATTAGCGTATTATCTCCTATTAGACTGTAAACTCCTCAAGAGCAGGAACTTGTATTCCTAGTACATAACTCAGTGCATGGCACGTAGTAGACTTCACTTCACTGTGATTTGTGTCCATCGATTGTCCGTTTTCTGTGTCTCTTCCTTGTTTTCTTGGGCCGTTATAAAGTTTTTTTGGGAGGAGGTTTTGGGGGAACCATTTCTGGTGTTTTTCAAAGAGAAAGAGCTAGCAAGGTAAAACACATTTCATGCCTCTCCGCCTACGCATAGGGAGAAGAGGAAATGTTATACCATCTGAGTCTTGGCTCCCTTCAGCAGGAAGTTGTACAGGGGAGGAGAGTATTTCAACGTCTGATCCAAAAGGTGGAAAGGGGAACAGTTTTAGAAGAGAAAGAATAAATTGACCCAAGAGCAGTTCACGAGTATAATCTTTGGAACTGTTTTTTAAGTGAAAGAAAGAATGAATGAAAAATATTTTTCAACATATAGTAAGTGCCAACCATTGTGCCTTTAAGCATTGGAGATACATATAGTCTAGATACAGCTAGAGAGTCCCTGTTCTCAAAGAGCTCAGTATCTAATTAGGAGAGACAACACATAAATGAAAGTTTAGCTTCAGGGATAATGGAAAAGGCTAGAAGTCTAAAGGGTTCATTAAAAGGACAGATGGCAAGACCAAAGGGGCCCTTAAGATCAGAGGATAATTGACTTTAAAGGTGAAGGTCATCTAAATCCAACCCTTTCCTTTTACCAATGAGGATACTAAAGCCCAGGGAATTTAAATGAGGTGGCCATGGTCACAGTAATAGCAAATACAATATTTGAACCCAGTTTCTCTGGCTTCAGGTCCCATACTCTTCCATTATAACTCAAGTAGCTTCCCAAACATCAAAATTGTTGAAACTTGATTGTGGAAACACTTGACTTTTCCTAAAAAATAACTGTGCTTGTTTCTGAATATATGTTGATACATGTCCAAATAACTTGGGCCAGCATATACTACTATATAGATGCATGGGAGCAACTAGTGGAACCATTTCTGGTCCTTTTTTGTACCAATGGCAATTTCTGTGGTTTGCAGAATGACTGAAATCAGTGTCCCAAGTTTAGGTTAGTAAATGAAAAGATAAAATTTTGGAGTTGGAAGGGACTAGAAGATCACTCATTTTACAAGTAGGAAACCTAAGGTTTATTGGCTTAAAGTCATACATACAGCTAGTTTGTGATTTAGCTGCAATTAGAATCTACATTAAATTTCTTCCTACTTTATTCAGGGTAATAGATTTCTTTAAAGGCTGTTTAAGCCTTATTACTTCCTTCTATTATCTCCATTTTAACTTTATCATCACAAATTATGTTTGTTTTATAGAGTGGATAAAGCTAAATTCTTGGAAGGGATCTCATAGAAGATCTAGTTCAACTTTGTTATTCTATTCCAAGTCTCTCCTGACTCCAAAACCAGCTTTTCTTCCACCACTACCCTTTACTGCTTATCTTTATGACTTTACTAAATTTACCATTTTACTGTCTTTATTAGAAATAAGATCTTTGCATTTGTGTTTAAATCTTACGTAAGTACAATAATAGTACTTGAATAACTGTTTTGTAACTAAAAATTGAGAAATACTTTTCCACTCAAACAGTGACTAGCACATTAAACTTTATTACCTCATTGAGTATGCATTTTTGCATGTCATTTTTTGGCAGTCATTTGTTCCAGGTCATTTTAAATTGGGATTAATATTATTTCCCAATGACTTTGAAAGGTAGATGTTACTAAAAGTAATTTGGGATGTTTTAGTTAAGCAGGAAATTAAATACATGTTGACATAAAGGTGATATTCGTAAGTCCTAATGTATCATTTTTCTTTTCCAGTTGAAAGTAAGTATGCAGGGGGGAACCCAGTATGTGTACGGCCAACACCCACATGGCAAAAAGGAATTGGAGAATTCTTTGGGATGTCATCTAAACACTCAGAAAAAGAGAATCAAATTCCTGATGAAGCAGAGGCAGGAAATAGTGGCCTAGGAAAACCTAAAAGAAAGTAAGTTTTAATTTGATGGGTAGATTGCAAACATTGAAAGCATTTTTTTTTTTAAGCCAAAGACAAGGTTTATTAAAGATCCACCATATTAGCCAGACTCTTAAGGAATCTAAACATTTGTGAGCTATTGGCTAGATTGCAAAATCTGAGCACCTTAATGAACATAAGATGGACCTTATATACAGAAAAACTGTGGGAGGGATCTAGGAAGGATCTTGATGCGAGTGACTGGGAGGTCAAGAATGGTATCTACATAGGGTCCAGGGTGGGGAGTAGCCAGGGGCTATCAGCTAATAGAGGTAATAGACTATGGGGACCTGGGCTAGGTTAAGGGTAACAGAGAATTGAGAGATTAGGTATAGACAATAATGAAAGGCCAATTGATAGGAGTACAGCCTCAGGAGAATGCCAGAGACTTCCTTGATAAAGTGGGAGAATTCAAGGAGAATCCCATTGACAAATGTGACCCAAATTCTTTTTGGGGTAAGTGGCAAAGGTCTTGGCTTGGGCTGGTACTGCTTTAGTTGCCCTTGGCTTTACTCTGTATCAGTGCTTAGCCAATACATTGTGTTTTCTGGAAGAATTTAGGTTATTTTTGCTTCCTCACTATCAAAATTAATCTAAATTGATTAAGTTTTATATGAAATTGATAGGGGCAGGTGGGTGGTGCAGTGGATAGAGCACCGGCCCTGGCTCAGGAGGACCTGGATTCAAATCCGGCCTCAAACACAAAACACTAGCTGTGTGACCCTGGGCAAGTCACTTAAGCCCATTGCCTAGCCAAAGGGGGGGGAAATGAAATTGATAAAATTAGTGTTTTTCTTCCATTCATTTCTTACTTTTGAACATCAATTGTTTAAATAGGTTTCCCAGAGTTCTTGTAATTGTATATCATGTATTTCTCACTTTATCTTTCTTCTTCTGCATTGAATATTTTAAGCATTTTTAAAGTTTACATTAAAGCTAATAAGATAAATTATTTGATCCAAAATATTTTCTGTCACTTAGTTGAACTAATTCTATAACTTAAATTTTAATAATCTTAGAAACATCTCAAAATATAACATTGCAATTTGATTTGTTGACTATTAGCATATTACACTATTTTTTGTGTTTTAAGGGAAATTGTTTTTTGATCCTTTTTTGGTCATGTCCAATTTTTTGTGACCCCATATGGGGTTTTCTTTTTGTTTTGTTTTTGCTAGGCAATGAGGTCATAGGGTTTTCTTGGCAAAGATACTAGTTAGAGTGGTTTGCCATTTCCTTCTCCAGCTCATTTAAAGATGAGGAAACTAAAAACTGAGGCAAACAGGGATAAGTGACTTGCTCAGAGTGACACAGCTAGTGAGTGTCTGAGGCCAGATTTGAAATCAGAATATCAGTCTTCTTGACTCCAGGCCTGATACTCAATCCATTGCACCACCTAGCTGACCCAAGTTATTGTTGTTCAGTCCTTTTTCAGTCATATCTGGCTCTTTATTACCACTTTGGGGTTTTTCTTGGCAAAGACACTAGAGTGGTTTACCATTTCCTTCTCTAGCTCATTTTATAGATGAGGAAACTGAGGCAAACAGAGTCACACAGCTAGTAAATGTCTGAGATCATATTTGAACTCTGGAATATGAGACTTCCTGACTCCAGGTACAGGATTTATCTATTGCCACACCTAGCTGTCCCTAAGGAGAATTCAAACTTGGCATTGTTCTTTGTCTCTGCTCTTACTCTGATTCTATAGGTCTCCAAGTAAATTGCTTCCTTTGATCTTTAATTTTCATTTCCTACTTTTTAAGCTATATTGAAGGAGATTTTTGATTTGATTTGATTTTTTTCGTTCTGAACATAATGTCAAATAAGATGAGCATTTCACTATACAAATTGTACAATGTAGAACAAGTAAGAAGATTTTATGTGAAGCTACAAATCTGAATTAAGGAAAAGCTTGCTTTTCTTTTCAAATATATAATAAATTCAACCTGTTATTTTAAAAGCTGTCCTGCCTATCTGTTTTCTTCTGACAAGTTCTCTTCTATGCATTTTTAAAAATACTCCACTGACCTGACTCTTTTTCTTACCTTTTAAAAATTTTGATAACTCCATCCCTATTTTCAATTTCTTTCACCCCAAATTTAAGGAAATCTAAAACCTTTCTATCAGACATGCATAGTCAATCAAAACAAATCTCCACATTGGCCATGTCCAAAAATGTATATTTCATTCAACACCTTGAAGTTATCACTTCTCTGTCAGGAGGTAAATAAATAGCATATTAATCAGTGGTATTTTGGAATTGTTGTAGGCCATGGTGTTGATTTGAGCTTTTAAGTCTTTCAAAGTTATCTTTTGTTTATGATGTTCTGCTTACTTTGTTCTCCATCAGTTCATACAAATCTTCCCAGATTTGTCTGTCTAGTTTGATTTTAGATAACTTATGAAGAACTAATTTTAAAATACCCTTTCATGAAGCTTTCATGATTTTATATAACTTATAAAGAACTAATTTTAAAATACCCTATCTTTCATGAATTTTTTGAATGAATACTCTATTCAAAATAAAAGGTTAGGACAATTAAATGATGTTTATACATATGTCCCTTGCTTACTTATATTTTATGATCTTACCTATCTCTAGATATGAATGAGGGGGGTGTCATAATTTAGAGGAGTATTGACATATCCTGACCAGTATTTCCTAAATAAGTTTTTGTGGTTTCATGGTTCCAAGAAAAGCTAGAGGGTAAAGATAAATTGTAACAATATATTCGTCTTAGGCTAAAACTGCTTTTTTGTCATCCTATTGATCTTTCCTTGTTCCCTAATATTGTCTTACAAATCTCACTTATTGAACTGTGTAAGATACTCTAGTCAGTCCTTGCTCTTAGTTCTCACAGGACTAGCCCAAAAGGTTATCAATGTTTTTTTTCTTCTAAAGTCTAAGGCCTCTTATTATTTGTGATTTCCATCCTTTTACAGAGATAGATGTATCTTAAAACACAATATTCTTGGTTATTGTAAAGCTAACATGTTTTACAAAATTTCCATGCTCTAGAAAGATACCATTGATACATGTAGTTGCCAAGTCTTGTCAATTGTATTTACACAAGCTGGCTCAACGTTCAGGATCAATTCCCCTCATGGACCCCCTATAATACTAAAAATAACATGTGACTCACTCCATTTTGTTTTTTAACTGCCACTTAGTGGATCTAAGTTTCAGCTGCTTATAAGTCATCTTAGTTTGGAGGAGTCACAAGATTACTCACCCTCCCAAGAGCACCCAGCTTAAAGAACATCACAAAACAACCCCCTTTTTTTTGTCTCCTGATTGTCTCCCATCCCCTCCACCCAACCCTCACCCTCACTTCATTGTTTCCCATCCCCTCTTGCAATAAGAAATCAGATACCTTAACCTTTTCATCCCATTAACTGGATAAAGGCTAAAATTCTGGATTCTTGGCTTCCAAGAGCCTTGCACCCAATTTGTTTTGCAACTGCATGTACTACTAAATAAATCATTTGTCTGGATAAAACCCTGTTTCTTTATTTCACTGTAACAACCCCCACCCTCATGACACTATGTTTTATAACTGCTTTATTTTGGAAAAGTTACAATGAACATGAAGTTGATTTGCATGAGGTCTGGTAAATAGATTCCAGAAACCAACCAAGACATATCATCAACTTTGTAGCTCTGCCCTGCATAAGTGGGTTACTTTTGTTGTCTAACACAAAATAGACAGACAATAATAACTTGCTGGAACTGAAAGCTACATATCACTCATGTGCCAATATGCTTGGCAACATGTTCAATAAGAATATATGATGAATGGAGCAAGCAGGATGTGAGATAGGAGATAAGATTCAGGATGTGACCTGCCAGAAAAGTGATCAAAGAAGACTGCATTGAAGCCCCAACCATTGACTTATCTGTGTGCTTTCACAAAGCACCCTCAATTCCTGAACAATTCTTCCCCTCCACTATCCCTTTCTCTTTGCTTATCACCTCCAGACTACCTGATATCCCAGGCTTGCTCCTCCCATTCTCTTGTCCCCTTCCCCCATTCTATAAAATTGTATTTAAACCATACCTTCGACCTAGCTAACAGCCTTTGTCTGCTATGAGGAGCAGGGCCTTTGGCCTATGTTCTGCCTCCCACGTGGAGTAGAGCCCATTGAGGCTCTGCCTCACAGAGCAAGCCCGGCTTGGGTGCATCACTCCAATGAATGTCTTTCTTTAATTTGGAGACTGTCCACGTGAATTCTTTCAGGACACTATTCTATTTCTCATCATTTCAGGTAGCACTCCAACATTCTTGGGATCTACCCTGAACTCATCACCAATGGCTACAGAGAAGGTCTAAGTGAATTCTTTCACACCTGAACCACTCTCCCAACTCCAACATCAACATATAGATGATGGTGAATTATAGTATCCGTTAAAAAGAAAATACAGGGGCAGCTAGGTGGCACAGTAGATAGAGCTCTGGCCTTGGAGTCAGGAGGACCTGAGTTCAAATTCAGTCTCAGACGCATAACACTTACTAGCTGTGTGACCCTGGGCAAGTTACTTAACCAAAAAAAAAAAAAAAAAGAAAAGGAAATACAGATCTCACTGAATCTTAGGGGGGGAAATTAAAAATGGACATTTTTGCTGGGTACAGAATATTTAGGCACCTGTAGTTTTTGTGTGTTACATTTGATGATTTTTTTTTTCACTTTTTCCTTTCTGTCTAGCCACTGAAACCCAACATTGCTGCCTTCATTTCCCTTATTTGGATAGCATTACAATTGTTCTTTTTAAGCATCTAATGCTTGGGTGACTTCTGAAATTTTTTGTATTCTTCCTATAGATCTCTTCCTTTGCAACCTGATCCCACAGAAGATGATGGATGTTCAGATGAAGAATAGAACATTCTCATGTATCTTTGCTTTCATCAGAATTCTAGGATGTACATTGGTGTAAATATGTTTGTTTACAGTGGTTAAGGTTTAATTTTTTTTTGTACAGAAATTTAATTAAAAATACTAAAAAAAATCTGCTTAAATTCAGTCAGTAGTAAGTAGTTCTGAATGGGAGACTATAAGATTATTATATGCACATATATAATTAGCATAGCCATCAATATTAAGCAGTATTTTATTCCTGTTCTTAATACTGTAAGCTCCTTATTTACCAGAAAACCATTACATGGTGTTATAAATAACTTGTGATATTGGAGATTGGCTTGAATCTTTGTGCCACTGCCATTTTATTGGCATCTTTTTTGAAATAGTGCCATATTTTTGTTCTTCATTTGCTTGAAAAGCAGTAGACTTTGCACATTTAAAAACTATTTTCCCAGTATTAACAAAACTGAAGGGATATACTTTTAATGACTTAACTTTCTTCAGAAAGAGAGGTCAAATGCAATTTTGAAAGCATTTAGAGAGGTATCCTCTAGTTAGGAAAAGACTGTTTTTCTATTTGTCTCAAATTTTTAATAGGTAGAAGTTCATAATGCATTTTATGTGCTAAGATTCCTTTTAAGATAAAACATTCAATTTATAGCAGCTCTTTTTGTAGTGGCAAAGAATTGGAAATTAAGGGGATGACCATTAATTGGGGAATGGCTGAACAAGCTGTGGAATATGATTGTGATGGAATACTATTGTGTTGTAAGGAATGATGAGCAGGAATCTTTCAGAAAAATCCAGAAAGACTTACAGGAACTGATACAAAGTGAAGTGAGAAGAACCAGGAGAACACTGTACACAGTAACAACAATATTGTACAATGATCAACTGTGAATGATTAGCTATTCTCAACAATACAATGATCCAAGACAATTCCAAAGGACCCATGATGAAAAATGCTATCTACCTCCAGAGAAAGAATTGATGGAGTCTGGATGCACATTGAAGCATACTTTTTTTTCTATGTTTTTTTTCACCATGACTAATTTGGAAATGTTTTACATAACTGTACATGAATAATCCATATCAAAATGCTTTCCTTCTGAAGGAAGGGGGGAGGGAAGGAAGATAATTTGGAACTCAAAATTTTAAGGAAATGAATGCTAAAATTATTTTTTACATGTAATTGAGAAAAAAACTTTTAAAAAACATTCATATTAACCAAGAAAGCTAACTGTATGAAAAAAACCCTAGATCACAATAATAATTGTTATTTTAATTATAGCTCACATGTAAATAAATAGTGCTTTACAGCTTACAAAATGCTTTCCTGACAGCAACCACGTGTGGTAAATAGCACAAGCAGTAATAATGACAATTCCCATTTCTATAAGGAATTTATTCTAAAGCATTTTCTCCATAACTATGTGGGATAGATAGGTAATATAGGTAGTATTAGTATCCCCATTTTCTAGATGAGGGAGCTGAGGCTCAGACTAGCAAAGTAGTTTGCCAACGCTTGAATGCTGGTCTTATGATTCCAAGTCTTATGCTCTTTTCCTCTTCTGCCATGAGGAAATATTATTTGTCTTAAGTGCTAAATATCTAAACCTTAAAGGTGAGAGAAAGTGTGTATTAAAACTGCTGATATGCAATTTTCATTTCTTGCAGAGGCTTTTCTGAATATTCTAAATAAAAATCTCTTGGAATTTTTTTCCCTACTTGTACATAAGACTTTAAGCACTGACTAGAATTTTTATCACAATTACTGTAATTCCACCTAGCAAAAAACATGTCCCTGCAAGTAAACTGGAAAAAATAATCTCAAGAAAAAAGAAATTATAGGATGCCTGGCACATAGTAGGCACTTAATGGTTGTTCATTGATTTCATTAATGAATATTAGCATCTTGATTCTTAATTAGGATCACTGAAACAATTTTTAAAAATAATTAACATAGGAATATGTTGCTCTGTTGCCAGATATTTCCTAGGCACAAAATTTATTAGTCTACTTTTAAGATGAAAGGTGAGGACCAAACTGAATCAGAAAAGGCCTATCCTATGTGTGTATCCAAAGAGTATAAGACCTCCGTTATATCTTTCATGATGTAACTAGGTAGGATGATAATATGGTCTCACTTTGTAATCAAGCTTTTTGTTCACTGACATGTCAAATAAAAAAATCAACTTTAATCTGAATATTTGTTTTTCTGGTATGAACAAACTTTGAAATAAAAACTTTCATAATACATAAAGCACATTGTGAGTGTTGGCTAATACTGTCTTCTGTCTATTCTACTTTTTTGCTTCTGGTGTAGGTTTTATAGAGTTCCAAATTTTTTTTCATGTTCTTGTCGCCACAGAGGATGCAATTGCTTTTTCTATACTTTCACAAAAGAACATTCCTAAAACTGGAAGCAGGGAGATTCCTCATCTCTCAATTTTATGATCTCCATGACCATTTGTTTTCTAGGGACTACAGTCTGATCCTATGAACTTTTCAGACAGGTTTTGGTATGACTCAAGGAGTAAGATTTAAAAGTCACTAGTATGCTCATTCCATAATGAACTTTAAGTTGGTATAGTCCAGAATTACTCATTTATTTTCTTGGTTTCTTTTTGACAAATCGTTATTTCTTAAGTAGTCATCCTATTGGGAAGAAATAAAAATAACCCTAGGGAACTCATTTTGGGAGTTTTCGCTTTTTGTTGTTCAGTCATTTAGTCACGTCTGACTCTTCATGACCCATACACATCCAGCAATTCTTTCTCCTTCGTTATTGTTTTTCCTTCATTTTCAAAGAGGAACAATGATGTCTTGACTTGCAGATGAATTGGACTTAAGTGAGATGGAGTTGTGCAGCCTCACTCTTCCAGTCATCAAAGTCCAGTGGTAGGACAAAAGGCTAGATGACTGGAGATGGCACAGATGCAGTGGATAACCTTGGCATCTTCAATATCTGACCAAGCTCCACAACACCTACTTCAGCCAACTTCATGGCTGTTTGAACAAATTGTTCTTGTCTACTATTCCACCAGGGGAAGTCTTTGCATGCTTGGGATAGACACCCCCCTACCTCTGACAGATTTAAGGCCCATTTGTTACCCTGTTGGAGTATATGTGAGGGCTTGCTGAGCCCTTTTCTGGGCTTCTTATCCACCTTTGGTGTCCACCTAACACCCAAGTCTCATCTATGACTCCAAGAAGTTTTAGCATGTACAGCAACCACACTCCAGCAAAATCTCCAAACATGAGCTAAACCAGATTGAGGAGCTTAAATGTTCATTGACTGACTTATTGACTATAATGATAAGAAAAAAAAATACTACAAGTAGCAAAAGACAGTTCTAGCATGCCAAAGAATATCCATCAGGATCACAAGACTTTTTAATGAATGCAAGAGATGAACAAGAACTAAGAGAAAGTAACATAACCAATGAACCCAGAATTGTATACATAGCAAAACTTTGTTTATGATATGTAGAAACATTTAAATCTTCCCTTTTAGTAAAATTAACCATGTTAAATAATATAGTTCTAAACAGCTTCCTAAAATCCTTGGAGAAGTCTCTTGGAAAGTTGGGTGATAGAGTCAATGATCAATAGTCAATAAAACACATCTCTGTGTGCCACATACTGTACCAAACCCTGGGGATGTAAATATGGAAAAAAGATAGTCCTTATCCTCAAGGAGCTCACAATCCAAAGGGAGAAGACAACACAGAAAAGAAAGCTGAAAGAGTAAGGATAGGAAAGTACCTACCTGATTGGGGATGAGGATGGTGGAAAGAAATTCAAAATGAAAATGTCTGTCATAAAAGCAACAGTAGTTTAGAAAGGAGGAAGAAGGTAGAACTTGCTGTTTCTCGTAACGGACTTGCATTGAATGCATACACATACACAAAGCTGATGTAAGATACATATAACTAAACAGGAAGAGGAAGTGGTGAAGGGCAGATAAGGGAGAAAATAATACCAAAGAAGGAATAGCTGCAAGCAAAATAAAATTATTGCTCCTGAAGGAGGGAAAGTGGGGAGAATAAAAAAAATTAGAATATAAGGCAGTATCTTAGATTGCCTTTTAGACAACTGGGGAATGAATAAATTGTGCTATATAAATGTAATGGAATGTTCTTGTGCTATAAGAAACAACCAAAGAGATAATTTCAGAAAATCTTATCTATGTCTTTGCTTATTCCACACACTACTCCATATACCTGTGATGCACTTTCTACCGTACTCTGGCTAATGAAATGCTATGTATCATTTAAGGCCCAATTTAAATGCCATTTTCATGAATTCTTTCCTCTGTCCTATAATTATTAATATTGTTTCCCTCCTCTGTACCTCACAGCATAGCATTTAGGGTAGGATCTGCTTATACTGTAACTACACCACTTCTAAAACCTTTGCTTGTTGCAGTGAGTAATTCCAGGCTACACATCTACATATGCTCAGGACCATAACTAGCACTCCCTGTATTTCTCCTCCACATCTGTCAGCCTAAACTGCCTCTGCAGATTTTTTTTTTTTTTTTTTGGCTTAATCCAATCTACATTGCAGCCAACCTGGTTAATCTCTGGAAAGTAACATTAAAGGCTTATAAAATTCTGGGCAAGGTTAAGAATTTGTGTGGCTCTGTTGCTTGCCTGTAAAATCTTGAACTATTCTCTTAAGAGCAAATCAATATGCTAGTAATAATTTCTCTATTATCAGCAAATATTTATTTAGTGCCTACTGTAGCTAGGCAGTGCCTATCACTGCTAGATATTTGCTTAGATTTGAGGATTAAATAAAATATGGTTGTAGAGCAGAGCAGTACACTGTTTAATCATGGTATGGGTTCTTTAAGTCCCAAAGGGAGGACAAGCTCTCAAGACAAGTTCTATGAAGTTGAGGTTTCAAGTATGGTGGATTATAGACTATGTCTGTTTTCTAAGGATAAACCTTGCGAAGCTCAGAAGCTTGTTAGCTGTGGAGTGCTCTCAATGACCACCTTTTTTTTTTTAACTTTTTTTTTAAATTGGCCACCTATTAATAAGTCAAAGGAGTCACAACCTTAATCAATGGAGGGAGAGCCTACAATTGTGATCATAGCTCCCTGAAGTGTTAACTGA
The DNA here is from genome assembly GCF_900497805.2 of Vombatus ursinus. Lineage (NCBI taxonomy): Eukaryota > Metazoa > Chordata > Mammalia > Diprotodontia > Vombatidae > Vombatus > Vombatus ursinus. Next base: position 54,096,156 of record NW_020948983.1, on the reverse strand, counting down.
CCTAAACTGGCTGAGATGATTCAAGAATTATTTGTAAGCAAATGGGAGAAACACTGGAACTATCTTGTTACCACACAGGAGTGTAGTCCTAGGAATATAAAGAGAAGATTCTGGGAAGATGGCTGGCGGAGTAGGTCAGAAAACTTTTGCCTCCCCAAATTTCCTGCACAAAAAAAGATGAAAATATTGCCTCAGAGGGAAAAGCAGAAGTAAACAAAAGTCAGGGTAAAGCAGTTGTTCTCCCAAGACTACTTGAGAAGACCCCGGGAAAGACCCAACCCCCAGGGGCTGAAGTTGCTAAAATTGAGGTTTAAATAAAACCCAAGTGAAGTGCAAACACCTCCAGGCTGACTCTGCTGAATCAACAAACAAGAAGCCCTGGGGGGCTGGGTGGAGAGGCAGCCTCAGACTCAGGAACTTTCACCTAAAGGCTGAGTAGAAAATTGAAAGACCTCCCACTGTCAAAGGATGCCAAAACAACCAGACTCGTCCAAGCCACAGCTGTGGGGGGAAAAGGAGCTAGCACATGCCTGGGGAGTGCAACAGCACAGGGATGAGGTCCCTGCTGGCTGTGGGCATTTGTAGGAGAGTGGAGTCCCTGGTTTCAGGTCCAGGGTGGAGAGGACAGCTGTAGTCTGTAGCCATTGGAGTGACTGGAGGGAAGGGACCAAGAGCATTTGTGTGTGGCTGGGGGCCCTTGCTGTGGCTTAGGGGTGGAGAGCGGTGTCCAAGGTTGAGCCCTGGGACAGATGTCAGAAAATAACAGTAAGAAGGACCTGAGGCTTGGGGTTTCATTCCCCACACAACCTGGGACTAGAACTGGATTGTATTAATAGCTGCTAAAAACAAAATAAAACAAATAAAAATAAGTAAGTAAAGGAGAAAGAACCCAAACATAGATAGTTACTCTGGAGATAGAGAAGATCTAGGTTCCTATTCAGAGGAACATAGTGGAGCTAAAAAAACCACTCCTTTTTTCAAAGAGAAATGTCAAATGGTTCCTAGCACCCAAAAAAAAAAAAAAAAAAATCTTGAGAGATCAAGGATAATTTACGGAAAAAAATAAGAGCAACCCAAGAAAAAAAAAAGAAGTATGAAAATAAAGTCAACCAACTTGAAACACAGAATGAAAAACTTAAGGAAGAAAATAATTCCTTGAAAACTAGAATTGGGCAAGGGGAAGCTAATGATACTATAAGATACCAAGAAATAATAAAACAAGATCAAAAGAATGAAAAAGTAGAAGAGAATATGAAAATAATTCCTTGAAAATTAGAATTGGGCAAGGGGAAGCTAATGATACCATAAGATACCAAGAAATAATAAAACAAAATTAAAAGAATGAAAAAGCAGAAGAGAATGTGAAACATCTAATCAGACAAACAATTGATGTGGAAAACAGATTGAGAGAAATCATATAAGAATAGTCAGACTACTTGAAAATTATGATAAAAAAAAGAATCTTGATACAATATTGCAAGAAATTATCAAGGAAAATTGCCCTGAAGTTCTAGAACAAAAAGGCAAAGCAGAAATAGAAAAAAAAAATCCACCCATCACCACCTGAAAGAGATCCCAGGAGGAAAACTTACAGGAACATCATAGCCAAGTTTCAAAGCTCCCAGGATAAGGAGAAAATATTGGAAGCAATAAGAAAAAAAAAAAACAACAATTTAAATATCATAGAGCTACAAGAAGGATTACCTAAGACCTAGCAACTACTACACTGAAGGACCATGGGTCCTGCAACACTATATTAAAAAAGCCGGGGTTAGGCCAAGGGTAGCTTACTCAGAAAAGTTAAGTATGATCCTGAATGAAAAAAAAAAAAAAAGACATTTAACAAACTAAAAAACTTTCAGAAATTTGTGACAAAAACAGTAGAACTTAATAGAAAATTCAAACATGTAAGATCAGGAGAAACATAAGGTAAACATTAACGATCAATTATAAAGGACTCAGTAAGGTCAAATTGTTTACTTTTTATATGTGAAAATGTTATCATACTCTTATGACTGTCATTATTTGAGTAGTTTGAAACAAAGGGTTGGGCTGTGCTGTGCATGATGGGGTGATTCTAAAAAAAACAAACTGTGTGGGGAGAGATAAAAAGGAGAAATTCCTTCATACAAATGAGGCATGAAAGGAAGAACTGGTACAAAAGAGTGAAGTAGAGCAGAGAGCAGGTGGTGCTAGATCCTTAGTCTCATTGGGAATGGGTTAAGGAGGGAACAGCATATATGTACATATGTGTGTGTGTGTGTGTGTGTGTGTGTATCTTCTAAATTCAGAAAGAAATAAGAGGGTAAGGGGAGAGAAGAGAAGGGAGAGACTCTTAGAGATGTGGGTAGGTTAAGGAATGGGAGGGCAAGGTAGCAGGTGGAAGTAAAGTAGAGGAGTAAGGAGGGATAGGGTAAATAAGTAGGAAAGAGGGAAATACACAACAAGTAATTATGGTTTACAATGAGAATGGAAAGAATTTATCCATAAAATGGAAACACATAGCATATTAAAAATTTGAATTCAACGATATGTTTCTTTCAGGAAACACAATAAAAATGAGAGATATACACAAAGATAAAATAAAGGGCAGGAGTAAAATTTATTATGTTAAAAAAGCAAGGGTAGTAATCATGATCTCAGATGAAGTTGAAACTAAAATAGATTTAATCAAAAGAGAAAAATAGGGAAACTACACTATGTGTCACCAATAGTATTCAATATTGTTTTAGACTATTTAAAATAACTGGACAGTATAAAATACCTGAGAGTATGCCTGCCAAAACAGATACAGAAACTATATGAATACAAATATAAAATACTTTTTATACAAATAAAGCCAGATTTAAATAATTTGAATAATATTTATTGTTCATGGGTAGGTAAAGTCAATATAAAAAATGACAATTTTACCTATTTAATCTATTTATTCAATGCCATCCCAATTAAATTACTAAAAAATTATCTTACTGAGTTAGAAAAAATAATAACAAAGTTCATTTGGAAGAACAAAAGATCAGGAATTTTAAAGAAACCAGAGGGAAAAGATGTAAAGGAAGGAAACTCAGCAGTATCAGACCTTAAACTATATTATAAAATACACATATATAATATACATTGTTGAAGCATAAAATGGATAATTTCTATCATTTTAAATTCAAATTTTCTCATATAAATAAAACCAATGGAATCAAGAATAGAAGGAATGTAGAAAATTGGGGGGGGCCTTTCTTTTTAAAAATTAATTAATTAATTATTTTTGTTTTCAACATTCACTTGTATAAGATTTTGAGTTCCAATTTTTTTTTCTTCCTCCCTCTCTCTCTTCCCCCCTCCCCAAGACAGTAGGCAACTTGATGCAGGCTATACATGTGCAATCATATTAAACATATTTTCACATTAGTCATGTTGCGAAAGAAGAATCAGAACAAAAGGGAAAAACCATAAGAAAGAAAAAAAGTGAAAATAGTCTGCTTCCATCTGCATTCAGACTCCATCAGTTCTTTCTCTGGATGTGGATAGCGTTTTCCATCGTGAGTTTTTTGGAATTGTCTTAAATCGTCGTATTGCTGAGTAGAGCCAAGTCTATCAAAGTTGATCACCGCACAGTATGGCTGTTACTGTGTACAATGTTCTCCTGGTTCTGCTCACTTCACTCAGCATCAGTCCGTACAGGTCTTTCCAGATTTTTCTGAAATCTGCCTGCTCATCATTTCTTACGGCACAATAGTATTCCATTACATTCATATACCGCAATTTATGCAGCCATTCCCCAATTAATGGGCATCTCCTCAATTTCCAATTCTTTGCCAGCACAAAAAGAGCTGCCACAAATATATTTGTACATGTGGGTCCCAGGAAAAAAACGTTCATCGACAATCTCTCAGATAGGATATGATTGTGTTGGAATACTGCTGCAGTGTAGGAAATGATGAGCTGGTTGATTTTGAAAAACATGGAAAGACTTGGACCTATGAAGGAAGATGCTATTCATCTCCAGATAAAGAGATAACAAGTGGAAATATTCATAGTATGGTTTTACATATATGCATATGAATGTATATTTATATACATGTGTATGTTTATAGATATGTATATGTACACATATATATTCCTTCTTTAGGAAGGGGGGGAGGGAAGGAAAAAATGAAATAAAAAGTGCACAGTAAACAACAAAAGAAATCTACAAGAAAGCAAAAAAACCCCCAAAAAGCAGGGTAGCTTTGAAACAATGTGTACTATTTATTATGTAGGTTTTCTTGAAATGGAAATTTATTGTTTTATATTGAACCCTTTCTGCTGGGTACATGGAAATGTTCTTTTTTTTTTCCTTTTCTCATTTTGTATTTAAGTTTAAAATGAATAAAAAATTTACCAAAGAAAAAAGAAATAAAGTATATAAAGAGGATCCTTCCAAAGTCACAGTAACCCACATCAAGACTGAAATCCAACAACGAAAAAATTTTTTTAATTGTTTTCTATTTATAAATTGTTATCTTTTAGTTATCTGACATGCTGGTTCTTAGAAGTTTTATTTACTGTCAACTTTAGCCTTACTAGTATGTCAAATGTTAACAACATTCATTCATATTACTAGTTTCATTTATCACTTATTTTTTATTTATTTACTATTTTTTTCTTTAATAAACAGTCAGCAAATATTCATTAAGTGTCCATTATGTGCCAGGCAAGGTGCTTAGAGCTTGAAACAAGCAAACAAAAAAGACAATGTCTGTCTTCAAGGAGCTTGAAATCTAACGGAGCAAGACAACGCATCAGAGGAAGGTGAAGATGTAGAGGGTCAGAGAAGGGAGTTTGTTTCTTGGAAGGCACCCAAGGGCATGGTGGAGAAGAGATGTCTCAGAATAGTACAACCACATGAAGAACGAAAGGTTCAGAGCTGAAAACCCTCCTTAAAGTGGAGGTTTTAGAGTTCAGGACTCCACCCTTCAATGGGAGGGTCAGAGGGCAGTGAAGATGTGGAGTAACAAGGCTGATACGATTTTGAAGAATGAGGTTTTCCCAGTAATGAGCTTCCTAGGGTATGATAGAGAAGTCACATATACCAGAGCAGTACAGTCAGGTGAGAAATGAGGAGACAGATGTCTGTTCATGTTTGAGAAATGTCCTTTCTCTAAGTTCAGTTTAAAGTTTCATAATAAGCAAAGACTTGATATGTGGTTATCTTTTTTGTGTCTTAGAACCCTACTAGATTGCAAATTCCATGAAGGCAGGAATTATATCTTATATAAACTCAATGGAACCCTAAGTGCCTAGCATAATGCTATACGTATTTGGTTGCTTAAATAAATATTTGCAGAATGTATAAGATTCACAGTCTGTTGGGGAATACAACACATGTACAAATAACTAATGAAAATGATCATATAGGAGGACATTCCAGAAGCAAGGAATAGCATAAACCAAAACAGAGACAGTGATAATAGTAACAGGTAGCATTTGTACAGTGTTTTCATATTTGCAAAACACTTTATAAGTATCTGACTTTATCCTCGAAACAACCCTAGGAGTTTGTACTATTAAGTACTATTATTATCCTTTTTTATTTCAGATGGAGAAACTGAGACACATAGTTTAAGTGACTTGCCCAGAGTTACACAGTTAGAAAATGTCTGAAAGGGATTTGAACCAAGATCTTCCTGACACCAGGTCCAGCAATTTATCCACAGTGCTACCTACCTACTTCTAACAGTACTGTTTGGGATGTTTACTGGGAAGGGGAATACCTGGTTGGAATGTGTTATGTGTACATTGAAGTATATTGAAAGTATATTGAAATAAGGCTAGGAAAATATAATACCAAATTACAGAAGGATTAAATGTTGACAAGACTAAGGGTATTAAATATTGCAAATAAATATTTACTTTAGACCAGGGGTGGGGAACCTGTGGCCTCAAGACTGCATGTGGCCCTCTTGGTCCTCAAGTACATCTCTTTGACTGAATCCAAACTTCACAGACCTAGAGAGCCACATGTGGCCTCGAGGCCATAGGTTTGCCCCCCCCCCCCACTTTAGACAGAAGATGTCAAACTTCAGGCAATAGCCACTAAAGGGTTTTAAGCAGTGTCATGGCATGAACTTCTGTCTAGAACAGAGTTGTCAAACACTTGCCCACAGGCCACATCTCCCTAGTGTACCCCAATACCATATTAAAATGTATTTGGGAATTAATAAATGATCAAAGCCTACAAACAGGCAATTTTCAGAAGAAGAAACCAAAGCTATCAATAGCCACATTAAAAAAAATGCTTTAAATCACTAACAATGAGAAAAATAGAAATTAAAACAACTCTGAGGTACCACCTCACACCTATCAGATTGGCTAACACGACAGAAAAGGAAAATGACAAATTCTGGAAGGGATATGGAAAAAGTATTAGGTACACTAATGCACTATTAATGGGGTTGTGAACTAGTCCAATCATTCTGGAGGACAATTTGGAACTATGCCCAAAGGACTATGAAACTGTGCATACCCTCTGACCCAGCAATATCACTACTAGGTCTGTATTTCAAAAAGATCAAGGAAAAACGGAAAAGAACCTATATGTATAAAAATATATACAAGAGTTCTTTTTGCATTGACAAAGAACTGGAAATTGGGGGGATTTATTTTTTTCTTTTCTTTTTTTTTTTTTGTGAGGCAATTGGGGTTAAGTGACTTGCCCAGGGTCACACAGCTAGTAACTGTCAAGTGTTTGATCTGAGGCCGGATTTGAACTCAGGTACCGCTGACTTCAGGGCTGGTGTTCTATCCACTGTGCCACCTAGCTGCCCCCCGAGGGGATTTCCATCAATCTGGGAATGACTGAACAAGTTGTGGCATGTAATTGTGATGGAATACTATTGTGCTATAAAAAATGAGAAGGGGGATGGTTTCAGAAAAAACCTGAGAAAACTTATATGAACTGAAGCAAAATGAAGCGAGTAGAGCCATGAGAATATTGTACATAGCAATAGCAATATTGTAACAATGATCAACTGATAGCTACTCTTATCAATATAATGATCTAAGACAATTCCAGAGGACTCATGATGAAAAATGCTATCCACCTCCAGAGAGAACTGACAAACTCTGAGTGCAGATTGAAGCATTTTTTTCACTTTATCTTTCTTGTTTTGTTTTGTTTTGTTTTTTGGCAACATGACTAATATGGAAATATATTTTGCATGACTTCACATGTAGGTTGGGTATCATATTCCTTTCCTTTTCAATGGATGGGGGAAGGGCTGAGGAAAGAAAATTTGGAACTCAAAATTTAAAAAAAATGAACATTAAAAATAAATTAAAATATTTTAAAATAGAATTGGGAAATATTTAGCAAAATAAACATACAATAAAATAGATAACATTACATTTAAAAACTAAGTTAATCTGTGGCCCATAGGGATCATTATGTATGGTTTAGTGGCCCCATTTCTATTTGAGTTTGACGCTACTGGACTATACCACACTTCCATATACAATCTTTAGTAGGTGAATAAATAGTTAAAACTAAGCAAATTGTAGAGGTCATGTAATCACACTTTTCTACATCTTTGTAGGTTCCCCAATAAGTGATGGATATTTCTTGTAACTTATGTAACAGTTTAAACCTGGAGATGGAGGTTTAACTCCAAAAGTGGAACCTAGGAATTTCAATATCTGTCACTTTCACAAAAGAAGCCTTCAACTCTCACTTGAAAGATTCAGGCTCAAATGACTTCATAATATTGACACAGACAAAACTTGCTATAGCCTCTTGAGAATAATACATATATCATGGGGAATGAAGTCAAGTGGAACTTAGTCAGCATTGCTAAAAATAAGGCTAGTGAGGTTATGGAATTCCAGGTGAACTATTTAAAATCCTAAAAGATGATGCAGTTGAAGTGCTGCACTCAATACACCAGCAATTTTGGAAAATTCAACAGTGGCCACTAAATTAGAAAAGATGAGTTTACATCTCAAACCTAGAGAAGGGCATGTTGAAGGAATGTTGAAATTACCAAACAATTGCATTAATTTCATAACCAGCAAAGTTATATGTAAGATTCTGCAAGCTAGGCTTCAGCAATATGTGATTTGAGAATTGCCAGGAGAGCAGGCTGGTTTTCAAAGAGGTAGAAGAACTAGAGACCAAATTGCCAACATTTGCTGGATTACAGAGAAAGCAAGGGAGTTCCAGGAAAAAAAAAATCTACTTCTGCTTCACTGACTACACTAAAACCTTTGACTGTAGACCATAACAAAATATGGCAAGTCCTCAAAGAGATGGGAGTACCAGATCATCTTACTTGTCTCCTGAGGAACCTGTATGAAGGCCAAGAAGCAACAGTTAGAATTGAACATTAAATAACTGATTGATTTAAGATTGGGAAAGGAGTATGACAAAGCTATTTATTGTCACCTTATTTATTTGATTCATACAAAGAGTACATCATGTGAAGTGCCAGGCTGGCCAAATCAAAAGTTGGAATTAAGGTTGTTAAGAGAAATATTAACGATGTTAGATATGCAGATAATACCACTCTGATGGCAAAAAGTAAAGAAAAATTAAGAAGCCTTTTGATGAGAGTGAAAGAAGACAGTGTAAAAGCTGGCTAGAAGCTTAACATTAAAAAAAAAATAAGATCCTGGAAACTGGCATCATCACTTTCTGGCAAATAGAGGGAGAAGAAATGGAAGCAATGTCAGAGTTTATACTCTTGAGCTCAAAGATCACTGTGGCCATTGACTGAAGCCATGACATTAAAAAACACTTGCTCCTTGGAAGGAAAGTTATGGAAAAACCTATATAGCTTACTAAAAAGCAGATACATCACCTTGCCGACAAAGGTCCATACAGTCAAAGTTATGGTTTTTCCAGTAGTAATGTTTGGCTGTGAGAGTTGGATCATATATGAGGAAAGTTGAACATCCCAGAATCAACACTTTCAAATTGTGGTGCTGGAGAAGACTTTGGAGAGATCTTAGACAACATGGGGATCAAGTCAGTAAATATTTAAAGAAATTAATTCAGATTGGAAGGGCAAATACTGAACCTGAAGCTTACATACTTTGGCTCCATAATGAGAAGATGGGACTCATTGGAAAAGTCCCTGACTTTTGGAAAGATTGAAGGCAAAAGGAGAAGGGATTGGCAGGGGATGAGATGGATAGATAATATCATGGAAGCAATAAACATGAGCTTGGACAGTCTTCAAGAGATATGGGAGAATAGAAGGGCCTGGCGTGCTGTGATCCATGGGGTCAGGAAGAATTTGAGATGATTGAACAAATGAACAAAAAGCTTCTTGAGAGACAAAGCATTCTTTAAACCTCTTCCTTCCTGTAGCTATCTATACCCTTCTTTATGGAAATCTATACAATCTCCATGATTCATAGTACTAGGTTCTCCCTAATGCTTTTGTACTTTATTGCTATTTTGCCACCAACTCCCTCTCTCTCTTTCCATGATCCTCCACTACACTGTTGGTTTCCTTTGTTCCTTCTATAAGTTGTATGAGGCACTTTTTGCCTATCACTATTAGAAGTCACCCTTCACTGAGTCTTTTCATTCACCTCCATTGCACATAATGTTAGACTTTCAGCTGCTGGATTGAAGAAGGGCTATACTGGATTTTCAGCTGGCAGTTAATTCTTTTTTGCCTTGGTGAAATCAAGTGCCTCTGGCTTATTTAAATTTCTGCTGTTTTATACCTGGGTTCCATAGTCCTCATATCCCACAATTCCAGACCAAGTCCTTTCAGGCGGCAGTGGGAATGAATGACTTGCTCTTGGAATACTCAAAAATGTTGAGTTCCATTCTGGATCAGTTTATGGAATATTTGCAGCCATTTTCTTTCTCTCTCCTCAGGTGCTTGGTAGTGTTCCTCCCACTCATGTCAATTCCTCACTCTGAATATTTGGGTATTCATAAAGCCAATTCAACTTTCCTTCCATTTAGCTTCCCTTCTAAGACAGCTGGCTTAAATTACACAGATTATACCCAAGCTGTTTCTTGGAGCTTTACAAAAGACTTCCAGATTTTATTCCCAGTTCAGATTTGGTAAGAAGGGCAACCCCCTCCTCCATTAAAGAAAAACAAAAAACAAAAAAAAAAGGGAAAAAAGGGCTAGATGACTTTATGAAAGAATATTTTCATGTATTAGAATATTTTAACACTTATTTAATAATATTTAATAGATTTTAAAACATTTAATGGAAAAAATTCCTTGATGATTTAATATTGGATTTGGGGTGGGGGTGGGGCAGGGGAGGGATACTGGTTCTCCCTATCACGCAGGCTGAAAGTGAGGCAGCTACTTACAAGCCTGGTCTCATTGCTGATTACCATAGAAACTTCAACCTGCCCTGTTTTTGATTTGGACCAGTTCAACCTTCCTTAAGCAACCTAGTATCCTCTTAACCCCCAAACCTAGGGGCTTACCTTATTGGTGATAGAACTAATTCAGAACTTTTGAGTTTAAAGATCTACCTGCCTTAGTCTTCGCCAGTAGCAGGGACTATGGGCATGGTCTACTGTGCCAAGGCTAGTCAGAATTTGGGCATGGGATCATAGATCCACAGCTAAAAGGGACCTCAGAAGCCATCTGGCTTCACCCCTCATTTTACAGGTAAGGTAATTAAGACTTAGGTCATATAAGTAGTAAGCATTAGAAGTGGATTTTTAACTCAGGTCTTTTGACTCCAAAGACAGTGCTAAAATTATATTCAAGAATTTATTAGCTTAAATGAAATATCCAGTTTGATAATGCCTCCTATATATATGGAGAGCACTATGCTAAGAAATGGGGATAGAAAGATGAATAAAACACAATCACACATACGTATCCTAGGGCATTTAAAATCTAGCAGGCAGTCTGGTTTGGGGGAAGGAGTATTAGATTTAGTCAGGGATCTGGGTTCTAGTTAAGGTGCTGATAAAGTTTGTGACTGTGGGCAATAATGCTGAACTTCCATCAAATCATAGATTGAGAGCTGGAAGGGATTGAATAGGCCTTCTTGAAAAACCTCATTTTACAAAGGAGGAAAGAACAACTCACTGAAGTTAAGGGATTTGTTTACAGTCATGCATGTAATACATATCAGAGGTAGGATTTGAATGCAGGTCCTCCAACTCTAAATCCTTTGTTTTTTAGGTATACCATTCTGCCTCCTGCTTCTACGGTTTAGTTCACTGTTTCTTATTCCTATAATATCCTTTGAACTCTTCATCTGTTGAATTCCTACTCTTTTTTTTATAGCTCTATTCACCTTCTTCATGAAGTCTTCCCTGATTTCTCTCTCTCTTCCTTGCTCCCCAGTCAATGCTTCTTCCCTTGCCTCTCCCCCACTTTTTATAGCATTTTTGTGTTATGCCTTTCAAATGCACTTATGCATTATTTTGTATTAGTTATCTTTGTACATACTATGTATCTACTGGACTGTAAGTTCCATACAGGCAGGTGGTCCTGTCTTGGATAAATTTTCTATCTTCCTCTAGTGCCTAGATAAAGAGCTTGAATTAGGATGATAAGAGTAGGAGAATATTATTGGAAAGAAACTATGAAGACAGAAGAGACAAATTTGGCAGTTAATTGAAAAGGAAGGAAAATAGAAAGTCAGAGATGACTCTCAGTGTTTCTAGCTGGAGGACTGGGAAGATGGTGGTACTATTAATAGAAATAGAGATGTCCAAAGAAGGATTGGGTTTTGTGGGGAAGATGATGTTTTCAATTTTGGATAGCTCTCCTGCAACCTAAAAAGAACATTTTTCATTTTAGGGTTAGAAACTGAATTTGTAATTTCTTTGATCTAGGTAATTCTCAGGTGACAAAATTCACTATACCAACGCAGGTCAGTACTTTCTTTGCACCTTAGAGGCTTAGAGAGTTGCACAGTACAGTAAAAATCAAATGACTTAGCCTAAATCAAACAGCCAATATGTATTATAGGTGGGATTTGAATGCTGGTCTTCCTGGCTTCAAGTCCAGTTCGCTATTCACCAGGCGACAAGGCTCCTCTTTTTTCATTTGATTCATATTCATTGAACATATGCTCCTCTCCTGCCTCCGTTTCTTTGTACTGACTGTCTCATGTGCCTAGAATGCACTCCGTCACTACTTCTGCCTTAGTCTCTTCCTTTAAGATACAGTTTAAGTGTCATCTTCCAAGCCTTCCCTGATGACACTAACCGCTAGTGTCCTTCCTCCCAATCTCCATGTATTTAGTTACTTTGTATATATTCATATTTATTAACTTTTCTGTTGCTATTGCTGCTTGTCCTTCTTTCTTGAAGAAGACCATGACATCAGGGAGGTGATGTCATGACTATTTATTGAGTGTATATATGCATATATAAAAATAAACACACGTATTTGTTGTCACAGAATGTAAACTATTTGCAGATAGGGATTTTTTTCAGACTCTGTACTTGTATCCCCAGCAAATAGGACATAGTTAAGTGCTTAATAATAAATACTTGCTGAGTGATTGATTGTGCTGACAATTGAGACAGCTGAGCCAAAGCTTTTGTTTGAAATTGTTAGCACTAAAAAAAAGCTCCATTCTATTATGCTGAATTCATTTGTCACTTTCAGCTAGGTACCTTAAATACAAGTAAAATGCACAAAATCAATAGTGAGTGAATGTGCTAGTGTTATTTTTCATATGGAACATGAATATTTGCAGGAATGTCAGGGAAAGTAATCTGCGTAAGTATAAATGTGCTAGCAAAGGCATAGTTCTGAAGTTCTTTGCTAAAAATTTCCCTGGTTTCGCATTAGGTGCCAGTTATTATATGTCTTCCTGTAGTCTCATAGTCTACAGTGAGTCAGTTTAATGATGACTCATGGGGTACAGCAAGACAATAACCCTGCTGTTTCTTTTAAATTACCCAGAATTCATATAGACTCATTTTCCTTCTGTCCCAAGCTGAGGTAGACAATGGTAGGATGACTCTCAGGCCAGTTTGAAACTCTTTGATAGGTCAACATGACCAAACGAAAAATAGAGTCTGATGATGCAAATATCCTTACCGGCAGACAATGCAAAACACATTCAGGAAATAATATTAGGATGAACACTGCTTTGTGTAGACTTCTACTGTAGACCACAGATCAGAGATTTGGATAAGGGTGTAGCAGAATGAGTGAAAAAGGGAGAGAGAATTTTCTAATACTCCACTCTTCTTTCTAAAGATATTATTTAGTTTCATTTTAAATAGAATCTCTTCTAAAAGACCCCTAATATTTCTGACTCTCCTACTTAAATATTTCCAATTCTCCTACTTGAATTAACAATCATTTAATAAATGCTTACTGGGTACTAGGCTCTGCTCTAGATGCTAGAGAAACAGAACAAATCAAAACAGTCTCTCTAGCGGAAGAGCTTCCATTTTATTGGTGAAACAATATATACACACACATACACATAAATATATATACATGTCAGTACACACATATATACAAATATACTTAATATATACACAAACTATGGTTGTAAAATACATTGTGTGGCCTGTATCGATGTGTATGTATGTGTATATGTGTACATTTATATATATGCACATACATATAGGTAATATATACAAACCTAATTTTGTGCATATCTACACACATGCATATATAATATGTACACATGTATATCTACAGATATATGCCTATATTTATAGGTAAATATGTTTTTACACACACACACACACACACACACCACAGACAGCTTGTTTTTGACCAGATCTGACATTTCCTTTAGGTTTATCGAATTGATAAGGAAACTTCTTTCACTAATTCATATACAAAATAAATCTAAGGTAAATAGAAGCTATTTGTAGAGAAGGCACTAGCAGCTGAGTTTTGAAGGAAACTAGAATTCTAAGCAGTAGAGTTGAGGAAGGGAGTGCTTTTCAGGAATGGAAAGCAAGACTCTGCAAAGTCACACATGAGCAAGCAGTATCCTCTATCTGCACTTTTCTTCCACTATCACACCAGGGTAGGTGTAATTGGAATTCTATGCATGGAAATTCTTTTCTCATCATCCCTTAAACTTTTCCCCATTTTCCCCCTTCAGAGTTGTCAAAATACTTGTTTATTCATTCCTTTCCTATTTCTATGCCCTACCACCTAATCACGTTTGCTCCAAAATCTTAGCAAAGAAATGTTGTGATGCTTTCTGGCCAGAAGAAGGTAGACGAAGATTCAAATAAAAACCGTTTTCATTTTTCAGCCTCTGGAATTGTAAAAGGGGAAGATGTGAATGAGGATCTCAAACCAAAGGTGTTTTTTTGTTTTGTTGTTTTTCGTCTGGCTGAAATACAGCGGAACGCCCACCAGAGGGAGATACTCGCTATACCGCGTGGAAAGACTCTTTGAGGGATGAGGGCCGCGGTGGGGAGGAGCAGCACCGGGTCTGGGATGGGCCCGGCGGGCGCGGAAGAGCAGGGGAGATTCAGAGACTGAGGGTGCTGTTGGAGACGGGGTAGTTGGAGGGATAAAGAAGATCTAGGTGATCAGAGACGTAGACGAGAGTGCGCGCGCGTGTGATTCGGTCCTCCTGTGGGTTCGCAGCTGAGGGGAAGAAAGTGAGGGGCAGTCATTGTAAGGAGAAGAAGGGAATCTGTATGTAGAGGTGGGGGGGGTCCCTTCGCTGAGCTACAGAGAGGAAGGGGTGGGGGTGAGGTTTTCCGAGGTACTTCCGCTTAGCAACCCCACGCGGTTGCTAGGGAAGGCTGTTGCGGTAGTCACCCGGAAGCAGTTCTGCGCAACCCGCCTCTCCTTCTCCCGGCTTGTCCTATCGGAGGTCAGGGAGCTGGGCTGGATCGGGCCGAGGGCGGGGCCGGCTTTAGTAGTTCCGGTTCGCCTCCTGCCGCCCCTCTGCTCCCCGCCTCCCCCGTCCCCCCTTCCCCTCCCGCACCCCTCCACCCTCCCGCTCCTGGGAAAGAGAGAAGGAGCCGCGGCCGGTGGGGAGAGGAGCCGCTCGGCGCCAGCGGGAGGGGACCGCGCCTGCCGCACCTGGGGTCACAAGCACGGCCAGATCCAGGTACCCACTGCGGCTCCCGCGGGGCCTGAGGGTCTGGCGAGCGGAGCGGACGTCCCCAGGGTCGGGCCGGGGGCGGCGGGGCTCCTGGGGCGGGCGGGGCAAGAGGCCGGCCCGGCGGGAGGGTTGAGTTGGCTCGGGGGCGCCGGGCACAGCCGGGGGTCGGGGCTCGGGGCTGGGGCCGGAGGCCTCCTTCGGTGAGGGGGAGGGTAGTCGTACGGAGGCCCGGGGCTCTGAGCTGAGCGGCCTCTCTCCGTGGCCCAGGCTTGTCACCTGGACGGTTCCTTCGCGGGAAGCATCTTCTCCCGGGGCCAGACCGGGGCTCGGGGACCCCGGCGGCGCTGTCACCTGGGCCGGGCCGCCGCTGCCGGCGGAGATCGGACTCCCTCCGGGGTGGGCGGGGGAGGTCGCCGGGGGTGGGCTTTGGAGAGGGCTCTGCGCGGTGGGGCCAGGCGGGGAGCCGCCCTTGGCACCGCCGGCGGGGAAGAGCCGTCCCCTTTCTCCAGCCCCAACCTCGCCCCGGGCACGGCGTCCTCCCCATTCTGGGACTCTCGAGTGGGCACCCCAGGGCAGGGACGTGTGGGGCCCGGGGAGGTTGTTCTGGATGATTTTTCCGGTGTTTAGAAACTGTTGCCAATTAAAGTGATTGTCTCAGAGGCACAGTCTGCGCTGACTCTAATAGCTCCCTGGCTAGCTCCCAGCCCTCTCTGAACCTGATTGTCCTTTGATCCGCCGTAAGTTATTTTAGGGAAATGCAATTCTGGAAAGCTCCAAAGTACCAGGTATCGAGGCTTAAATTCGTTAAGCTTACAATACAATGATATTCACGTGTATGTATGAAGAAGGAAGGAGGTGGTAGTGGTGGTGGTGGTGGTGGAGGAGGAGGGGGGGGTTGGGGGGCTTGCAAGACATAGAGGTCTAGGCCAGACTTGTTCAGGCAAGCCTTTACCAACCGCTTCTCTTGCCAGAAAACCTGCCTGCCCTAGTTTAGATGGAGCAGAAAGATCCTCGTCCTCTGTGTTCTAATCAGTGACTGAACAGCTAGGTACTATGGTGATAGGTGTCTCAGAATAGATGAGATGTGAGAATTCACAACTCTTAGGACTTTGTGCTACTGAATCTTTTTAATCTTTTAAGAGTGTATGATAGAAACGACCTCATTCTCAGCGATACAGTTGAGTGATGGAGAGGACTTGGAGATACAGTTGAGAGATGGAGGGGACTTGGAGGCTAGTTAATAAGAGGAGTACTGGATCAAAATAATGTTCCAAAGAATGTGTGTACATCATGGTGAGTGGCTACCAGATTTTGATCATTCATTTTAAATAACACAGATTTGAATTGTTAGTGGCTCCATAAAGGTTCTTAGCAATGAGGTAAAATGTATGCATTTCCATAAAGGATAAAATTTTTTTTCTGAGATTTTTGCTATGTGCATTTATAATAGGAACAGTTAAGCTAGAAGTCATGTATATTGCATAAATCTTGAAATTTAAAATTGTGTCTGTTGATGAAGAGTATATATTTTTAAGCCCCAGATTTTCAAAATTACCTCTAATTTAATTACTAAAATTCTTCTATTACTACCAGGATTTTACTTGTGAAAGTTGATCACACTCTTAGCAAAACTTGCTTTGAGTTTTTGCAAACACATTACTGTAAAAACAAAATAAAATGAAGTCTCTATTTTTAACTTATTTATTTTATTAGCATGCTGAAATAAATACTGTTTTTATGTTTGCTTTTGCGTTTTGAATGAATTTATTCTCAGCAGCTTAATAAAGAGTAGGGCTTTTCAGTCAAAGTAATTGGCTGGCTCTTGGACATAATTGGTAGTGATTTTGTAACTCAGATAATTTGTTCTGCTAACAGGTTAAATGAAACATCAAATGACTTGATCGAATGACAGACTATAAGAAAGTTGATTTCTGTTTTTGTATTGTATGTAGAATGGTTCGAAGATTTGTTATCTGTTGTGTTTTGAGAAAACCACAAGAAAATCTCAATCTCATTTCTACAATATTCTCTAACTATCATTTGAAGGGACTAGCCCACATTTAAAAGAGAATTTCAAGGTTGTTTTTTTTTTTAATATCTCTGAAGATTTAAAAGGAGTTTGAAAGATACTTTGCTGTCTAGGTGGTATATTTAGTGTCAGAAATAAAGGAAGTGTATATAAACACAGTTCCTGAACCAATTACTTGGTTCTACAGTTGTGCAAATCAGATGTATTATGTAAATGATATAACAGTAGCATAATTACATACCAAAGTAAATTATTTCCATCACTGTTGTAAATGTATGTTAAGGCCTTTTCTGTATAATCTTTTGAAAGTGACTGTACTTTTTTAACCTTTTAAAGTTACTGTTATCTTGCACCAGAACTTCTCCTAAAGCATACATTCAGAAAAAAACACATTAAAATTTTTTATCTGTCAGAAGCCTTATGATAGGGCTTTGATAAGCATTTTGGAAGATGAGGTCATCCTTTTTCTTGTTATATTCTTATGTCATGACTTTAAAGTAGTTTGTGTAGGTGGAATGGTAATAGGTATTAGAGTAAATAGTTATGCTACATAAAATTGTTTGCAGTCATTAGAGAAAGGGTTAGGGTTTTTGTGTTTGTTTCTGTGTTTGTTTTTGTTTTTTGGTTGTAAACTCTTCTATTTCACCAAAAAATATCCTGGTATTCATTGACCATTCTGAGGACATTTCATTGTCAAATGCAGAAATTGAATATATGACATTTAATAGTGTTCCCAAAAGTAAGGAATTCCTGCTTCAACACTGAGTTAACCAGATGACCGCTAATGTACATTCCAACTTTTAGATTCTATGAAAAGAAATTATAAAAATCTTAGAGGGTACATTTTATTTACTTTTTGAAACATTTTGTTGCATTTTGTTGTTATACTATAAACATTTTCCAATAACCTCCCTCCTCCTTCCTGCCCCCCCCAAGGAAACCCCTAATCCCAAATAAACAAAACATGCCTCAAACCTCAATTAAACCAAACCATCCTAAACAACTGGGATATAGTGACTGTGACTGATGGAGTATGTAACTTTAAGTACCTGTAGTCCACCAGCTCTCTGTAGACAGGAAGGAAGTAGGTTCTAATATCAGTCATCTGAAACCAACATTGGTTGCTTCATTTGATCTGAATTCTGTTGTACTTTAGTGTTGTCTTCATTTACAGTATTGTAGTTAGTTGTAGTCTAGTAATGTTTTGCCCTGCCTCACTTCATACATGTTTCCCAGGTTTCTCTGATTTATTCATATTTGTCATTCTCTATAGCACAATGATATTTCGTTAACTTCGTATACCATAATTTATTCAGCTGTTTGCTGGTCATTAAGCACTTTGTTTCCAGATTTTTGCTACTTCATTAAGCGCTGCCATGAATATTTTGTTACATATTGGACCTTTCTTTCTGCCATTAATCTTTATAAGATATATTTTAATGTAAGAAAGAAATAGATAAATGTCTAATATGAAAATATGCAATCATAATTTGGGTACTTCCAGTACCATTGGTAGTTGGTGGAGAAATGTTTGAAATTTCCTGGGTGTTTTTTTTGGGGGGGGGGGGAGCGCTTTTTTTCTCTTTATCTTGCCTTTCTTTTTAAGGATATTGCATTTATGAAGCAAAGATTTCTTCTCCAATTAAGAATATAATCATTATACTGAGACATGAAGTTTATGTCATAAATTTTAGAATCCCCGATATTGGTAACAAAAAAAAAAAACCTTTGATGATCTTAAATGTGAGAAAGTCAGTTTTCTTAAAAGAAATTTTGAAATTTAGAATATGATAGGAAAAAAAAAATGACCAAACTTCTGTCTGCTGATTTTTGCCTAATGTGATACTCTTGAGAAATTCAGGGTGGGAAATGAATGTTTCAGCTATACCATTTACAGTTTGCATATTATTTCTTAGAAAACTAAATTGAATTTTGACATTATTGGGATTGTGTTCAAGCTGGACTCAGGGAAAAAATGAGATACCATCTGTTTCAGAGCTTTTCTCTTCCTCGTCCCCCTGCCCCCAGTCTCCTTGGTTTTTGGCTTTAAATTTCCCAGTTTATGTTTGAAATGTGAAATCCCAAATAAAATATTATGCAATGTCAACTATATCAGGTGACACAAATAATGCATTTTTAAATTGAGTTGGTCAATGTCTTTAATTTCCAAAAAGGATAGAAGACCTCAGTTAGAAGTTAAGTTTTTTTAAACTATTTGAACATTAGGCCTCTTTGCTATTTAATTCTCTGTGTTTTATTTAATAAACCATTATTTTCAGGAGTACTTACTCAATTATACTTGTTGGTAGGGCTGTCTGAGAAACTGATGTAGAAGTTACAAATATTACACAATTTAAACTTTTTATTTTAAATCAGAGGTGAAACTTAGGCAGATAATTATTAATGTAATTGTAGCCCAAAACATTAAAAGAATGATTATTGATGTGTTGACCTGTAAATATTCTTGCTACTGATAATCTGTCTTGGGTATGTGCATGCATTAAATAAAGCATTCTTAGTGCAGTTTTAGCTTTCTTCAGTAGGGGTACCAGTATGGAAAGTTCTTAACAACTGTCAACTTTAGAAACAGATTATTAAGTTTCAGAGCTCTCTAAGAAAGACAATCACTGAATTATTAGTTGTGTACTTTTTTCTGTCTCCCCATCTTTTTTTTTTTTTTTTTTTTTTGGTGAGGCAGTCAGGGTTAAGTGACTTGCCCAGGATCACACAGCTAGTAAGTATCAAATGCCTGAGGTCGGATTTGAACTCAGGTCCTCCTGACTCCCAAGGCTGGAGCTCTCTCCACTGTGCCACCTGGCTGCTCCTCCCACTATCTTCTTTTATTTTCTTTTATTTTTTTCATAAGTCAGCATTTATTATTTAAGTTTAAGAACAGGTTATGAAGGGGCTGGGGGCACATTCATAACAGAGTCCAAGGTGGAGTACTAGGGGAGAGGAAAGGAGGGAGGAGACAGGGAGATGAGAGCCTCTCTTCTGTGTCTGCTCTCGATGGGGTTGATCCTGATTTCTGAGCTTTGGTCCAGGGCACACAATGAAGCACACGATAAGATGAGGTTCCAGGGACTACAGGTTTAGGAAACATCAAGGGGTGGCCAAAGTTACATATCCAGCCAGAGGTGAGGGCTGGGATTTTCCTTGGATCAGCAGCACCCCTTCCTTTTAGGAATTGAAGCATAGTGCTAAGTTCCATCCCACTTATTTCAGGTCATAGGAAACATTCTTGTAGTTAAAGTCTTTGGGCTAAAGAATTCTTTCATCGTCTCTCTAACTTCTTGTGGTGCTTTGCTTCTAGTTTCTTTGAATATGCATCCAACTTGTAAGCTGCCTGCTCAAGAGCTGCTACTTTCTCCTCAATTAAAGTGATCTGATCCAGATAAAGCTGAAGTGCTGCATATTTCTGGTTTGAGTCCTTTAGGTTTCTACTTATGTTTACTGCAATATCTTTCATTTCTGGATACTTCAAGCTAGTCAGTTTGTTCATATATTCCAAAAGTTTATAGTCTTCACTGGTGGCTGTCAGCTAGCCTGTTAGGTACGTGGCCATTTTGGAGACCGTGTCCTGGCACAACCTCATGATATCTGCCTCGGCGGGCTCCGTGGCCTCCTTGGCAGTCTCCACCACTGCATCATCTAGGCTGGGGGAGGGAAGAAGGAGAAAGGATAGGGGGAAGGGAAGAGAGGGGAGGGGAAGGGAAAGGAGAAGGAGGTGAGGGAAGGGGAGAAAAAGAGAAGGGTGAAGAGTCTGAGAAGGAGGTAAGGCCACTATCTTCTTTTAAAGACTGCTGCTGAGCAGGTTCTGTAATGACTTCTTGGTTTTGGGGGTATGGGTTAGGGGACAATGAACCGAAAAGTTGTGAGTAGGGAGGGTGAAGCCAAGCTCAGAGGTGCCCAGTTGCTGAAAGCGCAAGAGGGAAGCAGTGTCTGGAAGTGGAATCTAGGTCAAAACAAGGACCATAACAAAGTCCAAGGGAATTCTCAAGAGGCAAGGCCCTGGGTGGTTTTGGTAGATTGGTTTTGAGACAAGTACTCAAAGTGTCATGCTTGAAAGAGTTCCCTCTCTTTACCATGTCCAGTTTTTTTTTTCCGTGATTGTGGGTATGTGTATATCTGCCCTTTGAAAACTGGTGCTACTTTCTATTTGCCTCTGGAGTCTCTTTAGCAGGAAAGCTCCCACTGTCATTTTTTAAAAAAATGTTTTATGGATGATTTTTTAACTTCCTAATAGAAACTTCTTGTAATACCAACACATTGACCAAGTGTGACAGCATGTGCCTCACTCACCGCTGTGTGTGTGGGGTGGGGGAGGAGTGTGCCTCATATTTGGTCCTCTGTAGTCGATTGTTCTTGTTTTTCGTGGTAACACCAACTAACTATACAATTCACAGCTACAGCTGTAGTTTACTTCTGGAAACCAGCCTCACACCTCTGGGAAAAAAATGAAGTAGAAAGTAGAGGCGGCTATTGTGGAAACAAGGAGAAATGTCTGAGGTCTGAAGAGTCAGCCATCTACACAGAACACATCAACACATCAGAATTTTAGAACTGGAAGGAAATTTTAGCTAATCCAAACCCATCCTTTTACACATGAGAAAATCCAAGGCTAGGAAGGTTTTGGTTTTTTTGCTCAAGGTCACACAGCTAGTAAGTAACTGCCATGTGGAATTTGAACGTGGGTGTTCTTCAGCACCCTGACACCGTATCTACTTCTTAGCAAATGACCTTGGGAGGAAAATTAAATGGGATGGATAGCAATGTCACAACCTTATTTCAGAATAGTTGGGACAGGAGAAAGGTAGAAATCACTTGTCAGGAGTATGTTCAGCTCCACAGGCAGAGATTTGCCAAGCTGGAGGTAGGAGTTACCATTTTCCAGCCTATTCAGTCAATGAATCCCAGCTTTTCTCTTTAAAGACCTTTTTTTTTTTTTTTTAAAAGATATATAGTTGGAAAGGACCTTAAAGGTAATTAAACCCACCTCCTTCCTTTTACAGATGAGGAAACTGAAGCTCTTTGAGTTTGTAACTTGCTTGGGGTCACACAGGCAAATAAGTGGCAAGGTTGAACTTGGGCCCTAGAACTCTAAATCCAGTGTCCTTTGCACTGTACCCACTCTGCCTCCATATCTGCTGTGTCTGAATCTGAGCCCAAAGCCAGCCTGCTGCAGGAGACCTCTCCTGGTTCCTTCATTCTCTAATGACTTTCCTTTTCAGATCACTTTCCATCTATTCTGAATATATCTTGTATACGCTTATTTCTGTCTCGCCCTTAGACTGTATCCTTCTTGAGGGAAGAGACTTTTTTTTTTTTGCTTTTCTTCCCATTCCCAGAAGTTCACACAGTGCCTGCACATAGTATTTAATGTATTCTTGTTGATTAAATGTATTTTTATGGGTAGCGAATATTTTGCTTCTCCTAAGTACTAGATTAATCTTTCTTGCCAGTCTTAGTTTTGTGATGATTAATAGATTTTTAAAAGAATGATAGTTTACATCCTTAAATGTCTCCATTGGAGTAAACCTGACCCCACATTTACTCTTTTATTGTAGCTCACAATCCCTTAACCCAGATATACAACATTTGAGGTGATTAGGGACTATTGATTATATTCTTATCTTTCTATTCTTTCCCCGAATTTTGAAGAGGCCTGTAATTTCATTAGTATCATGAACTCTTTATTAGAAAACTAGCTTCACCAATGTACACTAAAGCTTGCTCTGCATCTAATACTCAGAGACTTGAGAGAGTTGCTTGGAGCAGTGAAGGGCAATGGAGTCACATTGCCCTAGAATGCATGACTAGTATGTCAGAACCTATGTCTTTCTGGCTCCCAGAGCAGTTCTCTACCAATTATGCCAGGCTTTCCCCCATTATTGAGTTTTAATGAATGGTATTTGATTTGTTTATCAGATTGAATAAACATTGTCAAGAGTAAATTTCTCCTCCCTTGATGTAATATACCCTCTCTATTCTTGAGTGTACATAATAATAATGGACAGGATTGATTATGTGGATAAATAAAATATAAGGTTACTTACCAAATCTCATTTTAGCGCCATCTTTAGCCAAACTGTTAAGGAGAGCTGCTGCCAAGTAGCTACTCTCATGAAGGTGAGCTTTACCTTCATTTCCTAGAGCTTACCCTTTTATTGTAGTGGGAAAAAGAACTAAACTTGGAATGAAGAGAGATCTGGATTTGATTCCCTTCTAGACACTTCTGTCTGATCTTGACTCTCAGTTTTCTCATCTGTAGAATGAGGATGATAATACCAGTTGTACTTCACAAGGTTGTTATGAAAATCAAGTGAGATAATGTATGTAAAACACTTTACAAACCTTAAAGAGCTCCATAACTAATAGTTATTATTATTTAGATAATGAACAGAGGCAAGGAAGAAAAACACAGGGCCAGATTATGACAAATATCATCAGCTGCTGAAAAATGGAAAGCTGATTGATTTATATTATAGTATCACTTGTTATTGATGGTGTTTTCTTTGTAAGATAGAAAATTCAATTGTCTTCCTTAATGATGAAGACTTACTGCTTTGCCTCT
Organism: Vombatus ursinus; assembly: GCF_900497805.2. Classification (NCBI taxonomy): domain Eukaryota; kingdom Metazoa; phylum Chordata; class Mammalia; order Diprotodontia; family Vombatidae; genus Vombatus; species Vombatus ursinus. The sequence goes on along the minus strand of NW_020948983.1, from coordinate 54,072,535 downwards.
AAAAGCCTCTTCTTTTGTTCATGACACTTAAGGTTTCCTTAATCTCCTAGGGCTCCCCTCCCCCACCCCTTGGTTTTGGAGTTGATGCTCCAATGCTCTGTTTTATTTTTTAATTTTGTAACACCTTGTGTTCCTAAAAGTGCTTTTTGCTACCTGTCTGTTTTATTAAAGTGAATAGGTTAATTTTGGTCTAGATCTTTTTTAGAATTCCATGGCATCTTTTGTGAGAATTGGACACCCTTTCAGGTGTTTTGAACCAGGACTAGCAATCACTTGTCTAAGAAAAACGTAATTTAGAAATTTTTTGTTACTCTGAGTCTGGGTTACAAAGGTGTGATTTTTATGAAGTGTATACATTATGGCATACATAGGTCATGTGACAGCTGCAAATGACAAACATAGGTCATGTGACAGCTGCAAATGACAAATGGAACTTAATAGATGAATTTGAATGTCTAATTTTATAACTAAATATTATCTTTGTTCTATCTCCCTTATACTTTCTACTTGAATGTTATTGTGGCACAGGGTTTCATCTTTGCAGATTTCTTGGCCAGTGCTTTAAGTGTTTGCTGCTTACTGTTTCACTTGTTGAAGATTATCCAGAAGCTGCAGCTGGCAAAGTCTGAGGAGGAAGAAATGCTCTGGATGATGGTGTGTGCTCTGTTGGTCTGTTTTTGCCTGTTTTTTGATGGTAGCTCAGGGTCAGAGTTTTAATCTTTAAAGATATATATATATAATGATTACTTGGGACACCACCATCTTCCAATTACCTTAACTTGTCATAATGTGCTAGGACTTTCTTTCAGTCCTGAAACTGATCTGTCTTTAGAACTCTGGATGGCTTATGTATTCGAATCCACCCTTGGCTTTTATCAGTTCACTGAAGTCCAAAATAAGTAAGGATGATGAAAAATTTGTTTGATAACTCGATATTTGGTAGTTAAACATTTTTTCCAGTTTGAATAATAATATCCTTTGAGGAACTGTTCATTATGGAAACACATAGATTTGCCGGAAGTCTATGCTTTTCAAATTAGTTTAAAAAAAAAAGCTCATTTTTGGGTGTTTTTAGTGGCATCTTTATAGCTAGTAGCTATATTTTTGGAATATCCTGGATCATAGGCTTTTAGAAGGGACATTAGACATCATTTAGTGCTCAACCTGACCACCCCAGATTTTTAGATGAGGAAACTGAGACCTGGGAAATTTGTGACAATGCCCTAAAATCACATAGTTTATTGCAGTCAGGATGAGAATCACAGTCTCTTGACTTAATGAATTGTAATTTCATCCATGTCAGAATCTTTTCCTATGTGCTTAATGTACAGCAATTTTTTTTTTAAGAATCAAATTTTCTGGAGAATCTTAAGTGCTAATTATTAAAATTGCTATAGTATTTCCCATAGTCTAGAAATTTCCCTTGATTTAATTCTCATATAATATTAATAAATGTATAACCTGGGTATCAAGTAACACTTATTTTGTGTTATGTAATCTTAAGATCATATTTTATTTGCATGCAGTGTGGGATAGTATTAGATTTTGAGTCAGGAATACCTGAGTTCAAATCCTGTTTCCAAAAGTAGTTCTGTGTGACCACAGTCAATCAGTAAATATTTATTAAGCACTTACTATGTGCCAGGTACTGTACTAAGTGCTAGGGATACAAGAAGAGGCAAAAGATGGTTACTGCTTTCAAGGACCTTACAATCTGATGGGAAAGACAACATATCAACAAACATATACGAAATAAGTTATATCTCTAGTAAATAGGAGATAATTAACTGAAGGTACTGAAATTAAGAGTGATTGGTCAAGGCTTCCTGTAGAAGGTGGAATTTTGGTTGGGGCTTAAAGGTAAGTCAATAGTCAGAGTAGAGGAGGGAGATTGTTCCAGGCATGGGGGACAGCTAGAAAAATGCCCAGATCTGAGAGATTGGAGTGTCTTGTTACTGGAACAGCCAGAAGACCATATCACCAGATCAAAGAGTACATGTTGGGGAGTAAGGTTTAAGTAGTCTGGAAAGATAGGAACAGGCCAGGTTATAAAGGGCTTTGAATGCCAAAACAGAGCATTTTGTATTTTATCTTGGTGGAAGTAGGAAGCCACTGCATTGAGTAGAAGGGCTGCGGTGGTTGGACTTGTGCTGTAGGAAAGGCAGGTTGCTTAACCTTTTCAGCCCTGATTTCCTCCTCATTTGCAAGATTAAGTTAAATTTAACAAGCATTTATTAAATGCCTATTATATGCAGTGCACTGTACTAGTTTCTCAAAATGAAAAACAGTTCCTGACCTCAGTGAACCTTAAATTCTGGGAATAATACCTACCTGTAATAACACCTACTTCATATGATTTTATGTCTAAAATAAGATATTAGTAAATTATATGCAAGCCTTAAATTACTCTAAAATGTCAGTTACTTATCACAATTCATGTTATAGGTTTAAAAAAATCTACTAGTTTAACAATGATAACAGCAGTAGTTTATCTTGTATTTGGTAGGACCGGCTGGGGTTTGTGCTTCTCTTTCATAGTCTTGGAAATCTAGGCTCGCCCCCCACACTGTGACATGGCATCAGAGTTGGATTTTTTGGAGTTTATCATTGGTATCATTATTGGTAGCCAACCAATAGTACTTTTGCCTTCATAAAAATGTATTTTATGCATTTTTTTCAGAGCTGAGATATTTGTTAGTATTTGATGACACCAAGAACAACAGATCATTTAAATGTGATGATATAGTCATACAACCAGAGTATATTATTATGTAAAAACTCAAAGTACACATTAATTTGATATGCATCCTGTAAATTCAGGACGTGAAAGAGCTACTACATCTGTTGAGAGAACAAATTATAGAACTATTCATAGGTTTAACTTCTTTCATTATGTGTCCTTTGATTATGTTAACTGTTTTGAAGCAATCTTTAGTGAATTTGGCTCCTGCTATTATTTACTCAGTGAAAATTACTGAAGTCCTAGGTAGTACTGATCATTTTTATTACTCTTCACACTATGGTGAAATGAATTAGTATTTTACTTCTCAGTTTATGTTCTGGTTAATTGAATCTTCTAGGATACTGAAGTAAGTTAGTGCCCAAGCTATGGGAAAAACAAAAGGAGAGCGAGTATGGTTCCTGAATTAACTTTTAGTCAGGTAAATCAGGGTCTAGAAGTTCACATTTCAATCAAGTAACAAATTTGTTGAAGGCCAGTGAAAATCTGAGCATTGGATTAGATCAATGTGTGGGGCTGAATTAACCCAGATATATTCCTGATGACATTGAAAAGGCTAGTCTGGCTAGAACCAGAGAGTGTGTATTGGGGGAATCGTGGGAAGTAAGGTTGTGTAGGTAGAACCGTACTATAGAGAACCTTGAAAATCAGGCATATAGTGATTTGATACCATATCAGGTAAGGAGCTGCTAAAAGTTTTTGAGCAAGGAAGTAGATAAATGACTGTGAAAATGCTTTGAAAACTGTATAGCAGTATTGCTACTAGGACTATCCCCCAAAGAGATCAAAGGAAGAGGAAAAGGACCCATATTTATAGCAGCTCTTTGTGCAATGGCAAATAATTGGAAACTGAGGGGATGCCCATCAGTTGGGGAATGACTGAACAAATTATGATCTGTGGATATGATGGAATACTATTGTGGTGTAAGAAATGATAATGGTCATGGTTTCAGAGAAACCTGGGAAGATGTGTATGGATTAATGTAAAGTGAAGTGAGCAGAACCAGAACAATCTACACAGTAACAGCAATATTGTAAAGAAAATCAACTATTAAAGACTTAGTAACTCTGATCAACACAGTGATCCTCCACAGTTCCAAAGGACTTATGGTGAAACATGCTTTCTACCTTCAGATAGAGCACTGATGGACTCAGTGCAGATTGAAGAATATTTTTTCTTTCTTACTTTTTTGGGGGGGTTGGGGTTTGATGGTGGTGGAAGCATGGTTAATACAAAAATTTGTTTTGCATGGCTATACATTCTTGTAATAGGTTTTGTTTTTCTTGCCTTCTTATTGGGTGAGGGAGGGGATAGGGATAAGGAGAGATTTGGAATTGAATGAAAAAGGATTTTTAAAAATATAAATTAAATTTAAAAATTGGATAATGCCATATAAAGTTTTAATTGAAATTAAGATTGAAGTCAAGAAGATTAGTTAGTAAATTAATCCAGGTGTGAGATGATGAGTTCAGAGACCAGTTTGGTGCAGGGAAAATAGAATGAAAGGCCAAATGAAACGTTTTGAAGAACAAATGGATCATATTGGGAAATAGAATGGGCATGAAGTATGAAAAAGGAAAGATGAGTGAAAGATGACAGGTTTTGATTTTGGGTGATAGGATAGTGATGTCATTGATAAATTTGTATCAGGTTTTTTTAACATATGTATATAGTGTTGGGAAGGAGTGTAATAAGCATTTATCAGTTAATTGTTTTTCAGACATGTCTGACTTTTTATGACTCCATTTGGGGTTTTTTTGGCAGAGGTACTGGAGTGGTTTGCTGTTTCCTCCTCCAGCTCATTTTACAGATGAGGAATGAGACAGATAAATTAAGTGACTTGCCCAGGGTCACAGAGCTAGTAAGTGTCTGAGTTCAGATTTGAACCCAGGAAGACGAGTATTCCTGACACCAGGTCTGGCACTTAATGCACTGTGTCACCTAGCTGCCATCAGTTAATCAACAGGGAACTTAAAAAATTTTTTTTCAAAATTACATGTAAAAATACTTTTTAACATTTGGTTTTTAAAATTTCGAGTTCCAAATTCGCTCCCTCCATCCCTTTCCCCTTCCTTCAGAAGGCAGGCAGTTTGATATAGATTATATGTGTGCAGTTATGCAAAACACGTTTCCGTATTAACCATATTATGAAAGAAAATAGAGATAAAAAAAGAAAAATAAAGTTAAAAAGGTATTTTTCCATCTGCATTCAGACTCTTATCAGTTCTTTCTGTGCATGTGGTTAGCATTTTCCATCATGAGTCTTTTGGAATTGTCTTGGATCATTGCATTGTTGAGAGGAGCTAAGTCTATCAAAGTTGATCATCACACAATGTTGCTGTTACTGTGTACGATGTTCTCCTGATTCTGTTCATTTCACTTAGCATCAATTCATGCAAGTCTTTCCAGGTTTTTCTGAAAGCACTCTGCTCATCATTTCTTGTGGAACAATAGTATTCCATTACATTCACATGCCACAACTTGTTCAGCCATTGCCCAATTGATGGGCATCCCATCAAGTTCCAATTCTTTGCCACCACAAAAAGAACTGTCATAAATATTTTTGTACATGTGGGTCCTTTCCCCTTTTTTATGATCTCTTTGGGATATAAACCTAGTAGTGGTATTGCTAGATCAAAGGATATGCACAATTTTATAGCCCTTTGGGCATAGCTCCAGATTGCTTTCCAGGATGGTTGGATCAATTCACATCTCCGCCAACAATGCATTAATGTTCCACTTTTCCCACATCTTCTCTAACATTTATTATTTTTCTGTTTTGTCATATTAGCCAATGTGATAGGTGTGATGTGGTACTTCAAAGTTATTTTAATTTGCGTTTCTCTAATTAATGGTAATTTAGAGCATTTTTTTATATGACTATAGATAGCTTTAATTTCTTCATCAGAAAACTGCCTGTTCATATCCTTTGACCATTTATCAGTTGGAGAATGCCTTGTATTCTTACCAATTTGACTCAGTTCTCTATTTTTTTTTTTTTAGAAATGAGAGGTCTTTTCATGTAAGCCTTTCCAGGTTTTTCTGAAAGCCTCCTGCTCATCATTGCTTACAGCACGATAGTATTCCATCACAATCATATACAACTTGTTCAGCCATTCCCCAATTGATGGGTATCCCCTCAATTTCTAGTTCTTTGCCATCACAAAAAGTGTTGCTATAAATATTTTGGTACATGTATGTCCTTTTCCTTTTTTTTTTCTTTTAATCTCTTTGAGTATCCATGTGAAATTATAGGATATAAGTAGGAAACATGCTTTTGTATGTATAAGCATCTCAATTATAATTCTACACAAATTTACAATTAAAGGGGGTTAGGTATAACAAAGAACAGTACAAATTTGGGGTCAATATATATACCGTTGGTCATTCCATCCACTATTTCCTTTTTGGTAGAGTCTAAGTTTTCAGAGGACACAAACTTTTGGCTTATCTAAGCACTATATTTGTCCTAGCACTTCACTTTGCACATATTAGGCACTTGGTAAATGTTTATTGAATCCAGGAACATTCAGTGAAGTTCACTTCTATACATGGTGTAACATGATTTATCATTGTTCATTAGTCTGCTGTACTGGTAGAAGTTTATCCGTTTTTCTTTGATCTTGAAGCACAAGACTGTAGAAAGGACTGTGTTCTATATTGTTTTGAATATAACTTCCTGTTGGTCTAGAATTAATAGCATAAATCTCTTTATATACAGCACTTTTAAGTAAGGTTACACCCTTGGTTTGAAGTACAAAATCTTATGTTGATGAAGATACTTTAAAACTTTCAAGTTATTATGCATATTTTGATCAACAGAATTAATATGAATTCTTTGATTCTTTCAAAACTGGTCTCAATTGCCACTTCCTGCTCAAGGCCCTTCCTGATTCCCCCCAGCTGCTAAACACTTCCCTTACAAAATTACCTGGCATTTATTTTGCATATATTTTACAGATGTTTACAGATAATATATTGCATATATATTTACAGATGTATAAATGTTTATTCATTGCCATACACTGCCTCTTTTTTGTTACCTACTATGTGCTTAAGACACTGAGATGAGGAGGGAGTGTATTCCAAGTATGAGGGACTGCTTATTCAGAGGCACTAAGGAGATGATTTGAATAGTATGTGTGAAGTCAAGTTTGGCTTGACCAGAGACTTTGTAAAGGGGAATAAAGTATAGTTGTTAGACTGGAATGATTATAATTAGTCTAGGAAAGGTAACTTGGAGCTAGGTTTTGAAGGACTTTAAATGCTAAACAGAGGAGTAGATTTTTGATCCTAGAGGTAATAGGGAGCAGGAGAGTGATGTGGTTAAACGTGTGCTTTAGGGGGGCAGCTCGGTGGTGCAGTGGATAGAGCACTGACCCTGAAGTCAGGAGGACCTGAGTTCAAATCTGGCCTCAGACCAAAAACTTGACACTTAACTAGCTGTATGACCCTGGGCAAGTCACTTAACCTCAATTGCCTAAAAAAAAAAAAATCAAAGCAAAAAAAAAAATGTACTTTAGGAATATCTAGCTTTGGTGTTCATGTGGAGGATGGCTTGGAGGAGAGAGAGAGAGTCTTGAGGCAGTCAGACCAGGTCACAACATGTTGCAATAATTCAGGTGAGAGGTGAAGGTCAGAACTAGTATGGTGTCCATATGAGTGGAGAGAGGAAAGAGTATGGATAGGAGAGATATTAACCAATAATACTTGGTACCGAATTGAATCTGAGATGGGTTGGGATTTGTGAGAGAGGATGAATAGTGAGGAGAGAGGTAACTTTGTTTTATTTTTTTTATTATTATTCTTATTTATTTATTCTCGGGTGAGGCAATTGGGGTTAAGTGACTTGCCTAGGCTCATACAGCTGGGAAGTGTCGTGTCTGAGGCCAAATTTGAACTCAGGTCCTCCTGACTCCAAGACCGGAGCTCTATCCACTGTACCACTTAGCTGCCCCGGAGAGGTACCTTTGAATCAAAGAGGGAAGTTCAGAAGAGGGGTGGGTTTTGAGGGAAAGAACAGTTTTGTTTTAGGACATACTGAATTTGCGTTGTCTGTAGGATAGGGAGTTGGTACTTTTGAAACTAATTTGAGATGAAAGGAAATTTGACTAACTAGAGCCAGGTAAAAATGATAACTTTAGGTAAATTAAAGTCTCCCTAAAGAATCTTTCCCCGAAAATGTTGTCAATGTGTAATTGGGGAAGCCAAAAAAAGAAATCTTTCTCTTGGCCACATCCACTGAGTGACTGGGTTAGGATTAGAACTTGACATTTTTAGCCTGCAGCTTTTTAGAATTGGAATATACTCATTTTCTATTGACATTTTTGCTTTTTTTCTTGTATTGTTCTCTTGGTTCTCATTTTGCATTATTTAGATTAAGAAGAAATTACATATCTCACAATTGGTTTTTTACAGACTTGAGCATGATAGTTCTACAGGGTCATAAAGTATTGTTTATTTTGAGGAGGAATTTATGATCCCATCTACTTCTTAAAATTTAAGAGCTTAATGCATCAACTTGCAGGTAGGGCAAGTTCTTCTCAAGTCCTGTGGACAAGTTTACTAGTTTACAGAGAATTCTTTTCTCCTCTGGAATAGAGTGGCTCATTGGAGGTTTTTGTATTTGTATTTTTGTATTTTGGTTGTTCCTGGAGTCTGTTATGCCATGCAGAACAGGAACAGATAAGGTCTTAGGCAATAAATGATATGCTGCATACAAATATGTTCCTGGAAGGCTTACAAAATACCTATATTGGAGGTATTTTTTGTGGAAGTTCTTATGGTATTCACAAGTTTGAGAATATAATGAATACAAAGTTATTTAATAACAGTGTATTTGTGATCGGGCTGGTGGTGTATTAATGTGAACTGTGAACTGACATGGAGATTCTTCTATAGGGTCCACATCAAAGAGGTATCACCAATAGATAAGGTCCTCCAAATGCTGTGTTTTGTTGGGGCAGCTAGGTGTCATAGTGGATTGACTGGGCCAAGGGTAATAAGGAAGACCTGAGTCAAAAATCTGTCCTCAGGCACTTACTAGCTGTGTGTAGGGTAATATCTGTTTGCCTCAGTTTCTTCATCTGTAAAATGGGGATAATAATAGTGCCTACTTCTCAGGGTTGTTGTGAGGATCAAATGAGATATTTTCAAAGTGCTTAGTATAGTACCTGGCGTGTACCCATATATATATATATATATAGCCGTGCTATAGAAATGTTTGCTATTACCATTATTGTTATTAAATGAAATTGTACTTATCAAGTCCCAGAATACTTTAAGAGCTTTCTCAGTGAGATTCCTGAACTCACAAAAGAGACCCATTTCATAGTCACTAGAAGAACCTTATTTATGAAGAATCTTTGTTTCCTGACATATATTTGGAAGGATAGTCCAATGAATTCATGGGACTGTTGATTTAAAAATGGAAGGGACCTTAGAGATCATCAGATCTAACTTCCTCATTTGACAGATGGGAAACTAAGGCCTAAAGAGGTTGTGACTTTTCCCAAGGTCACAGAGGTATAAGTAATAGTTACAGGATTTGATATCAGGTCCTGTGACTCCAGTCTTGGTCTTTCACTACACCATCATTTGTGCAACACTCAAACTCACCTGGCTTTATAATGTTATGGTTTTGCATGTTCCCTCTATTGATGCAGATAGAAACCCAACTATGTCCATTCATTGTGTGTCATTGTTATCTGTCCTTCTATCAGTTTGTCCCAAGGGATACCCCCATAATGTTGAAGGCCTTCTTGCTTTCTGCTGCCATAATAATAAAGCTATCATTATGGTGCTTTTAAGTTTTATAAAGAGCTTTAGCTACATAATCATATTTTATTTGATTCTCAACAAACCCTATGAAGTAGGTACTATTGTCCCCATTTTACAGATGGGGAAACTTAGGCTGAGAGAAGTTAAAGTGACCTCCCCTGGGTCACAAAGCTAGCAAATATTTAAGGCATGATTCAAACTCAAGTCTTTCTGACTCCAAGCACATTCACTATGCTGTCTAGTTGCCCATACTTACATAGTAAAAATACCATGGAATGAATAAACCAAAGACCATTTATTAAGTGCTAGGCCTAAGCCAAGGACTGCGGTCAAGTGCTGGGCTCTCAAAAACAAAATCTCCAGTCGGTTCCTGCCCTTGGGGAGCTTACTTAGGAGGCACAACATTTAGGGAAGGGGCAGCCAGGGAAGGGTGTGTGGGAAGTCACAGGAATGCTAAGTTGAATAATGGGGAAGTCCAATGAGAGGCCCTCCTTTGATTTGATTAATAATTGATTAATTTTTCTACCAGAGGTGGAAAAGGAGGTGGTGCTCTTGGTTTGTAGTTAAAGGTAAGCACCCAGGGAGTTACTAACGGATTGACTCATCATTTGGGTGCATCTTCTGGTTTAGAAGGCAGAACAGTGACAGTAGACGGATAGAAAATGACCCCGTCATGGGGTACTCTTGCTTGCCTATTTATTATCCCTCATGCTTGATTCGTGGCTGGCCAGTCTTCTTTTATGTCATATATTTTCCTGATGATATCCTTTATTCCTTTTCTTTGAAGTTCCTCATCTATTATATGATGCAGCCTGCTCACACTCACCATGCACCTCTTCATTGCTTTTCTTGTCTTACCGTATAACCTTACATATAACAACACTGATAGAACTCTACTGTCAAATATGAGGTATACTACTGACACTAAAAAATGAGCCTTTTTTTCTGTGAGACGTTTGGGGTCATTTGCAAATTTCCTTAAGAAAATTAACCCACTTTCCTGTTGTTTAATTATGGACCCAGCTCATCCATATATATTATCTGTCTTAGCTATATATACTCTCTCCATCTAATTTCATGTAATGATTTGGGCAGTGGATATTCATCTGCTTTATTTTTTTCTGAGTGGAAGAGGAGGTTAAACTTTTTTAGTAATTATAGGTTTCTTCGTTGAGGCTATTTGCTGTTCTGGGGATTGATGGAACAAGCATGAAATAATCTGCAAATGGGCATCTGGAGGCTCCCGCAATGCATAAACTATGCCTCTTCAACCTTGATTCTGATCTAGAGCACCTTCATCACAGTGGTGAGCACCTTTGGCAAACATGTTTTCTTGTTTTATGCCTCACCTGATGTTTATGATAAGAACAACATTATCTTTTTTTTTTCAGTTAGCAAAAATCTGCCTTCTTACCCTGACTAAAAAGAATTAAAAACAAAACCTCTGTTACAGTCATGTAGTCAAGCAAAACAAATGTTGACATTGGCTGTATCCAAAAAATATGTCTTATTCTACATTCAGTCTTTTGCTTTTCTGTGAGGAAGTAGTAATAGAATTACTTCCTGTGTGATAGTAATCCATGTTTGCACTTTTGGCTAGACCTCCTCTATAAGTGTCTATCTAACAAACTTTTTGGTCTTTCTATGCTGACCTGGGCTGCAAAAATGACTCGCTGTAATTTTTTCTTGGATATCCTGACAGGTTATGGTTCAGTGTGTTTTCTAGATCTGTTTGGAGGTTTTTTGTTTTTTCACTTTTTTTCCCCTGGAGGTGTGTATATGGTGATGGGGTGCTGGGCAGAGTTGCTGTTCCTCCTGCTGCTCTTCCATCTTGGCTCTATCACCATTATCTCTGATTTTAAACATTTCAAGAAATCTTCAATGATTTTGACATATGAATGAAATTTGCCTTGGTAGAAAAGAGCAGTTAAGGAAAGATTTTACTTCATCGCATGCTTTTTTTTTTTTTAATAGTCAGTTAACAAGAATTTATTGACCACTTAAAGTGTTCTAGGTATTGTACTAAGCATTGGTTACAAAGATAATTTTTAAAAAGTGCTCCTGCCTCAGGAGTGTACATTACAATGGTGGAGGCAAATGTATCAGTGATTATATAAAAATACATTATTTTTTTTCCTTTTTTTATTAATTTATTATAATCACTTCCATATGCTTTTGAGTTTAAAATTTTTCTCCCCCTCCCTCCTTCCCACCCTCCCCAAGACGGTGCACAATCTGATATAGGCTATACATTCATCACATGCTTTTTCATAATCCTGTTTTGCTCTTTATAATAAAGACATACCATTTTTGAGAGCTTACCTGTTCCCTACAGAAAAGCTTCATCAAGGATATCCTTGATGCATTTGGAGATGGTTTGCATGAAAAAATTTGAATAGATTAAGCAAGTGGGCATATATAGGTCAGTTTTTTTTTCTAGGTGTAGGACATCTGTTTTTTTTTTCTCCACACAAAAGAAATTCTCAAAATTCAAAAGACTTGTAAACAGGACAAAGACAAGGCAGTTTTCAGTAAATCATAACACTATTATTCTTTTCGGAGTTTGATATTTAAAATAAAACAGTGTGACTATAGAATAGCCTTTACACCTTCACTTTGGTTCTTGTCTTGAGAGAGGTGTTTAAATAGTTCCCTTGAGATCTTTTTTTTTCTTGGAATCATCAGTTTTTGTTTGTTTTTGTTTTTTTGCTTGGAGTCGTATTGGTTGTCATTTTTCTTTAACAAGTGCTGTTTTAGCTGCAGGGAGAGCTTCCTGTAGTGCCCTGGTCAGCTCTACAATCTAATTCTAGAGGATTCTGCAGGAATAGGTTGGCAATTCTTGATATTCTCTCAGTTACTTTTTAAAAATATTGGAGACCCATGATCCACAACCCCCACCTCCCAACCTTTGATATTTTCTCCTCCTTCAGATCCTTCTTTTCCCCCATTGCCCTCATCATTTTTGCTTCCAGCGTGGAGATTTCTCTATAGGTGCTTAGTCAGTCAAGCTGCTTTTCCTGTTTTTGTTCTAATCTTTAGTGTCATTTTTATCTCCTCTCAGCATGTCTAAGACCATAGTGTAGGATAGGAGTGTGAGTGTGGTGGTGGCTTTGCTATGGGGGAGTTGGGTATAGTGGATAGAGCAGTGATGGACTTGGAGTTATGAAGACCTGAGTTACTGGTCTTTTTGCCACTGTAGCTGTGTGACTCTGGGCAAGTCAGCTTTGGTTTCCCTCCTTTGCAAAATGAGGATAATAACAGCAGCCACCTTAAATGTTGTGATAATTAAATGAGGTAATGTGCAAAGCACTTTGCAGACCCTAAAGTGCCAAATATTTAAATATTAGCTACTATCATCATCCTTGATGGCAAAAACAGTTGTTTATAAAAATATTTGCAGATAGTTACTATTTTTTCTTCTTTTGTTATCCTTCAGTTTTAACCCTTACATGCCCTAGAGATGACTTTGATTAGTTTTCTCCCCCTCCGTCCCCACCTACCTTCCCAAGACGATGCACAGTCTGATATAGACCATACATATACCTTTCTATTAAACATATTTTCACATTAGTGTTGTTGTAAGTAAGAATTAGAACCAATAGGAGGAACTACCAGAAAGAGGAAACAAAACACAACAGAAGAAAAAAATACCAAATAGTATGCTTCGATCTGCCTTCAAACTCCATAGTTCTTTCTTTGCATGTGCATAGCATTTTCCATCATGAGGCCTTTGGAGATGTCTTAGATCCTTGTATTGCTGAGAAGGGTTAAGTCTATCAATGTTAGCCATCTCACAATGTTGCTGTTACTATGTACAATGTTCTCCTGGTTCTTCTCACTTCACTCCGCATCAGTCCATATAAGTCTTTCCAGGTTTTGCAGAAGTCCACTTGCTCCTCATTTCTTATAGCACAGTAGTATTCCATTACATTCACATACCACAACTTGTTCAGCCATTCCCCAATTGATGGGCATCCCCTCAATTTTCAAGAGCTACTGTAAATATTTTTGTACGTGTGAGTCCTTTTCCCATTTTTATCACCTCTTTGGTGTGCAGCCCTAGAAGTGCTATTTCTGGGTCAAAGTATGCACATAAAATGAGTATTCTTGAACTACCTTCTTCATATGGTGATTGTGAGGATCAAAATTTGGCAATGTATATTTAGCATTTTGAAATCATAAGCTGTTGTATATGTGAATTATTTTTACCATTATTGGTGCCTAGTATTAACGACTGAGCTATGAAGAGTAAAATGTTATAAATAGAAAATGTAAGGGCTGATATTAATACAGAATAGACACAAATTAACTTATAATCTATCAATTAAGAATAAAAAAAGTAAATAACTACTTGTAGCAGCATTTATTTATTTACTTATCTATCTCTTCATTCATTCATTCATTCATTCATTCATTCATTCATTTATTTATTTTTGTGAGGCAGTTGGGGTTAAGTGACTTGCCCAGGGTCACACAGCTAGTAAGTGTCAAGTGTCTGGTCTGAGACCGGGTTTGAACTCAGGTCCTTCTAACTCCATGGCCAGTGCTTTACCCACTGTGCCACCTAGCTGTCCCTTGTAGTATTTAACACAGGGGAAGGAAATATAACAGCCTTAAGTCAGTATTGGTTATTAGTCAGACTAAACGCAAACCCTGACTTTTCAGTGTTGCTTGTCCACATACGCATCAGCTTTCCCCCACAGCTATTTGTAACAATCTAAACTTGTTTGAAGCCATTTCTGTTTTTCTGCCTTGCTTGTTTAGTCATACCTTGTTAAGACTGTATAATTTCAGGATTTTTAATAGTTTAGACAGGTCTGAACTGAAGTTTTCCTTTATATTTATTATGGGAAAAATGGTTTCCTAAGCGAATTGATAGTGTGTTAAGGGTTTTAGGGGAAATATTTAACCTACCTTAGAAAACTTTTCTAGCCCTTTAAAAGTATCAGCTTACATACAGATACTTGTTAAGCTCATTACAAACCATTTATATTTGTTTATTACAACAAGATGTTAATAGCCTTCATTTCATATACTTTGTTAGACAGTAAATTAAAATAGCTTATATTTCATATCATATAATCATAGAATTTACAGTCAGAAGAAACCTTAGAGATTATATAGTCATCTAATCCAATCCCCTCATTTTGTAGGAAGCTAAGACTTATGTGGGGGACATAAGAGATAAAAAATTGAACTGAGGTTTGAACCCAATTCCTCTTTTTTCCTCGCTGTACCATTGTTGCTAATAATACAGCATTTTTTTTTAAAATCTCTAAATCAGATTGACTTTCTCTGCTTTGTTCTACTTAATGAGATTACACTGTCATTTTAAAGAATTCAGTATATTTTGTGAGGGTGAGTGAGCTCATCCATGTATGCCACACTTATCATTTACAGATTACCTTGCATATATGTACACACACTCACTCTTTTTAACTCTGGTCTTGACCATGACTTGATGCATTCATAAAAGGCATAAAATGTTTGAGCTGGAAGGAATCTTTGAAATCATCTCATTCAGTCTTCTCATTTTACAGATGAGAACACTGGTTCTCCTACTTCTTGTATGATTTTAGGCATCACTTAAGTACTCAAGTCCCTAGTTTCTTCATTCTGAAATGGAGATTGGATTAGAACAGGCGTGGGGAATCTGTGATCTCAAGGCCCCATGTGGCTCTCTAGGTTCTCAAGTGTGGTTCTTTGAATACAAACTTCACAGGACAAATCCTTTTATTAAGGACTTCTTAATTATAATTAATTATTATCTAACTGTTAGAGGATTGCTAACCTCTAAATCTATATTTTCTGAGACTCAGAGAAGTTAGGTAAATTGTCTAAGGTTACATATATATTTATTGGCAGAACTGGGGCTAGAATCCAGTTTTCTTTCTTACCTGTTTTTCCCAGTGCTTATACACTGTTTACAAAAATCTCCCTAGCTCTTACTCCTTCTCTAATCCTCACAGATAAATACAAAGATAATCAGTAAATACTGTACCTGTATGGTAGCCTTAACTATGTGGAACATGCTCAGAACCAGGAAATAAGTAAAAAAGGCCTTTGATTAGCCCAAAAGCTGTGTGATACAATGGAAAGAGCATAGGACTAGGAACCTGAAGACCTCCGCTTTAGTCAGCCCGATAGAACTGTGTGAGCAAATAACTTCACATCTCTGGACCTTTGTTTCCTTATGTACAAAAAGAGGGGTTTAGACCTCTTTTGATGATGGCTAAGGTATCCATAATATATACTTGTGGTTTAAGAAAGGACTTTTATTGATATTTTTTTAATGCCACTCAATTCTCAATGACCCTTGTACAGTCCTTCCCAAGAGTCCCATTATATATATTTTTGTTAATATGAAACATTTCCCTTGGTCTTAGGTGATGGAGAGGAGGAGGTGTAGCTAGTAGTGTGGCTGAATCACTTCTAATAAGGGAGTGGTCATGTTTTCTTACCATAGACTAGAAATAGCAAATTGAGAAAGGGTGAAAAGGGGTTGCCAGAGTCAGGCAAAAAAAAGGGGTTGTTCTTTCTCCTCCTCCTCCTCCTTTACAAAATGTGGGGTTTTTTTTTCATTTTTTAAAAATTTATTTATTTTTAGTTTTCAACATTCACTTCCATAAACTTTTGAGTTTCAAATTTTCTCCTCTTCCATTCCTTCTCCTCTCCCCAAGATGGCATGCAATCTGATATAGGCTGTACATATGCATTCATATTAAACATATTTTCACATTAGTCATGTTGTAAAGAAGAATTAGAACCAATGGGAGGAAGTGCACAAAAAAAGAAACAAAACAATAACAACAAAACAGAGCAAACATAGTTTTTTCTCTGGATGTGGACAGTATTTTCCATCATGAGTCTTTTGGAGATGTCTTAGATCCTTGCATTGCTGAGAAGAGCCAAGTCTATCAAAGTTAGTCATTGCACAATTTTGCTATTGCTGTTTACAGTATTCTCCTGGTTCTGCTCACTTCACTCAGCATCAGTTCATATAAGTCTTTCCAGGTATTCTGAAGTCCACCTGCTCATCATTTCTTATACCACAACAGTATTCCATTATATTCCTATACCACAACTTGTTCAGCCATTCCCCAATTAATGGGCATCCTCTCAATTTCCAATTCTTGGCTACTACAGAAAGAGCTGCTATAAATATTTTTATACATGTGAGTCCTTTTCCTATTTTTATGATCTCTTTGGGATACAGCCTGCTCCTGCTTCTGATCACTTTTTTTTTTTACATTGATGGACCTACTATAAACTGCAGTGATTTTTCATCTACCAACCTCTAGACTTAGAGCTCTGTCTTTCTGTGGCCCGCCCAGATTAAGTCACTCCTTCAGCTAACTCTTATATTGTTTTGTTATGTTTCTGTTTTGTTTTTTTCTCTTCCTCCTTTAATGCTGCCTTTATCAGGCTTTTTGAATACCAGAGGTCTGGGTTGACCAGTTGCAGTCCTAAAGTCATTTTAATATGGTAAAACATCCTCTTGAACATAGTTGTCAAATTCTTGCTTATAGCCTAAATCAGATTAAAATGTGGTTGGGAAATATCTAACAGAATATATAAAAACGCAATACAACATAGATAATGTTAATTTGTGGTTTTCTAAGTTATTATGTAGCCAAAGTTTCTATTTGAGTTTGACACATACTGACTGCTTGGTATGCCTTTGGGACCTTAGCATAAAGTGGTGGTTTGTTGCAGGAGCGATATACTAACTATTCCTCCCACCCTACCCCCACTCCATGCAGGTTAGTTAGTTTTTCCTAAAAGATAGTGAGGCATTACTTGACCCATCTTGACTCCTTGGTGGAACATTTAATTCCACATCAATCTTCTCTCTAGTCCCTTGCCTTCTATTGCTATCATTAAGCTTGTCCTGCCAAGTCTACACCTTGAATTACACCCCCCCCCTTCACTGCCTTCCTATTCACATGCTAATGAGTGAAACTGGAGACAATCATGAAAATGTGCCAACTTGGTTCACTACATATTTATGTTACATGATTTTATTGGGCCTTCACTATGGCAAGGCAGTCCTTTTACATCTTAATGATCAATTCATTATCTCATTATTCTAGCAGCTTTTCCAAACCTTTTTATCCTTCTTCAAACCTTTCATGGCTCCTCCCCTTTCCCCCTCCGCTGAGAATCTTACCTCATATTTCACTGAAAAAATTGACCTGAATGCTCCTTCTTCCCTTCTCTCCTCTCACATCATGTAGATGCCTTCTGCCATTATCTCCTCCTTCACCTCTGGCTCACATAATGAAGTGACCCTTTTCGTTGCTCAGGCAAACACCTGTAAGTATAAGTGATTCCATGCCATTCTGTCTTCTCTAGAAGACTGCCTTATCTATCATCCCCATTCTCACTTTTTTCTTTCCCTGTCTACTGGCAGCTTCCCTCCTGCCCACAAACACATCTCTCCTACTCTCAAAAAAACCTAATACTACCATTGCTGATAGCTATTGTCCTATATATCCTCCACCTTCTGTAGATAAACTCCTTGAGAAAGCTGTCCACTTCCTTTTCTCAACTCTCTTTAGTCTAGCTTCCAGCCCTCATCATTCAGCTGCACATGGTTTCTCCAAAGTCACCATTGATCTCTTATTTTGCAAATATAGTGGCCTTTTCTCCAGTAGACTGTCTCATCCTTCTTGACCTGTCTGCAGGCTTTGATACTGTTGATCATCCTCTTCTTCTTGTTACTCTTTTCTCTCTAGGTTTTCAGGACAGGACTCTCTCTTGGTCTCCTGCTTATCTGACTACTCCTCAATCTCTTTTGCTGAATCTTCATACAGGTCATGAGCCCAACAGAAATTTGTATTTTATTCTAAAGACGATAGGAAGCGAATGGAGTTGAGTAGATGAATCGTGATCAGGTCGGGGCTGACAGCTGTGTAGGATGGACTGCTTCCTAAGTCTGGGAAACCAGTTAGGAGGTTGTTGCACTAATTTAATTTAAGGGGAATAGGGCCTGAATAAGTTGGTAGATGTGTGAGTAAAGAGGAGGGGTCAAGTGCAAGAGATGTTGTGGAGGTAAAAAATAGCAAGATTTTGTAACTAATTGGATATGTGGGGTAAGAGAGAGTGAGGAATCAGGATAATGCCAGATTATGAACTTGGGCAACTGGAAAAATGATGCTATCTTGCCCAAAACAGAGAATTTGAGAAATTTGGAAGAAAGAAAGCTTGGTGGAAAAGATGAATTCAGATTTTATTTGTCCCCATTATTGCAGTAGATGCTAGAAATTTTGTTGAGTATTTTCTATAATTCAATACTTCATTACAACTTGTGGGTCTGAGTGGTAGTCCTTCTGCTATTAGAGATGGATGGTAGTAGTGCATGCTGTCTCATTCTGTGTGATTTTTTCCTGTGTTCTTATGGAAAATGAAGATTGGTTTAGTGTACTGGATCTTTTCTTCTAGGTCTCTCTTCTGTTTGTGCTTACCAGTGTATTACTTGGACTATTTATCTGCTATTCCTCATTCTCACTACAGGATCAGCCTACTCTTTTTTTCTGATTATACATTTCCTAAGTGACATCTCATATGTCACTTCTTGTGTGTAAGTTATTGTTGGAAATATGCTTCAGCAGCCTGCTTTTGTTCCCTACTTATTCTTCCATTGCCTTCTGAGTCACCTCCAACTTAGACTCTTTAGAGCTTGTGGTATTAAAAATTTTGCAACCGTGCACCATCACTAGAAAAACATTTATGTTTATTTGTGCCAGGAAGAGCTATGAGAATCCTCATAAAAATAAAAAAAATTGCTTTTTGCATTTTTGTGGTGTTCACTATTGTACTCTAGATACTTGTTAATATTTTTGGTCGTGTATATAAAGAAATTAATAGAGGATGAGATTGTCTTTATTTTTGGTTTGAACTCATTAACCCCTGAGGGTCTTTTAAATTTTGAGACTAAGATTCTTTTAATAGCTCTGTGTGTGTGTGTGTGTGTGTGTGTGTGTGTGTGTGTGTGTTTTGTACTTCACTACTATAAGGTCCCTACCTTGAGAGATTTTTAATTTGACCTAAGATCATGGGAATTCTTTGGGAATTCTTCATTTATATCCAAGTTAAAAAATTTTTAAGTTGGCATCTATAGGTAGCTTCTGGGGTTTTTTGGTTACTTTTTGCAGCAATTCCAAAATATTTCTTTTTTTCATTGCTGTACAGAGGACCACAAAATTGTTTTCTTCTTTTGCTTTTCCTTGGCTGTAAGGAAGGAACATTATTCTCATGTAGGGCTCTCAGTAGTTTAAAGCAAAATTGTTATTTTTTACCCTTTTATTATAAGGGAGATTTATTGAATACAGAATAGGTTTATTTCATCTTCCTTTTTGAAAGACTACATTTCCTTCTATTTTCTTCAAATATCATTATCTTGGTGTTTATCCTAAATGTTAACTAAAAAGGAGGTTTTTAAACTTCCAGTCTTGAGGCTTCCTGTCTAATGATGGTGCGGCATTGATTTGACCACAGAAGTTTTTAGTTTTTAATTCATCCTTGATATTGCAAATCTTAGGATCATAAGTTTAGAGCTGGATTAGATCTCAGAAATTATTATTATAGCCCTCTCCTTTTGCAGATGAGGAAGTTGTGACCCAGTGAGGTCAGGGGACTGGCCCACAGCCATGTCCCATAGGTAATCAGCAACAGAGCTGGGATTTTTATTTATTTATTTTAGGCAATTGGGGTTAAGTGACTTGCCCAGGGTCACACCGCTAGTAAGTGTTATGTGTTTGAGGCTGGATTTGAGCTCAGGTCCTCCTGACTCCAAGGCCAGTGCTCTATCCACTGTGCCACCCAGCTGCCCGATTCTTGGTTTTAATCCTAGCTCCTTTGACCTCTGTAATAATCACATTCCAAGCTCTCTGATCCCTTAATGTAGAAGCTGCTAAATCTTGTGTTATCCTTATTGTGTTTCCACAATACTTGGATTGTTTCTTGGATTGTTGTTGATGGAAATATTTTCTCCTTATTCTGGGAACTCTGGAATTTGGCTATAATATTCCAAGGAGTTTTCCTTTGGGGAGGTGATTGGTGGATTCTTTCAATTTCTATTTTACCTTCTGGTTCTAGAATATCAGGGCAGTTTTCCTGGATAATTTCTTGAAAGATGATGTCTAGGCTCTTTTTTTGATCATGGCTTTCAGGTAGTCTAATAATTTTTAAATTATCTCTCCTGGATCTATTTTCCAGGTCAGTTGTTTCTCCAGTGAGATATTTCACATTGTCTTCTATTTTTTTTTTCATTCTTTTGGTTTTGTTTTATAATTTCTTGATTTCTCATAAAATCATTAGCTTTCATTTGCTCCATTCTAATTTTTAAGGAATTATTTGCTTTAGTGAACTTTTGGACTTCCTTTTCCATTTGGTCAACTCTGCTTTTTTAGGCATTCTTCTTCTCATTGGTTTTTTGGACCTCTTTTGCCATTTGGTCTAATCTTTTTTTTTTTTTTTCCCTTTTTTTGGGTGAGGCAATCGGGGTTAAGTGACTTGCCCAGGGTCACACAGCTAATAAGTGTTATGTGTCTGAGGCTGGATTTGAACTCAGGTCCTCCTGACTATAGGGCCGGTGTTTTATTCACTGTGCCACCTAGTTGCCCCTGGTCTAGTCTATTTTTTATGGTGTTGTTTTCTTCAGTATTTTTTTGGGTCTCCTTTAGCAAGCTGTTGACTCGTTTTTCATGATTTTCTTGCATCACTCTCATTTCTCTTCCCAGTTTTTCCTCTACTTCTCTTACTTCATTTTCAGAATCCTTTTTGAGCTCTTCCGTGGCTTGAGACCAATTCATATTTTTCTTGGAGGCTTTGGATGTAGAAGCTTTGACTTTGTTGTCTTCTTCTGATTGTATGTTTTGATCTTCTTTGTCACCAAAGTAAGATTCTATACCCTGAATTTTTTTCTGCTGTTTGCTCATTTTTCCCAGCCAATTGTTTAATTTTTTAACTCTTTGTTAAGGTAGGGCTCTGCTTCTGGTGTGGAGGGCCTACTGTCCCAAACTTCAGGAGTTTTGTGCAGCTATTTTCAGAGATATTTCTAAGGACCTGTAAATTTTCAGTTCTTCTTAGATGGTATGCTCTAAGGAGAGGTTGTTTACTACTTTCTTGGCCTGTGCTCTGGTCTCTGAATGACCATAAGCACTCTTTTCTGCCCTGTAACTGTGAGGAGGGTTCCTTCTCTCCTGCTACCACAAGCTCTGCTATGCCAGTGCTCCTCCTCACCCCAGAACTGCCACTCAGGATTGTGACCCAGATCCAAGTATCCAAAGCAACAGAGTCCTGCCTCAGTTCAAGCAAAGAGATCCCTGTAATCTCCTTCTGATCAGTTATTCAGGCCTCTTACTCTATCTGTGAGCTGAGAGCTCTGGAGGCAGCTGCTGTCGCTGCCATCACCCTAGGGCTGCGCTGGGGATGGGGTTAAACTGCGCTCCTCTCTCACCCAGGTCTGACAGACCTTTTCCACTGACCTTCTAAATTGTCTTTGGTGTTTGTGGCTTGAGAAGTATGGAAACTGCCACAGCTTCCAGTGATTCAGTCCCTGAGCCTACACCAGGTTTTCTGGGGCCAGTCTGTGCCGGTGTGGCCCATGCTGGACTGTGCTCCTCTGGCTAGCCTGGTGCAAGATACCTTTTCCATCCAGGTTGTCTTGCGCTGGAAATTTGTTTCATTCTGTCTGTTTATGAATTCTGCTGTTCTAAAATTTGTTCAGAGTCATTTTTTGCAAGTATTTGGAGGGATTTGGGGGAGAGCTCAAGCAAGGCCCTGCCTTTACTCTAATATCTTGGCTCCGCCCCCCCCACTCTTCCCTTCTCATCTCTTCCTCTTTGCTTCCTTCCAGGCTCAGCTAATGTCCTACCTTCTGCAAAAATCCTTTTCTAGTTCTCCTTAATCTGCTGTCTTCCCTTTGAGACTACCTCCAATTTATCTTGTGTGTAGCTTGTTTTTACAGAATTGTTTTCATGTTGTCTTCCATTAGACTGTGAGTTCCTTGAGAGCATAGACTTTTCTCCCTCCATTCCTAGAACTTATTACAGTACCTGGCCCATAGTAGGAATTTGAAAAATGCATTATGACTCACTGATTGACTGAAACCGTTTGCTGCAGCATGGACCATAAGGTCACTTTTTTTTTTTTTAAAGGCAATTGGGGTTAAGTGACTTGCCCAGGATCACACAGCTAGTGTTAAGTGTTTGGTCTGAGGCCGGATTTGAACTCAGGTCCTCCTGACTTCAGGGCTGGTGCTCTATCCACTGCACCACCTACCTTCTCCACATAAGGTCACTTCTTGACCTTACCCCTTTCAACTGTGTGGTTGAACTTGGTTTTGATCCTCTTTCTGATCCAGACATCATTTTGTCTAATCTTTCTGCTCCATTACCCACATCTCAATTTTTTGTCCATGGCTTTCTCCTATTTGTCCTGTGTATATAGCTTGTTTGTACATAATTGTTTCCATGTTGCTTACTCCTTTAGATTGTCAGCTCCTTGAGGGTAGTGACTGTCTTTTGCCTCTCTTTGTGTTTCCAGTGCTTAGCACAGTGCCTGGCACATGGCAAGTGCTTAATAAATGCTTATTGGCCAATTGGCCATAACCTCTCTGTTCAGGGACTTCCCAGATGCAGTACTTCCCTTGTTCTGTAAACTGGGAAGGCTTCAGCGAGCACCGTGGATCCAGCTCTACTGTAGAATAGGCAGAGTCAGGAATAAGATCATATGCTTTAAGTTCAAGCAAATTGTAGAAGACTTGGGAGCTTTAAAAGGCCTGTTGTTGTTGGTCTTTCATTCTTTTTTTTTTATTAATTAATTTATTTTGATTCATCAACAATCACTTCCATATGCTTTTGAGTTTAAAATTTTTCTCCCCCTTCCTCCCCATCACCCTCCCCACGATGGCGCACAATCTGATTTAGGCTGTACATATACATTGCTATTGTGGTCTTTCATTCTTGAAGAGGACCAATGACATCACACAAGGGTGATGTCTTGACTTGTGCATGAATTGGATATAAGTGAAACGAAGTTGCACAAAGTCCTCAGCCTCGCTCTTTCCTTCAGAATCTTGAAGAGACTAAGCAGAAAGTCACAGGAGTCTTTGTCATGACCTGTTTTGTTAACTCAACAGGGAATCACTATGTAGTTTTACTCAAAGTTCCATGAGTCAAAATAGAAGAAAAAAAACCGAAGAAGCATAATGGATTCCTGACCTATTTTGGGAAGTTAGAGGTTGGAAGAATGTAACACATCAATGAATACTTGTGTCTAAATAATAGGCTTGAGACTTTCTGTAGATGGGGAAGTTGAACCTTTTATGGAGATGGCAGTTGTGGTGCTCCAAAAAATGATAGCTTCTTATCTGTTCTGAGGACAGGGATCATCTAGTATGGCTTAGAGGAAGAAGAAATGAATTACTAATGGTTGGTGACTCCCTTTGAGAGTATAGAGGTCAGATGTTTGTAAACTCAATATTGGCAATAGAGACTTCAGTTGTCTTTCTAGGAGAGGTATTCAGAATAGGATAGTGTCACAAAACCAATCAAACTTGAAGCTACTACTAATTTCTGGTGATTGATGTGGGGCATAAATTATACACCTGCAGGAACTGAGTATCATATTGTATATAAAGGTTTTGGAGTCAGGAAGGCCTAGGTTCAAATTCTGCCTCAGATATTTATAAGCATATGACATTTAATCTTTGTTTGCCTCTGTTTACTCATATATAGAATGACAGGGTTGTACTGAGTTTTCCTTCCAGCTGTAAATCTTTGATCTTAAGCCCTGGGAAAGAACCTGAAGACCTTAGGGACATAGATGATATTTTCATCCCTTTTTCTGAAAGAGTCAGGTTTGGATAGTGACTGTTTGGCTAAAAAAATGATTTGTGATAACGTAATTTGGATTCATGGACTGTGACTTAAAATATAAGAAAGGCTAGGGATGGATTGCACTTAAGGAAGGCTGACAAAAATACATTTGCCTTTATTTGTGCAAACATGATCAAAAGGGCTTTAACCTGAAAAGAGAGGGAGAAAGGAGAGGCGAGAGGAAGAGAAAGAGAAGAGGTGGTGAGAGAGAGGGAAGGTGAAGGGAGGTGGGGAGAGAGAGAGAGAGAGAGAGAAAGAAAGAAAGCAAGCTGTCTTTTTATGTCTATCAACCAAATAAATATTTGAAGGGCTGTTATGTGAAGAGGGATTAGATTTGTTCTGCTTGGCCCTGGAGGGCAAAATTTAGGAGCATTGGGTAGAAGTTGCAAAGAGGCAAATTTATGCTTGATGTCAGGAAAAAACTTAGCAACAATTAGGGCTATTTGAAAGAATGCATCACCTCAAGAGGGAGGTATGGTTTCCTCTTCTTTGGAGGTCTTCCAGCAAAGGCTTGACCACATGTTGTAGTAGAGATTGTCTTTCAGGTATAATTTGGACTATATGGCCACTGAAGTTCGTTTCAGATTCTTATAAAATTGTATGGTCCTGTCAATTGTGGGGCTGGTGTGTAATTCACAGGAGTTGAAATAGAAGAAAGGTGCCAACAATGCTCAGATCACTATATACAAATTATGGATAACAAATTGAACTAGAGATTCTCTTGGAGACATATTGGAAGCTTGGCGTGGTGGAATCTGTGATTAAAATATAGCTCTGGAAGAATATACATCATATAAAAGGGTAATATGGAGTGAAGAGTTACAGTACCTATATTAAAGAGATATACTCATGTGAGGAAATCCAGAAGGGAAAACACAGTAGAGAGCAATTTGAGTAAAGATCAGTGGGAGTAGAAATAGAAGCCATATTGTTGTGAGAGTATACCACATAGTACTTGGAAAAGAGGAAAACTTACATGAAGTGTTTGGGACATAGGTCATGAGCCTGGCACAAAGGCATATTACAGTAATGATGAAAGATTTCAGTTGTTGACATATCTGGAAAGGCTCTTTCTTTGCAAAAGCAAACTAGCTATTAGGTTCTTTTCTTGCCTTAATGATTTTTATGCTTTAAAAAGCAGAGGATGCAACAAGGGGAAATATTTTGGACTTGATTCTGAGCAACTAGGGTGGAGTGGTTGCTGAAACAGAAATGATCACCTTATCTTAGAATTTGTGATAGAGGAAAACCATGCATAACTGATGTGCATTCCGTATTTTGAGAGAGTCGGTTTCAAATTGTTCAAAGAAAGGATCGATAGGCTATCATGATTTTGATTTTTTTTTTTTTTTGGCTGGGCAGTGGGGTTAAGTGACTTGCCCAGGGTCATGGCTATCATGATTTTTAAAAAATCTATAGTTGATGTCAGTTGAGGAGGGATAGGAAACTTTGAAGAATGAAATTTTGAAAGTGTTCTAGTGAGGAGGAGGATGGCGAGCCTGCTTAAAGAGATTCATATGGGTGCAAAGGGAACTTATCAGCTAACTTTCCAAGAGTATTGAAGCTAAAATGGCAGGTGGTGGAGAATGCATTCAGAAGCACGACAGGAGCCTGTAAGAAAATAATCTGAGACTCATAAGGAGCCCTAGTTGGGAAAGAACACTTATAGGCAGCAAAAAGTTGGTTTGTGTTTTTTTTTTAAGCTATGTTGGTTAAGTGAGAATCAAAGAAATTACTGGAAAATTATTTGGGGATAAATAGATCAATGATAACAGGCGGAGGAGAGAAGGAAGAATTATTTAATGGTTATTTTCCTTTCTTTTTCTTCTGTCAAGGAGAATGATATTTGGACTAGAAAAGACAGAACAAAAATGCTTCTATGGGGAGTTGAAACCAAAGACAAATAGTGAGATAATAAGAGACTACTTAGCTGCTCTTGATGAGTTCATCATCAAGACCAGACACGCTACATTCCAGGATACTGAATTAACTGACAGATGTGATTGCTGAAACATTGTCAATAATGTATAGAAGATTATGGAGAATATGAAAGATGCCAGAGGAGTGAAGGAAGGGTAAGTGTCTCACATTTCAAAAAAAGGGAAGAGAGTGGAATCTGCAAGCAATGGAATGATGAGCTTAACTGAAATTCCTGGCAAAATTCTAGAACTTATTATTAAAGAAGTGGTTACTTAAACTCTAGAAAAGGAAATCCAGTAGTCACACAGAACCATTAGAGTTGCATATCTGTCATGTCAGATGAACCTTTTTGAAAATTTCCATTTTTGACAGGGTTTTGACTAGACCAGGGTAATGTGTAGATATAATTTATTTAGATTTTAGCAAAAAAAAAAATGAACAAAATTTATGGGCAAAATGGAGATGTTTGGAATGCAGGTAAAGTTAGGCAGAGTTGCAGTTAATTGAATGGTTGCTCCAAAGAGCAGTCATTAATGACTGGATGTGAACTTAGAGGGAGAGCTTCACTGGTGTATATACTGGGTATCTATACTTGATCCTGTGTGGTTGAACGTTTTTATCAAAGTGAACACATTTTGTCAAAATGAACACAAACTTTTATGGTATGTTTATCAAATTTGTAGATGAAATAAAGCTAGGTTGGATAGCTAATATATTGCATGACAAAGTCAAGATCCAAGGAGATTTTCACAGATTAGAAAACTGAATCAACTCTAACAAGATGCATTTTAAAAGTAAAAAGTGTATAAGGTCTAACACTTTAAAACATCAATTTAACAGAATAGGGGTTAGGATCACATTATAGTATCATACATTTTAGATCTTAGAAATAATCTAGTCCAGCCTCTTCATTTTACAATTAAGAAAACTGAAGATTAGAGGTTAGATAACTTGTCCAGTCACGTAAGTACCAAATGGTGGAGCCGAGTTTGACTCCAGCTTATCTAACTCTGTTTCTAGTGTTCCTTCTACAGCACCACAATCATCTGAAAAAAGATGAGAGTGTTTAGTGGATTGTAAGCTTAATATGAATCAGTAGTCCAACTTGGTAGACAAATACATACATACGTACATACATACATACATACATACATATATGTACACACACATATACGTTATAAGAGAGGGTCTGTCCTAATTTCTGTGTACCTGCTTCTCTTACTATTCTCTGTGTAGGCTCCCTTCTTGATTGGTTGCACCTTCCTCTGAATTCTCTGTACTGTTTTAGCTGCATGTGAAAGCCTAGTTATGGCTCTGGGACACTGAGAAGAATTGAAGGTTAATTTTAAGTTGGATGTAGAGAAATGTATTTCTTTTTTCTTTTTCTTTTCTTCTCTTTTTTTTTTTGGTGAGGCAATTGGAGTTAAGTGACTTGCCCAGAGTCACACAGCTAGTGAGTGTTATTTGTCTGAGGCTGGATTTGAACTCAGGGCCTCCTGACTCCAGGGCCAGTGCCATATCCACTGTGCCACCTAGATGCTCCCAAGAAATATACTTCCTAACAGTTTGGAGCTATCAAATAGTGGAATGAGTTGCGTCAAGAGATAGTTGATTCTCCCCCTTACTAGCGGTCTTCAAACAGCAACTGGATGGACACTGGTAGGAAGCTGTAGTTTGGATTCATTAGCTTCAGGTCCCTTCCAATTCTTGAGACTCTGGCAGTTTAGTAATGGGCAAAAACTTCTAGTGATTTGTGGTTCATGAATATTTGTGACCAGAAGCTGTCTACTGTCAGTGAGGTCTTTGTCTAGTTGCTATTGGCCAGCAACTATTAGAAATATATATTAATTAGACCCCTTAGATAAACTGCTTTTCTTTATGATTAAAACACACAGTAAAAGATTAAGTTTAACAAATCTTGAATCATTTGCCTCAGTGAGAGAAGTTGATTAATCTCCAACAGTGGCTTGCTGTGCAGATCCCTTTATTGGCCTCGTGGCATGTTTGTTATTAATTTCCAAAGTAAAAAATGGGGGAAGAAAAAGAATTCATTATCTCTCTCTTGTTATCTGCCCCTTGAGTAGTGGGTTGATCTTGTTTGTTTGATTGCTTTTTAGCATAGCTTAGTTGGTTTTTAAAAGTCTTTTCACTAAGTAGAAAAATCTTTTGTCAGGTGGTAAAGAGAATATACTTCCTCATAAGCTTATGCTGCACAGCTTTTTTCTCAGTACAGCCATTCTGAGAACACTGAAAATTTCTAACTATACTTTCTGTACCTTTGAGTATGTGTGAGAGAGAATGGAACTATAGCTTTTGCCTTTCCCCATCAATTATAAGATTGTGTTAATTGGACCACCGTTATAAAATTAACTCATTGCCTGAATCTAATTACAGATTTTTCTAATGATAGAAATAGGGAAGCCAGAGTTGAGGAGCATAATACTGTTTTTGAGTCTCCTTTAAGTTGGAGGAAAGGCTATTAGTGAGAAAAAAATTTAAATACAAAATACAGTGGTGGGGCCACTAGGTAACACAGTGGATAGAGCTCTGGCCTTGGAGTCAGGAGGACCTGAGTTCAAATCCAGCCTCAGACGCTTGACACTAGCTGTGTGACCCTGGGCAAGTCACTTAACCCTGATTGCCTCACCAAAAAGCAAAACAAAACAAATTACAGTGGCTAGGTGACATCATTAGGTGACTTATCATTCTGAGTTTTTCTTATTTCATTATTTCACTTAATTTTAAACTTAAAGCACCTCCTTTGAGCTCCCAGACCATTCTTCTTTTCCTTGAATTTTGTGTACTTGTCTTTCTTTAGTAGCACTCCAAATGCATAAAACATTATCTGTAATTCCTAAAGGTAAAGAGGAACTTTCTAGTTTTGTCACTGTTGTCATAGGCTCAAAAATTGTTAGATTTCAAAATGATATAAATCAATATAGATTAGCTCATCAGAGGCACTGTTCTTACTGTATTTGGGATTCATTACGCCTGTGGCACTCATTACTCTCTCATGATTTCCTTCCTGCTTGTCCGACTTCTTTTTTTCAGTCTCCATTGCTGGCTTATCATTCATGTTTACTCTGTAACTGTGAGTATTTTACAAGGTTCTGGCCTAGACATCTTATTCTTTCTATGCTCTCAGTGACGTTATCAGCTCCAATGGGTTTCATTTTTTAAATCGAGTGTCTTTTTTAAAAAATATGTCTGTATTTTACGTCTATTTTGCAATACAGCAAATACCCCATCTGGTTGTTTTTGTCTATCAGTCAGCAAGTATTTATTCAGCACCTTATATGTACCAGACATTGTACTAAGAGCTAACAATGCAAAGAAAAAGCAGAGTCCTTGCTTTCAAGGAACTGGTGACAGAAAGTGTGGTAGTATCCTCAGCAGTACCAGGGAAATTAAGAAAAAGGAGGTGTTTATTAGGAAAGAGAGGTGAGGCAAAATACTGAGTTCTGTGTTTGAGTTAAGAGATACCTGTGGGGCATCCATTTTGAAATGGGTTATATTTGAGATGAGAAACTAGGGCTGAATATATATATACATACACATACATACATATATGTGGGGAGTTATCAGAATAGAGATCATACCTGAACTCATGGGAGGTTATGAGATCAATGAGAGAGTATATAGAGAAAAGAAAAGAGAATCCATAACAGAGCATTAGGGGACCCACACAGTCAGTGGGTGTGACGTGGAGTTCTACTAAAGGAGACTTAAGAAGAAGTAGTCAGACAGGTAGGAGGAGAACAGTGTCACAGAAACTTAGAGGAGAGAATATCCAGATGGTGGTCAATAGTATCAAAAGCTGCAGAGGTAAAAAATAATGAACATCTAGACAAGGCCAGTAGGTTTGGCGCTTAAGAATCCCTGTTTACTTCAGAGGGAGCGGATTCAGGTGAAGTGTGAAGTTGGGAACTAGATTGCAGAAGGTCGAGAAGACAGTGAGAGGAGGGGTCATAGAGGCACTAATTGTGGGTGACTTTAAAAATTATTTAATATTTTATTTCCCCTAATTATGTATAAAAATAATTTTTGACATTTTTCTTTTAAATTCTGAGTTCCAAATTCTGTCTTCCACCCCCCAAACAATTTAGTATAGATTATACATGTGCAGTCATGCAAAACATATTTCTGTGTTACTCATGTTGGGAAAGAAAATACAGAGCAAAAATAAAAATAAAGTTAAAAAAAAAAGTATGCTTTGATGTGCATCCAAACTCCATCAGTTCTTTCTCTGGAGGTGGGTAGCATTTTTCAACATAAGTCCTTAGGAATTATCTTGGATCATGGTATTGCTAAGAATAGCCAAGTCCGTCATAGCTGATTACTGTACAATATTACTATTACTGTATACTCTGTTCTCCTGGTTCAGCTGTCTTCACTTTGCATCAGTTCATGTTAATCCAGGTTTTTTTGAGGGCATTCTGCTTGTTATTTCTTATAGCACAATAATACTCCATCTCAATAATATTTCACAACTTATTCAGCTATTCCCCAGTTGATGGGCATCCCCTCAATTTCCAATCCATGGATAACTTTTTTAAGGTGTTTAACTGACCAGGGGAAGAGAGAAATAGGATAACAGCTGATGGGGGGGTGTAATTTAATCTAATGAGTTTAAAAAGCATTGGGAAACTGGCATATTTATAGGCAGCAGAGAAAAAACCAGGAGAGTTAGGAGATTAGATAGAGTGGATAAAAATGGGGTCAGTCTGTTGAAGAAGATGGAAGAAGATGAAATTGAGTACATGTGAATTTGCCTTTGCCTTGGTAAGTAGGAGGTCCACTTCTTCCTCAGAGTCCAGAACAAAGAAAGAGATAATGGGGAATAATGTCAGAGAAATGTGACATAAAGAAGGGAGAAGAGGATACTTACAGGGAATGGGCTCAGGTTTTTTGATTTTTGTTTATTTTTTTGAAGCATGAGTTGAGGTTCTCAGTTGAGAAAGTGACTCTAGTTTCAGGTTCAGAGACACTTTCATGACTACCTCCAGTTCTCTTCAACAACATGGATGTAGGATCAAAGGTCAGGTGTGGGAACAATCAGGGGTTGGAGTTTGACAAGATGTAAGTGGTGATAGAAAAGGGAGCAAGTGATTTAAAAGTAGAGGGAATTGTGACTGAGTCATGGATTACAATTGGGAAGGGAGGAGAACAGAGTAGGTCTGATGGCTGTGAAAAGTATGCAGGGGTAGATGAATTGGTGGTGAAGTGGAAGAATAGGTTTAAAAAAGTAAGGCAAAGGGAGAGATGGAATGATAAAAAATAATCATCAGGTAAAGGAGCTTGAACGTGGAAGCGGAGTACCCAGGTAGTCATATGATTAAGACCGCGACCATCACCGTGTAACTGAGGTAGAAAAAAGATGTAGATTTATAGGATTTGGGTAGATTGATGATAAATTATCATCTTTATGCAGATAACTCACAGGTCTAACTGTCTAACCCCAGTATTCTCCCCTAAACTTCTTTCCTGTTTGACCAACAACCTTTAAATTAACTTGACATTTCAAATTGGATGTCATAGAGACTTCTGAAATTCATTGTGTCCAAACCAAAACTCATTATCTTTCCCTCCAAATCCAGCTCTCTTTCAGACTTCCCATAACCACCACTTTTTCCAGTTTCCCATGTTCTCTTTGAATTCTTACTTTCTCTCATCCCATAATAATTCGTTTGCTAAATATCACCATTTCTATCTCTGCTTTATTTTTTTCTATCCAACTTTTTTTTTTCCTACTCAGCCACTCAGGTAGCAGTTTCCTAGGTCTTTCTTGTTTCTTGCTTCTTCAGTCCATCCTCATAATTGCTAAAATGATTATCTTTAGGTATAGTTTTGAGATTATCTCCAATTCTGGAAATATCTTGCTTATAATAGTTGTTTGCATGGTGGCTCTTTCCATTAAGTTGTGAGGAGCTTGAGGGCAAGAACTCTTCCCTTTTCTTTGTATCCCCAGCACTTAGCCTGCTATACAGGCACATAGTAGGTGCTAAGTAAATGCTTGTTGACTTGATCAAGTCACTTCCCCACTTACTATAAAATATGGATACTTCTGTTTTGTTGTTGAAGGCCCTTTGCAATCTGGTCTCAGTTTAATCTTTCCAGCCTCATTATAAATTACTTTCCTTCCTACTCTTGGTTTAGCTTAACTGGTCTTCTCTCTGTTGTTCACACATGGCAGCTCCTCTCTGTGCTGCTATCGCGCTCACTGCTTAATACCTGGATTGAATTTCCTCCTTGCTTCTGCTTTATAGACACCATCCCTTCATTGAGGACACAGTTACAGCCCCATGTTCCACAGAAAGCCTTTCTTGATCCCCCAGATGCTTAGTGCCTTCCTTTCCTAACTCCTTTGTATCTGTTTTGTCTCTTATAAATGTATGTGTTGCCTTTTTGAATAGATTGTATGTTCCTAGAGAGCATGGTTTGTCTCTTTGCTTTATTTTACACAGCTCAGAGTTGCCTGGGAATCTTTAGGTATCTCATAAATGGTCACTGATTTGAGATTTGATGATTTGAGATTTCTATATTGATTTTACAGTTAACTCTAAAAGCAAAGTGGAAACTCTTTTTTTATGATCTCTACATTGAGATAGCTTCTATACTAAGCAAAAAATTAACATATATTCCTGATGCTTTTATTCACATTCTTAAGAAGAATTCTGAAATATTTATTAGAATTTTGTTTGGTTACAACTTCTGATTTTATAGGTGGAGGGAACACCTTTTACCAATGCAGATGGCCTTTGTTTTGTAACTTAGTAGTCTTAGTATCTGGGGCTCTGAGAGGTAAATAAGTGACTTATCTCAGGCAATGTGTGTCAGTGGCAGTTCTTGGAAACCAGATTAAACTTGTTAATTAGTGTATCATACCTGAAATTCATGGCATTTCCAGAAGCTTTAAATAAAATATTTGCATTTTTACATAGCTATCAAAGTTCAGTATGTTTGTGTGCCCATTTTGTATTTATTTGGGGGAGGGGAATCGGGACCTGTTCTTTCACAGGTATGTCAGTGCATATCAGCAACTTAGTCTTTGTTGCCTAGGATGGGGAAAGGTTAAGGGATTGGCCCAGAGTCTCACACCTAGTGTTATGTTAGTGACAGGAGTTCAGTCAAGGCTTCCTGGGTTTAAAGCGGGTCCTCTATCTACCAAACCACACTGTTTGAACTTGAACTTTTTTTTTTGTTTTTTAGTTTTTAGGCAATTGGGGTTAAGTGACTTGCCCAGGGTTACACAGATAGTAAGTGTCAAGTGCTTGGTCTGAGGTTGGATTTGAACTCAGGTCTTCCTGACTTCAGGGTTGGTGCTCTATCCACTGCGCCACCTAGCTGCCCTGAACTTGAACTTTTGAAAAATAATTTTGGTAGAAATGTTTGCTAAAACCACATTTTTCTTTTTTGTGTTCTATTCTTAAGATTAGTTCTCATTCTCCATTTTTTAAAGTATCTCTTAACTTCATGATGAAATTGGTTACCCAAGAGTTTTTCTTGGTATTTTGAATGATATAGGTTATGATGATATATAGCTTGTTATTTTTGTCTTATATTTTCCCTTTCCCTTAGAGATAGGAGTTTGATCCATGCTTTAGTGAAAATAATAGGAGTGAAATGTTGAGGAATAGTACAGGTTGGTGAAATTGAAGGAGAAATTTGGCATGCTTCTGTGTAGGTTCCTGTAAACATAATCTTATCCCATTATACGGGCCGCACGCAGACCTTCTGCCAGTCGTGCGCCAGTACCTACTTCTCTTAAAAGAAGTACACTACCAGAGTCTTACCCACGCCTGGGTCTTCGGTTCTGAGCCGAATCACCACACAGAGACGAGCCATCGGGAGGCACCAACACCAGAGCTTTATTCAGAGGCCAACACAGCAAACCATCATAGCAAGCCCAAGCAGCAAGGCCAGAGCACCAGGGCAGGAGCCAGGGGAGAGCGCACGTGTGTGATCTGACCATGCTTGTTCCTAAGTACCTACTTAGCCCCTCCTCCCCAGCCCGCTACTAGCCAATGATTGTAGGGTCAGATACCGGAAGGGGCTGTCTGAGTTTAGCACACCAAGGGGGAGGGAGTGACGTAGGAGGCCAGGATAGGATACAGGAAGGAGGCATCTGGGATTGACGCATGGACAAGAGTATGTGACCTAGGAAGTCAGACTCAGGAGGGGACTGGGTCAGTGCTGCACAAAGGGACCCGGAAGTCAGGAAGGTCACAAGAGGCATCTGGGGATGACGTTGCATATAGGGAGGGGACTAAGCAGAGGGAACTCAGTCCTCTGCCATCCCACTCCCACGTGGCACCGCCCCTTGCCTCAGGAGCTCAGGCCCCTACTACTTCCTTGTACCCAGCTTATGTCACAGAGCACTGCCCAATTGCCTCAGGGCTTCTCCGTATCCAGCCCATCCCAGTACACACGACTCTGCCTACCACAGTCCCTGCCTCGACTTCCAAAATACCCAGATCTTACCCTACCCTTGCCACAGTACCCAACCTGGTAGCTGCCAACATCAGACAGTCCCTCACATCCCATTATGAGTAAAATCTAACAAATACATTTGGATGGATTTCCCTTATGTACTGAAAATAAATAAGTTGTAGTTCTCCTCTGCTGCTTTTGTGAGATGTAGAAAATGTTTATTTCATAGAGAGAGCCTTAGTATTCACTGTTCTGCTAAGTCCATGTTGGCATCAAAAGAATTATTGTGTATTAAGTAGCTACAGCCTGTAACATCCCTCATTGTTTAGACAACTATACTACATTAAGATGTTTCCCTTCTCTACCTAAGAGCAATTGCGCAGTATTGGTCTGTGCACAGTAGTCTATTTTATATTACCTATTCAGTAGTATCCTATTGCAGGCTTAAATACACATGTCTGTCATTATAGACAAAAACCAAGAATTGAATTGGAGCTTTCACATTTCCTAAAGGTATACTTTTTCTGTTATTAATGTAACCTTTGCAAGAAAATGTTGAAATCAATGATAGATTGAAAAAATAGGATCATAAAAAAACAGGCCTAAAACTTTGTGTAAGTCCTATAGAAGATAATTTTGTTTATTCTATTTATTTATTCATTCTGTCCATGAAAGTTCTTTTTTTCTTAGTAATTTATTTTTAGTTTTTAACATTCACTTCAATAAGATTTCGAGTTCCAGATTTTCTCTCCATCTCGTCCTTCCCCCCACCCCAAGACGGCGTGCATTCTGAATACCCCTTCCCCTAATCTGTCCTCCCTTCTATCTCTCCCCCCTTCTCTTATCCCTTTCCCCTTCTGTTTTCCTGTAGGGCGGGATAGATTTCTGTACCCCATTGCCTGTATATCTTATTTCCCAGTTGCATGTGAAAACAATTTTTAACATTTGTTTTTGAAACTTTGAATTCCAGATTTTCTCCCTTCCTCCCTCTCCACCCACCCTCATTGAGAAGGCAAGCAACTTGATACAGGTTATACATGTGTAGTCATGCAAAACACTTCCATAGTAGTCATGTTGTGGAAAACTATATTTCCCTTCCTCCTATCCCGCCCCCCCCGTTTATTCTGTGTTCTCGTTTGACCCTCTCCCTCCTCAGAAGTATTTGCCTCTGATTGCCCTTTCCCCCATTCTGCCCTTTCTTCTACCCCCCCCCCCCCCCCACTTCCACTCTTATCCCCTTCCCCTCCTATTTTCCTGTAGGGTAAGATGGATTTCCATACCCAATTGAGTGAGTATGTTATTCCCTCCTTAAACCAAATCCGATGAGAATAAGATTCACTCATTCCCTCTCACCTTCCCCCACTTGCCCTCCACTGTAAAAGCATTTTCTTGTCTGTTTTATGTGAGATAATTTACCCCATTCTACCTCTCCCTTTCTCCTCCCAATATAATACTCTCTCACCCCTTAATTTTATTTTTTAGGTGTCATCCCTTCATTTTCCACTCACCCTGTGCCCTCTATCTCTGTGTATCTATCTATGTATCTATCTATCTGTACGTATAATTTTTCCCCTCCAACTACCCTAATACTGACAGAGGTCTCACGAGTTACAAATATCGTCTTTCCATGTAGGAATGTAAATAGTTCACCCTTAATAAGTCCCTTATGATTTCTATTTCCTGTTTACCTCTTCATGCTTCTCTTGAGTCTTGTATTTGAAAGTCAAATTTTCTATTCAGCTCTGGTTTTTTCATCTAGAATGCTTGAAAGTCCTCTCTTTCACTGAATGGCCATTTTTTACCCTGAAGGATTATACTCAGTTTTGCTGGGTAGGTGATTCTTGGTTTTAATCCTAGCTCCTTTGACCTCTGTAATATTATATTCCAAGCCTTCTGATCCTTTAATATAGAAACTGCTAAATCTTGTGTTATCCTGATTGTGTTTCCACAATACTTGAATTGTTTCTTTCTGGCTGCTTGCAATATTTTCTCCTTGACCTGGAAACTCTAGAATTTGGCTACAATATTCCTAGGAGTTTTCCTTTTGGGATCTCTTTCAGGAGGTGATTGGTGGATTCTTTCCATTTCTATTTTACCCTCTAGAATATCAGGGCAGTTTTCCTTGATAATTTCTTGAAAAGATGATTTCTAGGCTCTTTTTTTGAACATGGCTTTCAGATAGTCCAATAATTTTTAAATTCTCTCTCCTGTATCTATTTTCCAGTTTTTTCAGTGAGATATTTCACATTGTCATCTATTTTTTCATTCTTTTGGTTTTGTTTTACAGTATTTTGATTTCTCATAAAGTCACTAGCTTCCATTTGCTCCATTCTAATTTTTAAGGAATTATTTTCTTCAGTGAACTTTTGGACTTCCTTTTCCATCTGGCCAATTCTACTTTTTTTAGGCATTTTCTCCTCATTGGCTTTTTGGACCTCTTTTGCTATTTGGATTAGGCTATTTTTTAAGGTGTTATTTTCTTCAGTATTTTTTTGGGTCTCCTTTGGCAAGCTGTTGACTTGTATTTCATGATTTTCTTGCCTCACTGTCATTTCTCTTGCCAGTTTTTCTACTACTTCTCTTACTTGCTTCTCAAAATCCTTTTTGAGCCCTTGCATGGCCTAGGGCTGATTCATATTTTTCTTGCAGGCTTTGGATGTAGAAACTTTGACTTTGTTGTCTTCTTCTGGTTGTATGTTTTTTGGTCTTCTTTGTCACCAAAGAAAAATTCTGTGGTCTGACTTTTTTTGCACAGTTTTCTCATGTTCCCAGCCAATTACTTGAGTTTTAAACTCTTTGTTAAGGTAGGGGTCTGCTTCCATTGTGGAGAATGTACTGTCCCAAGGTTTGGGGGTTTTGCGCGGCTGTTTTCAGAGATACTTCTAGGGACCTGTAAATTTTCAGTTCTTCCAAGGTGGTACAATCAAGGGCGAGATGTTTACTCCTTTCCTGGCCTATACTCTGGTCAAGTGGTCAAGTGACCACAAGCACTCTTTTCTGCCTTGTAACTGTGAGGAGGATTCCCTGTCCACCACTACTGCAAGCTCCACCTTGCCAGTACTCCTCCTTGCCCCAGGATCACTACCCAGATCTGTGACCCAGATCCAAGCACAGGCAAAACAAGAGAATCCTGCCTCAGCACCAGCAAAGAAATCCCTATAATCTCCATGTGATCAACCACTTGATTCCCCCTCAGTCTGTGGGCCAGAAGCTCCAGAAGTAGCTGCTTCTGAGGCCACACGTGGGAATTGGGGCTGGGACCAAACTTCTCTCTCACTGCACTCACATACTTTTCCTACTGACTTTCTAAGTTGTCTTTTTCGTTTGTGGGTTTAGAAGTCTGGATACCACCACAGCTTCCTG
The DNA here is from genome assembly GCF_900497805.2 of Vombatus ursinus. NCBI lineage: Eukaryota > Metazoa > Chordata > Mammalia > Diprotodontia > Vombatidae > Vombatus > Vombatus ursinus. The sequence goes on along the minus strand of NW_020948983.1, from coordinate 54,034,416 downwards.
TGATTGAGTCCTCTGAGGGCTGCTCCAGGTTTGCTGAGGGCCTGCCTGCTCACTCTGAACTGCGTTCCTCTCCCAGTCTGGCGCAGTAGACCTTTTCAGTCAACCATCTAGGTTGTCTTGGGTTGGAAATTTATTTCACTCTGTGTTTTTGTGGGATCTGCTGCCCTAGAATTTGTTTAGAATACAGGTATTTGGAGGGGTTTGGGGGAGAACTCAAGCAGGTCACTGCTTTTACTCCACCATCTTGGCTGCCCCCTGTTCTATTTGTTATTAATAAATTTGTTGATATCTTTTGTTTTTATATAACCTACATTTACTAATGTACCTCTTCCACCAACCCACCCAGAGAGCCATGCCTTATAACAGAGAAGAAACATATGGTTCAATTTCAATATAGTTCTTTTAGTGTATCTTTCTAGTATTGATAAAATCTCTTATAGGTTTTAAATTAATGCTAAGTATGAGGAGATGCTGAGATTTGGGAATTGGAGAGAACGTCCATTATAAAACAACATAATCTGGCAGATATCTTGATAAAGTGAATTGCTTCTCTAGCCTTATTAGTCTTTTATCACATGAAAGTTATATAGACAGGGCAAGCTGAATTAGCCACATTCACAGTGCCTCTTGCACCAAGAACTGTTTTTTTTCTTTTTGGTGAGACGATTGGGGTTGGGGTTAAGTGACTTGCCCAGGGGTCACACAAATAGTAAGTGTTAAGTGTTTGAGGCTGGATTTGAACTTGGGTCCTCCTGCCTCCAAGACCAGAGCTCTATTCACTGTGCCACCTAGCTACCCCTGCACCAAGAACTTTTGAAAAATATTTCTAATTCCTTATAATGTTGAGAGGATAGTAAAGAAAATTAGAATCATTTATCGTGATGTAGAGTGTTTTTTTAAAAAAATTTTATTTATATATTTTGTTTTTATATGACCTACGGTTTCCAGTATATCCTCATCCACTCCACCTCTTCCCCAACTATCCCATATAATAAAGAATAAAGAGAAAAAAAAAACAGTTTAGCAAAACTAATCAGCACATTGAAAAAGTAAGTCAGTAAACAATCCATTGGGGGAAGACAACTGTTTCACAGGCAAACACACAGGTAACACTATTTGTTGGGCAGGAGAACACAGGAGGGTTCCTAACACTAACAGATGTTCTAGCACAGGTTCACTTTTGATCTGGTCAGACAGGAAGACAACTTCGGAGAGGTTAAATAAGCTTACTTTATTCTAGTCTAGTCTTCTCAAAAGAGGGTTGCTGATAATGGGAGCACCAACTCCTGCAGCATTCCCTAATCACTCTTCTCACAAGGGTGGGCAAGAATATACAAAGTAGGAGCATAACTCCTATCTCATGGGGGCCGATCCAGGAAGGTACTTGCATTCCTCTATATGTTACCAAATCCCAAAATGGGTTCCCCACTTACTGAGCAATGCCCACTTGCTTTATAGGGCAGCAGACAAGGAAGGCATCTTGCCAACATTAAGCTCACAGGTTAACTTTTGCAATATCATCATTCAGTGCAAGCGTAGTAAATATCACTTAAGTCATCCCTATATCTCACTGTGCAGATGTGGTGGAGATGTTTTCAACCATAATTTGTGGGAAATATTATCTAGGATCCTGGAACTATTATGTAAAAAGGAATAACAAAATCCTCCTTACACACACTAAAATTCACTTTACTTACAACAACATACAAAAGGAAACTGAAAAGTAGAGAAAGTTGGGGATTGAGGGGAACAGAAAAAGCACTTGAGCATTGGGTCATGTTAGAGAGTTCCAGGAAGTTAAGAAGCAGGATAGCTGGTGAGAGATGGTGGGAAATGACATTATGTGGGATGATCTATACCCACAGTCTCCCACTTCTGCAAAAAAGGTGGAAGAAGAGAGAAATTGCTTCTCTTCTTTGGGTTTGTCAAATATATCATTATAATTTTGCATCATATTTAGCTTCAGTTATTTTGTTCTTTCCATTTACATGGTTGTAATAATTATGTATATTGCCTTCCTGGTTCTGCTTCATTTTGCATCAGTTCATATAAATAGCCATAATTCTCTGAATTTATCATATTCACATTTCTTGCACAGTAATTAATATTATGTTACATTCATGTACCAGAATGCATAGTGCTTTTATGATTTTCAAAGCCCTTTTATGTATTTCATGCATATGTTGTCACAACAGTCCCGTGGAGGTAGGCAGGGAAGGTAAGTCGTATCTTCCTTTTACTTCTGAGGCTCAGAAAAGCTCAGTGATGTTCTCGTGTCCTCTAGAAAGGCTAAGAGCCAGGCTGGAGCCTTAGCAGCCTTTCAAGTCAGTGCTGTACCTCTCTAAGACATTATAGCTGGGGGAAGGAAAGCAGCATTTAAATAGACTAGTCTAAAATGGGTGAAGTTATACTACGACAAGCATATTCAATGACACTGAATTCTGTGAAACATGAAAAAATTTAGATGTAAAGATTTTAGTACTTGAATTCATTACTGTGGCAGATTCTGAACAGCAATCTTCCAAGTTACCAGTAAATACCCACATGGATTTGGTGAAACAGTGGATGACTCATTCAGAACAAAAGAAAAGAGGGGAGAACAGAGGATAATGAGTTTTGCATAACTGTGATTAAAGTAAGCTTGATATTACACTTTGATGTAGTTGTGTTTAAGAACTAGGTTTGCATGCAAAATGTGACAGTACAGTGTGTCCTGGAAGTTGAGAAAGGTGTAGTTATTGGCACCTCTGGGAAAGCTCTATCACCAAATAACTTTTGTGGGTGGATCACACATAAAACCAAAAAAAGAAAGTTTAACAAGGGAACAACACACTGGTATTATAATAAATCTCTTCCCTTAAGGAGGAGAAAAGCATATTATTACAGAATAGGGGTTGTTATAAGATGAAAGATAATTGATAATGTAAGCAGTAGTAGCTTGTATTTGAATGTAGGCATTTGAATTAGATAGGGTTTTACAAAGTATTTTCATGTCCATTATCTCATTTGATCCTAATACATACCTCTGTGAGTTAGACCAATAAAAAGTTATTCCATTTGACAAGTGAAAAAGATTAAGATCAGAGATTAAATGATTAATTAGGTAACACAGCTTTGAATGCTCAAAGTCCTAGTCCAATGCTCTATTACATTATGGTCTCTGTAAATTATCAGGGTAAACTTAGTTGTAAGGTACCGTTACAGTGTATGGTGAATACTCGTCAGATTTTTGACTGTATGTTTCCTTATCTGTAAAGTTATTTACCTGAAGTCTGTCAGTAACTTTTATTGACAAAGCTGGGACAAGAATTTAGTCCTTTGATGAAGATATCAGCAAAACCCAGTTCCTTCTAAAACTATCTGAAGAACCTGCCTCCCATATTTAATGGAAAGTTGACAAACAAGTGAGATGAACATAAAGAATCTACATCAAGACAGTCTTTAAGGGGGAAAAAATAGGCCCCCCCCCAAAAAAAAGACAAAATCAGGATTACACTAATGGCAGGATCATCACTCTATTCCCTCTGGCCATTGTCACGGGGGAAGGTTGGTCGCCATTGTCTAATGGCTAATGAAGGCTTCTGCTCTGAGCCAGGGTAAAGAGGGAAACGTGGCCTTTTGGCTTTTGCCTGCTTCATATAGAGGAGTGAGTGTTTTATGTAGCAGCTAGCAGCCCTGTATTCCCAATCTGTTGCCTGGATTGAGGGAATGGTATGATAGTAACTCCAACAATTACATAGTCAGTAGAAGTTTAGAAGAAATAGCAAGGGAGAATTTTTGCCAGCTATTCCTACTGGTGAGAAAAGAAATGAGCTAATATAAGAAAACCTCTAATACAGGTTGTGGGAGAGCAAGTTCACTAATGCATTCTTGTTGGAGCTGTGAATTGATTAAACTGTTCTGGAAGACAATTTGGAGCTCTACACCAAAAGTCAATAAATTATAACTTAACAGTACTACAATTAGACATATATACCAAGAAGATCAAAGATTGAGGGAAAGGATGCATATGTACAAGAATATACATAGCACTTCATAATAATTGAAGGATTAGAAATAAAATGGATGCCTGTCAATTGGGTAATGGCTGAATGCATTGTGGTATATGAATGTAATGGAATATTGATGTACAGTTAGAAATGACAAATATGATGGATTCATAGAGACATTGCACAGAGAACTCCTAACAGTAAAATGAGTAGGACCAGGAGAACGGTTTTCACAGTGATACAAATAATATGAAGAAAATCATCTTTTGAAAGAGCTCAAAAGTATGATCAAAGCAGGAAGCAATAGTGATTTCAGAAGACTGATAATGATACATCCCAACTTTTTTTAAAATTAATTTATTTTTAGTTTTCAACAATCACTTCCATACACTTTTGAGTTTTAAATTTTTGTCCTCCCTCTCCAAGATGGCGCGCAATCTGATATAGGCTATACATCTACATTCCTATTAAACATATTTTCAAATTATTCACGTTGTAAGGAAGAATTAGAACCAATAGAGGGAACCACAAGAAAGAGGAAACAACACAAAACAGAAGAGAAAAAAAGAGCAAATAGTATGCTTCCCTCTGCATTCTAACTCTGTAGTTCTTTCTCTGGATGTGGATAGCATTTTCAGTCATGAGACTTTTGGAGATCCTTGCATTGCTAAGAAGGGTTGAGTCGGTCAAAGTTAGTCATCGCACAGTGCAGCTGTTACTGTGTACAGTGTTCTCCTGATTGTGTTCACTTCACTCAGCATCAGTTCATGTCTTTCCAGGTTTCTCTGAAGTCTGCCTGCTCATCATTTCTTATAGCACAATAGTATTCCATTACATTCATATACCACAACTTGTTCAGCCATTCCCCAATTAATGGGCATCCCCTCAATTTCCAGTTCTTTGCCACCATAGAAAGAGCTGCTATAAATATTTTTTGCACATATGAGTCCTTTTCCCATTTTTATAATCTCTTTGGGATACAGCGCTAGAAGTGCTATTGCTGGGTCAAAGGGTATGCACAGTTTATTAAAGCTCTTTGGGCAAAGTTCCAAATGGCTCTACAGAATGATTGGATCAACTCCACCATCAGTGCATTAGTGTTCCAATTTTCCCACATCTTCTCCAACATTTATCATTTTCCTGTTTTGTGATAGGTGTGATATGGTACCTCAGAGTCGTTTTGATTTGCATTTCTCTATTCAATAATCAATAGATTTAGAGCATTTTTTTCATATGGCTATAGATGGCTTTAATTTCTTCATCTGAAAACTGCCTGTTCATAAATCCTTTGACCATTTATCAATTGGTGAATGGCTTGTATTTTTATAAATTTGACTTAGTTCTCTATTCATTTTAGAAATGAGGCCCTTATCAGAGATACTGGTTGTAAAAATTCTTTCCCAGTTTTCTACTTTCCTCGTAATCTTGGTTGCATTGGCTTTGTTTGTGTGAAAACTTTTCCATTGAACATAATCAGAATTATTCATTTTCCCTTTTATAATGTTCTCTATCTCCTGTTTGGTCATAAATTCTTCTGCTTTCCATAAATCTGACAGGTAAACTATTTCTTGCTCTCCCAGTTTGCTTACAGTATCAGCCTTTGTATCTAAATCATGAATCCATTTTGACTTTATTTTGGTATATGGTATGAAATTTTGGTCTATGCCTAGTTTCTGCCATATTCTTTTCCACTTTTCCCAGCAGTTTTTGTCAAATAGTGAGTTCTTATCCCAGAAGTTGGGGTCTTTGTGTTTATTGCTATAGTCATTGACTACTGTGTTTTGCATACCTAACCTATTCCACTGATTCACCACTGTTTCTTAGCCAGTACCAAGTAGTTTTGAGGATTTTTGCTTTATAGTACAATTTAAGATCTGGAATGGCTAGGCCACCTTCCCCTGCATTTCTTTTCATTAGTTCCCTTGATATTCTGGACCTTTTGTTCTTCCAGATGAGTCTTGTTATTATTTTTCTAGCTCTATAAAATAATTTTTGGTAGTTTGGTTGGTATGGCACTGAATAAGTAAATTAGCTTAAGTAGAATTGTCATTTTTATTATATTAGCTTGGCCTACTCATGAGTAACTGATGTTTTCTTCCAGTTATTTAGATTGGAGTTCATTTGTGTGAAAAGTGTTTTGTAATTGTGTTCATATTGGGATACTGGAGCGGTATGCCATTTCCTTGTCTAGCTCATTTTACAAATGAGGAAACAGAGGCCAATAGAGTTAAGTGACTTGCCCAGGGTCACACAGACAGTGTTTGAGGTCAGATTTGAATTCAGGAAGATGAGTCTTCTTGACTGTATGCCTGGCACTCTATCCACTGCTCCACTTATCTACCTCAGTGAGATAATTACTTTCAAAAATAATTTGTACGTATAACATAATAAAGAATTTTAAAAAAAGAAAAAAATTGGCAAAAACCAATCAATATGTTTAAAAAAAAATCTTGACAGTATGTGCAGTGTTCCACACCTGTGGGCTGGATGCCTCTGCAGAGGAGTAGGGGGAAGTCTCATCATATCTCCTCAGCCATGCTTGTTATTTGTAATTTTATAATATTAACTTTTGATTGTTTTGTGGTATATTTGTTTTATATTGTTTTATGTTTTATTTCTTTCCAATTACATTGTTATAGTTAATGTGTAGACTCTTCTTAGTTCTTCTTTCTTTGCTTTAGGTCATCTGTGCTTCTTTGTATTGATTTGATATTTCTTTTTTTTTTAATTTCAATTTTTTTCATTAATTTTTTGTGATTTATCAATAATCACTTCCATATGCTTTTGAGTTTAAAATTTTTCTCCCCCTTCCTCCCCACTACCCTCCCCAAGACAGCGCACAATCTGGTATAGGCTATATATTTACATTCATATTAAACATATTTTCACATTAGTGATGTTGTAAGTAGAAATTAAAATCATTAGGAGGAACCATCAGAAAGAGGAAACAAAACTCAACAGAAGAGAAAAAAAATAACAATTCGGCTTCCATAGTTCTTTCTTTGGATGTGGATAGCATTTTCCATCACAAGGCCTCTGGAGATGTCTTAGATCCTTGTATTGCCGGGAAGGGTTAAGTTTATCAATATTAGTCATCACACAACATGGCTGTTATTGTGTACAATGTTCTCTTGGTTCTGCTCACTTCACTCAGCGTCAGACCATACAAGTCTTTCCAGGTTTTTCTGAAGTCAGCCTGTTCATCATTTCTTATAGCACAGTAGTGTTTTTTTTTTTCCCCACATCTTCTCCAACGTTTATCATTTTCCTGTTTTGTCATGTTGGCCAATCTGATAGATGTGATGTGATACCTCAGAGTTGCATTCCTCTAATCAATAGTGATTTAGAGCATTTTTTCATATGACTATAAATGGCTTTAATTTATTCATCTGAAAACTGTCTGTTCATATCCTTTGACCACTTATGAATTGGGGAATGGCTTGTATTCTTATAAATTTGACTTAATTCTCTATATATTTTAGAAATGAGGCCCTTATGAGAGAGACTGGTTGTAAAAATTCTTTCCCAATTTTCTACCTTCCTTCTAATCTTAGTTGCATTGGCTTTGTTTGTGCAAAAACTTTTCAATTTAATGTAATCAAAATTATCTATTTTGCTTTTTGTAATGTTCTCTTCTCCTGTTTGATCATGAATTCTTCTGTTATCCATAGATCTGACAGGTAGACTATTCCTTGCTCTCTCAGTTTGCTTATAGTATCAACCTTTATATCTAAATCACGTACCCATTTTGGCTTTATTTTGGTATATGGTGTGAGATTTTCGTCTATGCCTAGTTTCTGCCATACTCTTTTCCAGTTTTCCCAGCAGTTTTTTTCCAAAGAGTGGGTTCTTATCCCAGAAGCTGGGGTCTTTGGGTTTATCAAATAATATATTACTGTAGTCATTGACTACTGTGTCTTGCATAATTAACCTATTCCATTGATTCACCACTCTGTTTCTTAGCCAGTACCAAGCAGCTTTGATGATTGCTGCTTTATAATACAATTTAAGATCTGGAATGGCTAGGCCACCTTCCCCTGCATTTCTTTTCATTAGTTCTCTTAATATTCTGGACCTTTTGTTCTTCCAAATGAATCTTGTTATTATTTTTTCTAACTCAATAAAATAATTTTTGGTAGGTTGATTGGTATGGCCCTGAATAAGTAAATTAGCTTAGGTAGAATTGTCATTTTTATTATATTAGGTGGGCCTACCCATGAGCAACTGATGTTTTCCCAATTATTTAGATCTGATTTTATTTGCGGGAAAAGTGTTTTGTAATTGTGTTCATAGAGTTCCTGGGTTTGTTTCGGGAGGTAGACTCCTAAATATTTTATAATGTCTACAACAAGTTTAAATGGAATTTCTCTTTCTATCTCTTCTTCAAGTTTGATATTTCTTACAGCAGAGTAATATTCCATTACATTCTTGTACCATATGTAGCCAGTTCCCATTCTATGGCATCTATTTTATTTCTACTTCTTTGCTACCTCAAAAAGTATTGCTATAAATGTTTTGGTATATTTAAGGCCTTTTTATGTATGAACTACTTGAGGTGTATACCCAGCTGTGGAATCTAGGTTAAAGGGTTTGAATGTTTTAGGCACTTGATTTGCAAATTGTTTTCCACGATGCTTGTACCAATTCATAGCTCCACCAACCAAGAATCATTTTGCCTGTATTTCTACGGTATCTCCAACAATGATTATTCTTGACTTATATATTTTTTGCTCATTAGCTAGGTGTGTTTTGATTTTCATTTTATTTGTGATTTGTAGCACTTTTTCTCCATATGGTTGTTTCCCTTGAGAACTGTTCATGTCCTTTGACCATTTTTCTATTGGGAAATGACTTTAGTCTATAGTTAAAAAAAATCCCAACATTTATTAAGCCCCTGCTAAGAGCTAAGAACTGGGGATAAAAATATGGGGTGGGGGAGGCAGTGCCTGCACTCAAGGACTTTACATTGCACTCTGAATGGAGGAAGAAAACATCGAAACTGAAGGGGTGATAGGGAGATGTTGACAAAGGGGCGCGGTAGGGAAGTCAGTCAGAAAAGTCCTAAGGTCAAACAGTCAGGTCAGAAATGAAGATACCTGTGTACACTCACACATACGCATATGTGTGTATGCATATATGTATGTATGTATGTATGTATGTGTATGTAAATATATAAACTGTGATTTCTTCTGAAGTAGAGATTTGGATTTCATAGCCCCACCCCCTCAGAGAGGCAAGAGGGGTGGTGATGAGGTAGAGTACTAAAGCTGTTGAGATCTTGTAGAATGATGAAGTTATCCACATAATGAACTTCCTGGGGCCTAGTGGAGAAGTCAGAGAATTTCCAAAGCAGTGGTTGTTGATTGTATTTATCAGTTTCCAGATCAGTTCAAGTTGTTTTTACATTATTGGTGTTGTACAGACTATTCTCTTAATTCTTCTTACTTTATTATACGTTAGTTCACATAGATCTTCCCAGGTTTCTCTGAAACCATATTTTTTGTCATTTCTCATGGTACAATAGTATTCATAAACCATATTTTTTTTTCAGCTATGTCAATATTCAAGACAGGTTTTAATCAATGGCAGCATCACTATAATAAGTATATAGTTCCTCAAGGTGTCACTACTTTCAGATTCCGTACTCATTTGGATATATTAGTTCTGATATGTATGTTTATGGTGTACCTTACATATTGAATGGTACGATTAATCAGAGGGTAGTATACCTAAAAGAAGGAGCAAAACCTCAATGCATTATGCATTAAGAATTCCATTTGCTTATTGTCTCTTGCATCTGTTTATTTTCCCCCATTCTTTTTCTTCTATATTAGTTCAGGCCCTGGTTATCTCATATTTATCTATATAGCATTTTACAGAGTGCTTTCCTCACAATGCAATGAATTAGGTAGTTCAAATATTATTCTCACTTTTCAGATGAAGAACATGAAGTCCAAGAGAAGTAAGTTTTACTTGTCCATAGTCACATGGCCAGTAATGGTAAAGCAAGGGCTCAATAGTGATTGTGAGTCCATTACTTTTTCTACTATGCATTGCTGTTTCTTAGCTGAGACAATTTCCTTAGTTTCCTAACTGGTCCTACCTCACCAATCTTTACAGTGTTGCTGGAGTATATTTATTGAAATGCATGCCGCTCTCTGCTTTAAAATCCTTCAGTGTCTTATAATTCTTTCTTAGGTAATGGCATTCTATAAGACCTTCATGTGCTGAAACCAACCTACTTTGTCAGCTTAATTTTTTAGTTTCCCTTTACACACCTTATGTTTCAGCCATGAATAGACCATTCAGCTTTCTCTCAACTTTCTTGAAATTTTCTACTTTCACACTCATGTTTCCTCTGCCTGAATTCCATCTCTTCTGATATCTCAGCCTGTTGAAATACTTTTAATCCTTCAAATACAGGTCCAAATATTTCCTCTGAAATCTTTCTTAGTTCTGTCAGAAATATTCTCTTTTAATTCCCATGATACCATGTAACATTGTATTTTTACCATGTACCTAACCTGTTCTATATCTATTTGTGCACATATTTTACCTCATCTATTGGTTTGTAAGCTCATTGAAAGGTAAACTCTGTTATGTTCATCTTTATATTCCCCCACACCACATAGTATCAACCAGATAAATGTATTGAATTGAAAAATTCTACTTTGTGTATGAAATTTTTTACTTCTTATTTAAAAAAATATGGGAAATACCCTCTTTCTCCAACACCTGACAGTACTTTGAGTAAATACTATATAAATGGTAACTAAGATTGTCATTAGTCTGAAAATATGAATGCTTTGTTATGAACATGGGTTGTTTTTACTGCATACATAGACCTTAGTTTTGAGACTACCATGATTTTGTTTCAGAGATCTCTTAAAAATCTTTGTATATTTGGAAGCTTTTTGAGGGTGGCTCAGTAATATTTTAGTACTTATATAATCATTATAGAAATTTCAATAAAGTAGAATTGAGTAAAAGGGTCATTGGTGTCAGAGGAGAAAAGGGCATTTGAGAGATATTGTAAAAGTGAAATCAGTAGGTTCTGAACAGATTGAATGGGAGAGATAATAAGGAGTTGAAGATGATACCTAAGTTGCAAGCCTGAGGGGCTAGGAGGATGGTGGTACCCTCAGTAGTAATAGGGAAGTTAGGAAGAGGAGATTGTTTAGCAGAGGTTCCTAAACTTATTTGGCCTACCACCCACTTTTAAAAAAAATACCCAGTGCCTCTCTGAAGTTAGGTTAGGTTAACCCTTTTTTTTATGCAATGCCCCCCAATTGCACCCAAGGCTGCTACTGCCCCCTGGATCATTCTTGCACCCCATGGGGGTGGTATTGCCCACTTTGGTAACCTCTAGAGGAAAAATGATGAGTTTTGTTTTGGATATTTTGAATTTAAGATGCCTGTTAGACATTCAGTTTGAGATGTTTTAGTAGGAGATGTGAGATTGGAGATCAGCAGAGGGTTAGAACCATATTGGAGAATCATCACCATAGAGATGGTAATTAAATTCATGGCAGCTGATGAGATCACCAAGTGAAGTAGTACAGAAAGAAAAGTGGTCCAGGACAAAATCCTGTTGGACATCTACAGTCAGAGGGCATGACCTGGCTGAGGATATAGCAGAGAAGACTGAGGAGTATTCTGATAGATAGGAGGAGAACTAGGAGAGAGTGGTATCTGGAAAACTTAGAAGATAATATCAAGGAGAAAAGGGTAATCAGCAATGACAAAGGCTGCACAGAGGTCAAAGAAAGAGGACTCAGAAAAGACATTTAGATTTGGCAGTAGTAACTTTGGAAAGAGTTTTAGTGGAATGATAAGGATGGAAACCAGATTGTGAGGGATTAAGAAGTTAGTGAGAAGAGAGGGTAGAGGTACTTATTGTAGAAAGCCTTTTCAAGGAATTTACTAGAAAGGGCAGAAGAGATATAGGACAACAGTTATCAGGTATGGAAGGATAAAGTGAGGATTTTTTTTAGGTTGGGAAAGAGATGGAACATGTATGTAGGAAGTAAGGAGCCTACTGGCAAAGAGAGACTGAAGATAAGTGATAAGAGTGGGGAATCATAGGCTACCTCATCATGTGAAACAGGAGTGAAGGAGATAGTGGTAGAAGCCATATGAGTGATATAAGATGGGGAAGAAGAGAGAAGGAGCTCACAGCAAAGACCCTCAAGTTTCTCTGTAAAATATGAGGCAAAATTCCATGCTGACAAGGTGGGGCAAAGGGGAGCCATAAGAGATTTGATGAGGGATGAAAAGGTGTGGAGAGTGGGATAATGAGTTGATAAGGGAAATGTAGAAGGATTGCCTAGTAGTAGTGAAGGTCCCAGTTGAATTGTGTAACATAAATTTGTAGTGGACCCAGTCAGAACAGTTGCTTGATTTTCTCCATCTATATTCACCAAGTGTGTAGGAGCATAGGTGATGGGTGATGTTAGTGATCCAAGGCAGAGGCTTGATAGGACACAATCAGTGATATGATAAATGAGCCAGTGACTTAAGGAAAGAGGACGTCATAGAATTGAACTGGTTTATCAAAGGGTCAAGATAGGGAAAGGAGGAGAGCATGGCTAGTGTGAGAGAGATGGTCTGGGAGAGAACTGAGGAATCAAAGGATTGGTGATCACTGTATGGATGAAGGGTAGGGTTTGGTCAGAGAATGCAAAAAGAGTGGTGGAAAGCCTTAGAATTCTTGTACATGGAAGTGGTGCTTTTGTGAATGATAGCAAGATCAAGGGTATGACCATTTTTATATGTGGCTGGGAGGTGAGGTGGAGGAGTAGGTCATAGGAGGTGAATAAGTAGAGGAACTGAGTGGTTAGGGTGTTTGAAAAAGAGTCAGTATATATGTTGAAGTCCCCTAGAATAAGGGCAAGAGTTGAGAGGAGAGAAAAATTAGGAGCCATGTACAGAACCCCTTGAGGAAAGAAGGAAAGTGACTTGGAGGTCTGTAAACAACTACTATCAGGATTTTGATTGGGTGGTATATATAAATAGCATGGACCTCAAAGGAGGGGAGGTTACTGAATGGTGGAGGTGGAGGGAGAATCTGAAGGTATTCTACTTCTCCTTCAACCCGTGAGCTGAGGGGAATGAGTGAAAGTGAAGCTAATATGGGAAAGGATGGCAAGACTACTGTGTCATTGGAGGAGCTAGGTTTCATTGATTGCTAGAGGATTAAACCAGTGGGAAACAAAAAGATTTAGGGTAAAGGAAAGGTTGTTACCCATCACACATTCCAGAGGCATTCCAGAGAGCATATTGTCACTACATTATGTACCATCAAAACAATATAATCCTTTAGGCCCACACTTTATATGATGAATAATTATTTTTAGGATATTTTGGATACTGGGTGAGTGATTATGAATGTTGGAACCTGTTGGTAAATAGCTTTAAGTATCTATTTGCAGAAATTTCTGTAAGTGTGAAGATGGCAGGTTACAACAATCAAAAATTGACAAAATATTGGACACATTTTGACTGAACTGAACTAGATTTTTTATTCTTAGAATTGCATTTTCTTGGCTTTTTATAGTGTGCCTTTATATTTAGAGAAGAATGTTACTTTGGGTTGCATTTCAGAGGCACTTTGTATTTTGCGTGTAAATTACTTGTAATTCATATGTAATTTTAAAAATAATAGGATAATAATGCTAAACAGATTATTGGCTCATATAGATTGTAGTCAGGTACATTTTATAACTTAATAAAATAACTTACTAGAACAGTAGGCTTGGAGTTAGGAAAACCTGACTCTCTGACCTTTGAAAAGCCTTTTAATCTCTCTGTGAAATTTTTCTCATTAAGAGAAAGAATAGATTGGATTCAATATCCTATAAAGTCCCTTCTAGCTCTAAATCTGTAATACTTATGTTCTCTTTATTAGATTACTTTGATGTGGTAGTCTAGAGGGGAAAGTGTAGGCAAAGAAATACAAAGATGAAAAGGAAAACATAATGATTTCAAGCAAGCATTGAGTGCCTACTATTTTCCAGGCACTGTGTTAGGGTGAGTTGTAAAACCAAAATGCTGTAAATTCATATTCTCAAGGAGATTATTTTCTAACTGGGAACACAGAGTATATATAAAATGAGTACAAGGTAATTTTTTGGCAGCGGAGGGCATCAGTGAAGGCTTCAGGAAAAATGATGTTTGAGCTGAGTTTTGAAAAAATGAGGGATTCTGAGGATCAATGGTGATAAGTGATATCCAGACATAGGGGCCAGTCAGTTCAGCGAGTCAGAAGTGAGAGATGGAATGTTGTCTGTGTGGCATAAATAGTGAGAAGGCAGTTCTGACTGGACCAGAGAATACTGGAATGGGAGTGATTTATAATGGAAGTCTTTAATATTTCATTGTTTCTGAAGCATAATAAAATGTAGTGTTTGTGTCACTTCATCCATATTTATGTTAATTGTTCACATAACTTGCATAAATGGTATTGTCCTTATTTACTTAGTAAATATGACATAACATGTCACTCTTACTGCCTTCAGATAGTTACTTCCCAAGCAGGAATTTATGAAAAGGTGTGTGTGTGTGTGTAAAGTAGTTTTTGCTTTCAAATAAACCATCAGTGTGTCATAGGCAACATGGTATTCATAAGCACCTGCGTTCTGCTCCTTGATTCTATTCTGCTCTGTTAAGAGAAACTCAAAGCATCTGGAAGTGTTATATCAACATTATGCTAATCTTTATTTAGATGGGACTGTTTTAAAGATGCCTATTACTCCTCAATCCATCATTAATGCTTAACAATAATGAGGCCCTTGAAAAAGCTACATAGAACTGCATAAAATATTTAACTCCTATTTTAAAAGGAATTTTCTTCTGCTCTAAGACCATCTAGGAAAGCATATGGTATTCTATTGCTTACCAACTGAGTGGCCCAGAAAAGCTGGGTTCATTAAATGAGTTAACATGAAATGAGAGTATTGACTGTAGTCAGTGCTCAGCCTGGCCTTGTTTTGCCTCCTTCTGTCTCCAGTTCTTTTTTGTGGACTTCAGAATGTTTTGTGGCAGACTTCTTGACCCGTAGCAGCTGCTGGATGCTTTACAACTGCCTGGCCAGGGCGAAGCTGAGAATGCTGGGCCTCAGTTGCTGGCAATGGCTCTTCTTCTCCTCATCAAGAAACTCTCTTAAGGAATGTTTCCAGAATATTTGTTGAATGGGTGAGTGGGAAGGAAACCATTTTGCAAAATTTTACTTCTAGGTTTAGATTTCAAACTCATGCCACTGCTAGTTGCTTTTGGTTACTTAAATGGTTTTTTGATATGCAGTACATGTTTACATTAGTAAGAACCATTTTTTTCTGAGACTTATTTATTTAACCTGCAAGATATAGATAATATAGCCATCAAAGCAACATGTTTCTCATTAATAATTTTGTAGACCTGTTTTCTTTTTTGGAGTTTTTCTGTGCCACATTCCTACAAATCCAGAAGGTTTTGTGAGAATATAATGAATAAATATAAAATAAAACTTCTAGAGTCTAGAAATTGCAGAATGTTTTAGACCATCTGGTCTAAGAGCATATATTGACTCTGCTAATGATCAGTTGGTTGGATTTTTTGCATAGTAGAAATTCTGAGAGCTATCCCAAATAGCAAGAATAAGTTTTCCACATAACCTCTAAACATTATCTTTTTTTTTTGTCTACTAGGTTCTAAACTTATTGGAAAACTGTATGTATATATCTATTTCTAAGCAGAGACTATACCTTTATTTTTCTGCTCTCAGTGCATTGCATGGTTTGTTACACATAGAATTTTCTAAATGTTGGCTGAATGAGGTTTTTTTTTTGGTAATAATTTTTTTAATTTAATTTTATTTGTTTTTTTTAGGCAATTGGGGTTAAGTGACTTGCCCAGAGTCACACAGCTAGTAAGTGTCAAATGCTTGGTCTGAGGCCAGATTTGAACTCAGGTCCTCCTGACTTCAGGGCCAGTGCTCTATCCACTGCACCGCTTAGCTGACTTGGTTGAATGAGTTTTGAACCTCTACTATACATATTGTGTTATTAAAGGAAAACATAACAAATTAGAAATAACACAGAATCTGTTTTATAAAGGTCCTCAGAAGCCATTTTGTCAAATTTGTACCTGATCAACAATCCCCTTTACAACATCCTCACTGAAGAGGTCATATAGCCTTTGCTTGAAGTTGTTTTAGTGAGGAAAGAGCCCACTTTCCCCCAGGACAATCCGTTTCATTTTCAAGTTTTATTAGGGAGTTTTTTTTTTTGTAGTGGATCGTAAACTTGCCTCTCTGTAGCTTCTACCTATTACTTCTGATTCTTTCCTGGAGAGCTAAAGAAAACAAGTTTTTTCATCCTTTGATCAAGTATCAGATCTTCAATCTCTTCCTCTCTTCTGCCTCAGTCCCAGTGACATGTAAACTCGTGCAGGTTTCCAGTTCTAAAAAATAGCCTTCCTTTGTCTCATCTGCACCTTGCAATATTGCCCTAGCCTTCTCTTCCTTTTTTCCTAAATATCTTGAAAAAAATTTGGTACTCTCATTGCCAAAATTGGTATGTACAGAGCTGACCATGTCCCTTTTCTAGGCATTAAACATCAGTAGTTCCCTATTGACTTGATGATTACCTTTATCTTTTAAAATTTTCTGTATTTTGTATAAATTTGACAATGTATGTATATATTGGTATAGTAGTATATGTTCATAATTTGTAGTTTTGGATGTTTTAGTTTTTATTTGATTGATTATGTTGATTGTTTTCCTTGTATCCCTGGTATAAATCTTACTTGGTCATAATGAGTGATTTCTTGGATAAATCATTGTAGTCATTTGACAGTTTTTGACTAAAATTTTTGAGTAAATGCTAATTGATTATTTTGTCCTATGCTTTTATTTATCTCTTTTTTTTTCATTCCCTGGTTTAAGTATTAAGATTATGTCTCATAAAAAGATTGTGGTAGAGTGCTTTCTTTCTTAGTTTTTCATAATAATTTGTGAAGTATTGGTACTAACAGTTCTCTAAAAATTTGATAGAATTCTCCTGTAACTCCATCAGGACCAGGAGTTTTATTCTTTGGTATTTCCTTTACAGCTGATCTATTTCCTTAATCTCCATCTGGTCTGCTGATAGTTTGGGAATTTTTTTTTGAAGGTATTCTCTTATTTCTTTTGTATTCTCAATTTCTTGAGTATGTAACCATGCACAATATGTTCTTATTATTCTTTTTTTATTCCTTCTGGCTTTGTTTTGATTTCACCTTGCTTATTTACTTTTTAAAAAAATTTTGTCTGCTTGCTTTTTAATCAGTTTGCTATATAGACTTATCATTTTTGTTGTTCTTTTCATCTTTTAGGTTTTTTTAAAAAAAATTTCTATGGGGCTTTTTGTTTCCATTTTATTTTCCCTTTTGTACTTATTTTAAGTTTGTCGACTTTTGGATTTAAAAAAAAAACATTTAGTTTACTAATCCTCTCTTCTATTTATTTTTGTAAGGATGTACTTTTCCCCCAAGACTGCTTTAGCTGCATCCTAGAACTTTTGTTACGTTGTTTTGTCATTATAATTTTCTTTTACATAGTAATTGTGTCTGTGATTATGCTTTGACCCACTCATTACTTAGAATTTCATTGTTAAGTCTCCTTTTGGATCTGAATCTTTCATTTGTGACCCCTAAACTAATCACTCTTTTTATTGTATTATGGTTTGTAAAGCTGTGTTAGATATGTTTGCCTTTTTATTTTTGTTTGCAATATCTGTGTCCTAGTACATGATCAATTTTAGTAAAAGTTTCATGTTGTGCTGAGCAAAATAATATTTTTGTTGTCCCCTTTAGAAGACACCTACGTCTTTTAACTCTAGTGTCTCCAGTTCAGTTCCATATTTTCTCTTTCATATATTTTTCTATTAGACTTTTCCAAAAAGTAAGAGAGAGATATTTAAGTCTCCTATCACTGTTGTGTTACTGTCTGTGTCTTCTTTTAGCTTAGATAATTTTTCCTTTGTGAATTTGGATGCCTAGGCATTTGGAACGTATAAGTTTATTGCCGATATTGACTTGTTGTCTGTGGTTCCTTATGGCATAATGTAATTTCCTTCCTTCTTTCTTCCTTCCTTTCTTTCTTCATTCATTCATTCATTCATTTATCTATTTATTTATTTATTTATCCACTCATTTACTTGTTTATTTATGATGTGTATTTTTGCTTTGTCAGATAGAATGATTGAAACCCCTGAATTTTTTGGATTCATTTGATTCCTAGTAAATTTTTTTTTTAATCTCCTCGGTTTTATTTTGTGAATATCTTTATTTTTTAAATGTTTTTGTAAGTCACACATTGTAGGGTTTTGTTTTCTTACCAAATCTGTCACTCTTTTTCATTTTATTGGATTTTTTAATTCATTCACATTTAAAGTTATGAGTTAGATTTATATTTTCTCCATCTCTCTCTAATACTGTTTTTCCCCCTCTTCTCTTGTAAACACAGTACTATGTTCCTTTAGTTACTTTATCTTAATCTTTTTGAAGGTGGCCCTGTCACCACTGGCTCTGTTCCTCTCACTCTGATTCTTTCCTTTTGTTTCGCCTTTTCCTTTTGAGTTTTGCTTATTTCTTTTTTTCTTTCTTTCCTGCTTTTATCTGGTTATGTAATTCTTTTCCCATTTTTAACTCATCTCAGTCAAGTGGATTTCCCTTTCTTCTCCTTCCTTTCAACTAGTCCTGTTAGTTTTTTAAATTTCTTTTTTTTTGCTCCCCTTTCCAAAAAGGATTTCTCTCACTCCCTTCATTATCTGTTTTCTCTTTCTGTCTACTGTAGATCTTCGTTTTCTGATTCATGACCCCTATAATTTCCTGTTCCCTCTCTTTCCTCTATATTCCTCATTCGGCCAAAACTTCCAAAGTATCCATTCTAGGCTCTCCTCTCTAGGTGATTTCTGCCACTGCATTGTGGAGTTTGCCTAGTGGACTCCCCTTTTCCATTGTGCTTCACTCCCAGAACAGTGCCATTGCTAGTGGTTAGAGAGGACACTGCCTCATGGTGGAGCCCCTTTCCTGCCCCACCAGGTCCCTGATTATGTAACTGGCCGCTGATCTATACCCTCTTCTGGTTACTGTCCCCCTGTCCCCATTTCTCTCAAAATCTCCCTGGGTCCATACTTTCTTTCCCACTCTCTGAGGTACCAGTTCCCACCCCCCCCCCCCAAATAAAAATAAAGTAGACTTTTCAAGCACCAAGTCCTTAGGCCACACACTCAGGCAAGGTTCTCATCTCCCTTCACAGATCATCTTTCTTCACCCATATGAGCATTTATCAGTAGAACCTTCT
Source organism: Vombatus ursinus (assembly GCF_900497805.2). Lineage (NCBI taxonomy): Eukaryota > Metazoa > Chordata > Mammalia > Diprotodontia > Vombatidae > Vombatus > Vombatus ursinus. The sequence goes on along the minus strand of NW_020948983.1, from coordinate 54,015,105 downwards.
CCCACCAGGAAGCAATGACTCTTTCCTTTCCCCCCCTTTGTCAATCCCTGCCTCCTCCCCGCTTCTCATAAGCTCTTCTCTTTATGAGACTACAGGGGTTGCTTCCCCTCTAGCCCTTAATTAGACCCAGGTACACCACACATTCCTCTTCATCCTTCCCTTCTATACCTTATCTTCCCTCTGTAAGCTCTAATACCTTTTCCCATCAGAAAGCAAGTTATCCTAGTATTACTTTCTTTCCTGAGGCTGTTGTTGGTGGTCCTTCATTCTTGAAGAGGATCATGACATCAGGGAGGACTATGATATGCAAGTCACCAGCCTCACTTTCTCTTCCAGTGTCATCTGGGTCCAGTGGAAAGATATAGATCTGGATGACTAGAGATGGCGCTGAATGCAGTGGAAGACCTTGGTCTTTTTAAGCTAAAGTCTTTAATAGGTCTCAGTTTGACTGTAACACATATTCAGTTATTAAGACTAGGTAAGAAATGAGGCAGAGAATGGTCTCTTTTACCTAGTTTAAAGAAAAAAATGAATCTGGGAGGAGAAGACAGTTGCTATTTACATTTACTCTAGCCAGTCAGGGCCCAAATAGTGACAAAGGGGGCTTGACCTGGGACCTGTATGACAGCCAGAGTGATTTGGGTTTAAGGCATGGTCCTTAAGAAAAAAATCTAGCTTGTAAACCCCAAGATATCTTGGAAGGTTTCAGAGATCAAAATTTGCATTCCATTGGGCAGAGTACTCACAGGAAAGGGTACGATACCCATTGTGGACAGAGGGAAGGTAAGGGAAAGAAAGAAAGCAAGGAAGGAAGCAGTTAGCTGTGTTGGTTAACTGGCCATTTTCAATTGGGTGCCCAGTGGGGCAGCTCCTACTACTACTCACAAAGGTTGTTCTTTGTCCTTCATTCTCAAAGAGGACCATGATGTCAGGAAGGTGATGCCATGACATGTAAGCGAGTTGGATTTAAGTGAGGGAGGGCTGTGCAAAGTCACCAGCCTCATTTTCTCCTCTAGAGCTATCTAGGTCTAGTGGCAAGATACAGATCCGGTCAACTGGAGATGGCCTTCCTTCCTGGGTCTATATGAAGGAGGATAATCTTCTAGAGACTTTTCTGTGTTCCATTGTTGCACAGTTGTTCCTTTTGTGTATGATTCTTTGCTTCCTCATTTCCTTTAAGATCAAGGCTCTTAAGCTTTTCATGTCCCAGATTCCTTTGGCAGTCTGATGAAGCCTGCAGACCCTCTCTCAAAATGATGTTTTGAAATGCATAAAATTCATAGAATTATTAAAGGAACCAAAGGTTAGAGAAAATAAGGTTGTAATTTTTTTCCATCCAAGTTCAAATACCTCTTCAATTGATACCTGGACTCTAGGAATCACTAGCTTCCATCAGATTCCAGCAGAATCCTGTTCAGATTACCTTCTACCTGATGTCTTTCCCAGTCCTTTCCAATTGTCAGTGTTTCTTCTTCTGGAAATGAAAAATAGTTTTTCTTTGTATATATGTTGAATTTTCATTTCTTTGTACAGATTGTATTTTCAGTAGTAATTCCTGGAGAGCAGAGACTGTGTTCAATTTTTGTGTGCCCATTATCTGGCTTAGTACCTGGTATATAGGTACTCAAGTGTTTATTGAAATGAATTGCTGGAGTAGAAAGAGGATAGTACTCCAAATCCCATGAGGTAGACTTTAGATGGGTAACTTAAGAGATCCCTTCTCACTCTTGAAATTCTATCCTCTAAGGCACAATAGGAAGTGTTTCATGCACCTAAAAATTGGCTTGATTATATTATCTTAACATCACAAGTTACAAAGTAGATTTGAAGTTGCATTTTTTGCTGCTTTCCCCATTTTATCCTCCATGTCCAAGGTAGCAGTTGCTGTAGACTCTGAAAGTGCTAGTTAGCACTCTACTCTTTGTTATTATGCTTAGTTGCCAATGAAGATAGCTACTAAGAAATATTTCTTTTGGCTGTCCCTGAACTTACTTCCTTATCCTTATAATCACAAATTCAAAGAACATTGGACTTCGAATCAGATGATACAAGTTCAGATGCAGGCTTTACTAGCCCCATGACCATAGACAATAACTCAGATAATCTTTCTTTTTTAATTAAATTTTATTTTATTTTCAAATGAAGATCTACCTTCTCTCCTTCTCACCTGTTTCTCTTCCAGTTGAGAAAGCAAGAAAAACAAAACCCTTGTTATGAACATATGTAGTCAGGCAAAACACATTCTTGAATTGACCGTGTTAAATACACATATACACATATACGTGTGTATGTATGTCTGTATATTTGCTTCAATCTGTACTTACTTTTGAGTCCATAACCTCTCTCTCAGGAGATGGGTTGCCTGTTTAATCATAAGTCCTCTCTAATCATGATTGGTCATTGTGTTGTTCAGAATTCCTAAGTCTTTCAAAGTTGTTTTTCTTTAAAAATATTGTTGTTACTGTATCAGTTATTTTCCTGGTTCTGCTCACATTACTCTGTATTGGTTCATAGAAGTCTTCTCAGGTTTTTGGGTAAATATTTATGAACTGAAGCAGAGTTTCATCCCTTTCATCATTTCTTACAGCACAACATTATTCCATCACATTCATATGACATAACTTGTTTAGCTATTACCTAATTGATGAGCACCCCTCAGTTTCCGCTTCTTTGCCACTGCAAAAAGAGCTGCAATGAATATATTTATACATATGTGTCCTTTCCCTCTTTCTTAGATCTCTTTGGGGTATAGATGTAGTAGTAGTAGTATTGATTTGTCAAAGCATATGACCGGCTTAATAGCTTTTTGGGCATAATTCCAAATTGCATTGCAAAATGGCTGAACCAAATCACAGTTCCACCAGCAGTACATTAGGGGAACTGGGAATGGAGCAAGTATTTATTAAGCACCTAAGTACCAGGCACTGTAATGAGCATTTTTACAAATATTATCTCATTAATGTACCTGGTTCCCACAACCCGTTCAGCATTTGCCATTTTTCTTTTAATGTCAGCTTTGCCAATCTGATCATTGTGAGGTTGAGCTTCAGAGTTGCTTTAATTTTCATTTTTTCTAATTTTAGTGATTTAGAGCATTTTTATCAAATAACTGTTGATTGGATTTTTTCGTCTGAAAACTGCCTATTCACATCCTTTGTCCATTTATCAATTGGGAAATAGCTTTTATTCTTTTAAATTGAGTTCCCTGTGTATTTTGGAAATGAGACCTTTATTTGAGAAATACTTGCTGAAAAGTTTTTTTTTCTCTCATTTACTTCTTTTCTAAGTATAACTGTGTGAGTTTTGTTTATGCAAAAACTTTTAAATTTATGTAATCAGCTTTGTCCATTTTATCTCCTGTGTTCCTCTCTTTCCCTCGTTTGGTCACAAATTCTTCTCCTATCATAAGTCTGACAGATAATTTCTTATTTGTTCTTCTAGTTTATGTCTTTTTTTAACACTTTCCTATACCCTTTATGACTAAATCATGTATCCATTTGGACCTTAGCTTGGTATGCCATGTGAGATGTTGGTTTATACCTGATTTCTGCCAGACTGCTTTCCAGTTTTCCCAATAAGTTTTGTTGAATAGTGAATTCTTGCCCCAGTACCTGCAATCTTTAGATTTATGAAAGATTAGGGTACTGTGCTTGTTTGCCTCTGTGTATTACGTACTTAATCTGTTACACTGATCAACTTTTGTTCCTCAGCCATCAAATTGTTTTGATGCTTACTGTTTTGTAGTATAGTTAGAGATCTGATAGGAGAAGCTAACATTCTAATGGGGGTAAACCAATCCCAGGTATAATATGCATGATATAGGTATATATGAAGCACATACAAAGCAGATGCCAGGTAGCTTTGAGGGAGAAGATATTAGCACCTTGTACTGACCAAGAAAAACCTCTTGAAGAAGGTGGAGGTGAGGAGGAAGAGCATTTTAGGCATAGAAACTACCAGTGCAAAGACAGAGATTGGAAATGGAATGTCACATGTAAAGAATAGCAAGGCCTTTTTGGACTGGATTCATAAAATATATATGATAGGGCTGGAAAGGTTGGATTGTAGTGTAATAGGTGATCGAGGTTATGAAGAGCTTTAAATACCAAGTAAGTATTTATATTTTATCCTAAAGTGATGGAGGCTACTGACATTTTATTGAGTTAATGGATTGACATGGACAGACCTGTACTTTAGGAAAAGCACTGTGGCAGCTGTTTTGGAAAGTAGATTGGAATAGGGAGAGTCTTTCGTGAATACCAAACAAAAGGCTATTGGCAGTAGTCCAGGCAAGAGGTGTTGAGGATCTGAACTAGGCTCTTTTAGTGGAGATGAGAGGTTATATACTAGAGATCTTGTGGAGGAATGAGCAACTAGATTTGGCAACTGATTGGAAGTACAGGGTGAAGGAAAGTGAGGAGTTGAGTTTTTGTGTTTTTTTTTTTAACTTGGTGACTGCACATAATACCGTCAAGAGAAATAGTAAAGTTCCCATTGGTTTGTTCATAAAAATATGATAGATCTCATATGTCCTTAAAACTCTTTCCTTTGATTCTTATTTTCTTACTTCAGTGCTAAGCTTCTATAGAACCTGTAGGCTTCAGATCCAAGGGGGGTAAGGATGAAATTGGTACTTACAATAATAGCTATTATTATTGTTATAGCTAACTTTAAATAATACGTTGAAGTTTGAAAAGTGCTTTACAAATATTTCATTTGGTCTTCCCAACAATCCTTTGAAAAAGATGATGTTATTAGTTTTCTTTTACAGATGAGGAAACTGAATCTGAGAAAGGTTAAATGCTTTGCTCAAGGTCCCATGCCCAAGGTCCCGTACCCAGTAACTGTCTTAGGCAGGACTCGAACTCAGGTCTTCCCAACTCCAGTGTTCTGTCTACTACCCTACCTCGCTGCCTCCCTTGTAAAGGTTTCAGGAATCCATATACTCATCAAGTATTGCTATTTTGTCATTATATATTTACTTAATCTAAAGATGCAGTAGTAGAACTGTTATATGGGAATCTAAGAAATTATTTCATATAAAAATGAGTAATGATTAGCCCATTTTGACTTCAGAATTGAAAAGCCTTAGAATGACTAGTGATCTTTGGAGTGCAATCCATACTTATTGCTTTCAGTGTCTCATTACTTGCTCACTCGTTTGTCTTTTTGTAGAATATGGTATATGGGAAGGCTCTCTGGGAGTCAGAGGGAGGAAATTATGATGATATAAAAAAGGAAAATAACATGTTGAATTTACTGTATAATTGGAGAAACAAGCTGTGCACAGTGCAGGTTCATGGCTGTGTGTACAATCCTCTTTTCATATTCTGCTTTACGTAAATGGGTCAATTATTACTCATATTAATATCACATAATTTCTTAGATCCTCATATAACAATTCTCTTATTCATCTTTTAATTGAGCAGATACATACAAATACTTTCTTGGAGCTGCTCTCTACAAAGTTTCCAGTACCTTCTTACTTTCCAAATCTAATGTCTTTTTCTCTGTCCTTTTTCTTCCTTGGAACTTTCCTATAGCATTTGATCTTGTTTTGTACTTCTTTCCTCTTGTTATTCTCTTCTAGCTCTTCTACTTGTCCCTTCTAATTCTTTCCTCAACTGTCCTTCTCTTTGATTGGTTCATGCTTCCCCTCGGGCCCCCCAAAGTGGGAGTGTTCCATTATCTTTCATTAACTTTCTCCTGATCTTTCCTCCCTCTTTCTATGTTTGTTCAGGCTAGCCCCTATATGTCTGAAACAAATTTCTTCTGTAACTCTGCCTTTTGAAACCTCTCTTTTCCATTCAAGACCCACTTTTGGTGCCATTTCTTCCATGGAAACTTCCCCAGTGAATCCTCTTCTATCTCTAGTTGAATGATCCACCTTTTTAGGGAAGCATTTTCCAGTTCTCCTTAATTTTAGTACTTTTCTTCTTAGACAACCTCAAATTTATCCTGTATGTATGTAGTTGGTTTGCATGTTATCTCCCCCATTCAACTGTGGGCTTCTAGAGTGCATTTCACTTAGCATGCTTTGCATGATATCTGGCACATGGGAGGTGCTTAATAAATACTAGTTGGCTGACTGACGTTTTGCCTCTTATTGTACTTATTTGTCAGCATATTTTTTTTCTCCATCACCCCCTCCCCCCCGACTCCTATTACAGTGTAAGCTCCAAAGGGCAAAAAATACCATGTTGACATCTTTCATCTTTTCTATTTCTTGTGCTTTCCACTGTGCTTCACAGATAGAATTTTTAAAATACATGTTTGAATTCAATTGAATAAAGTGTATTACATGATTCTTTAAAACAATTTTATTGATGTTTAATTTTTATCACCTACATTGCCCAATATATCCCTTTCTTGTCCCAGAGAGCTATCCCCCTTCACACGGAATAAAAAAGAGGAGAAAAAAGTTTATCAAAACTAACCAACAAGTCTGATGTTATATGCTATCTTCCAAATCCGGGGTCTCTCAGCTCTGCAAATAGAGGAGGGTGAAGCCTCTAATATAATTTGACTAGCTTGCTAGTTGTATATATATGTATATACGTCACGGTCCATTTCCTCCCTCCATATCTATGCACAGTGGTCTCTCATATCTGGAATGAACTCCCTTTCACCTCTGCTTTGTAGTGTCCCTGGTTTTCTTTGAGAGGCACACAGATCCAGTGTCAACCTCTATATGAAACTTTTTCTAATCCTTCTAATTATTAGCATTCTCTCTCTTTGGAAATTGCTTTGTGTGTGTTTTGTATTTGTTTAGTTACACTTTGTGTACCATCAATAGTATGAAAACTCCTTCAAGGCAAAGTCCGTTTCATATTTGCCTTTGTATCGGATGACAGATTAATATATTAGATTTGGCTGTAATAAAAACTATTTAAGAATAAAATACAGAAGGAAGTTATTATATTCATAATTACTTTTTGAACAGCTTATATTTTCCACATTATTGTTAGTGTGAGTCACAAGGAAACTATTCCATTAAAACCAAAGAATAATAAATTATTTCTTCTGATATACTTTATCAAAAGTTTTATCTAAAATTGTGAGAGACTGTAGCATTATGTTGAGATAAATTTGTGGGTATACTTGTATGTCTGTATACATATACTATCATGTTAGTGAATTTCCATTATATCTTGTTCTTTTTGTATAATGAGATTTTTTTTCCATTTCCTTTCAGATGGCCTGCATGTTGTAGTGCCTTGCTGATTTTAGTATGTCTTCCATATTGAGGTTCATATCAGTGAAGATACTGTTATGGTAGTCTGTTAATGGCATTCATTTTTTCAAAAAAAGAAAGTTTTAATTTGATAAACATCTAAGAAGAGCATTCTCATATGTACAGCAGAATATAAAAAGAGGACTGTACGTGTAGCCATGAACTTGCACTGTGTACATCTTGCTTCTCCAAGTATATAGCCAATTCAGTGTTATTTTTCTTTTCTCACATCACCATAATTTCCTCCCTCCCACTCCCAGAGAGCCATCTCATATAACAAAATATTTTTTAAAGATAAATAAAAAGAGAAAAAAATTAGCATATTTGTGCAGTATATCACATTCAGAAACCTCCCACTTCAGCGAAAGAATATAGTGGGAGTATTTTATCATATATCTTCTTTGGAGTCATGCTTGTTCTTTGTAATTTTGTGACATTCACCTTTGTTTTTTTTTTTTGTGGTTTCCATTTACATTGTTGTAGTCACTGTGTATGTAGTTTTCTTGGCTTTACTTTCTTTAATCTACGTTAATTCTTCTTCTATTCTTCTCTGTATTCATCATAATCATTTTCTTATAGCACAGTAATTCCATTACATTTGTGTACCACAGTTTCTTTTTTTAAATAAATAGTATTTTATTTTTTCCAATTACATGTAAAGATAGGTTTTGGCATTCATTTTTTATAGCAGTTTGAGTTTCAGATTTTTCTCCTTTACTCCCCAATACAGGAAGCAATCTGATACAGGATATACATGTGCGATCATGTTAAACTTATTTCCATATTAGTCGTGTTGTGAAAGAAGAAACAGAACAAATGGGAAGAGCCACAAAAAAACAAAAAAAGTGAAAATAATATGCTTCAATCTGCATTCAGATCTTCATTCAGATTACATAGTTCTTTCTTTGGAGGTGGATAATATTTTTTATCATGAGTCTTTTGGAATTATCTTGGTTCATTGTATTGCTGAAGAGGTAAGTCAATCATAGTTGATCATCGCACAGTGTTGCTGTTACTGTGTACAGTGTTCTCCTAGTTTTGTTTGCTTCATTCAGCATCAATTTATTTAAGTCTTTCCAGGTTTTTCTGAAAGCCTCCTGCTCATCATTTCTTGTAGCACACTAGTATTCCATTACATTAAATATCACAGCTTGTTCAGACATTCCCCAGTTGAAGAGCATTTCCTCAATTTCCAGTTCTTGGCCACTACAAAAACAGCTACTATAAATATTTTTGTATATGTAGGTCTTTTTTCCTTTTTTTATGATCTCTTTGGGATACAGACCTAGTAGTGGTATTGCTGGATCAAAGGGTATGCACAGTTTGATTGCCTTTGGGTATAGTTCCAAATTGTTCTCCAGAATTGTTGGTTCAGTTCACAACTCTATGAGAACAATGTATTAGTGTCCCAATTTTCCCACATCATCTCTAACACTTATCATTTTCCTTTTCTGTCATATTAGCCAATTTGGTCGGTGTGAGATTGGTGTACCACATTTTCTTTAGTTATTCCTTAATTGATGAGGATCTGCTTTGTTTCTAATTCTTTTCTGAGTTGCTTTCCAGAATGGTTGTTGATTCACAACTCCACCAACAATATACCAGTTTGCCTATCGTCTTTCCATTGCCCTCCTTTTTATGTTTTCACATCTTTCCTGTGTGTGTGTACATGAGCTTAGATACCAAACTTCTAACAGAGAAACTTGATACAAAGATTTTTTTTCCCATTAGCATTCCTTTAGGAGCATTAATTTTGTTTGCAAAGAAGCTTTTCAGTTTCATATGATCGGTTATGTATTTTATCTTTTGTAATTGCTTTCTCTTCCTTGTTTAAGAATGCAACTGCTACCCATAACTGTGAAAGGTATCAGGCTCACAACCTAGGATTTATCCTTAACTCCTCACTACCTCTCACTCCGTGTATCTCATTAGTTGTCAAGGCCTGTCGATTACAACTCTGCAGCATCTCTCACATAATATACTCCCTTCTCTCTTCTTACACTACCATTACCCTCATTCAGACTCTTATCACTTGGTATATTACAATAGCCTGTTGGTGGGTTAGCCTGCCTCAAGCCTCTCCTTACTCCAATCCAGCCTCTATTCAGCCCCTAAAGTAGTTTTCGTAAAGTGCAAGTCCAACCATATGGCTCCCTGTCTCCTTCAGGATCAAATACAAAATGTTCTGTTGGTATTCAAAACCCTTCATAACCTCAACCCATCTTACTTTTTTATTCCTCTCACACTTTGCTCCCTGACATGTACTCTTCAATTCAGTGACTCTGGCCTTCTGGCTTTTTCTCAAACAAGACACTCCATCTCTAGGCTTCTAGCATTTTCTCCATCTGTCTCATGCATACACTCTTCCTCCTCTGCTCTACCTCCTGACCTCCCTAGCTTCAAGTCCCAACTAAAATCCCATTTTTTTTTTACTACAAGCTCTCTCCAACCCCTCTTAATTCTAGTGCCTTCCCTCTGTTAATTATTTTCTATTTTTCCTGTGTATTTCTTGCTTTGTTGGATATATTTGTTTGAATGTTATCTCCCACATTGTTAGCTACTTGAGGGCAGGGGGACTGTCTTTTTTTTTTTTTTCCTTCTTTGATGCACTTTTTTTTTTGCCAGTCCTAAAATCTTGTTTTATGATAAAACTTGTAAAGTGTGAGAAAAGAATATCATCCCTATCTATTCAAGAAGTCCATCATTTTCTTAAAATGTTGCTTAGCAAGTTGCAGAGAAAGACATTTGGAAGCAACATGTAATTGAAAAGAAGCTACTTGTGTTTTTCTCATTTTACATTATTATAATGTGTTTTCCCCTTTACATACAGGAAGCCAAACATTTTATAATATAGTCTGAGGCATCATCATCCGTTCTGTGCAGCAGCAACTTGCATATTTCCAAATTCCTCTTCTTCATGTGTACATTTCCAGCTGCCTGTAGTACCAGACTGAACAGATAATGATCTTTCCAGTTGCAGTGGTGACATCATCTGTATTGTTTATTTTGCTAGATAAATGGCTTCATATTCCTGAAGCTGATGGACAAATCTAACGTTAGGATTAATACTGACCCTTCTTTCTTGGATGTGTGTAAATGCCTCCCTGTATTTCACTCCAAATTTTGCCGTAACCTACGCTATAAGTAAGGCAGTACTTCAGGAAATCCTTGCATTTCCATGGACAAGAACTTTTCCTCCTATTTGTAAACTTCTATCAATAAATTCTTTAGTCATTGGGGAAAAATGTATTATATTTTCAACTGGATTATCTGTGATATCCAATACCAAATACCTAAATAATTGTTGAAAGTTTGGTTTAGTAAAGTTGGCTTTAATGTTTTGTCTTATACATGTGATGTGGGTTATTCCATATTTCTGTAGTATGGGTAGCTTGCTTTTCATAGCTGAAGAATATGGGCTCAAAAACAATCCAGGTAAGATTTCTTGCATATCTCGCCTCATGGGATAGATCCAATCCTCAGGGTGTTTTTTGGACTGTGGTAGGGTAGGAAACTCCAACTTCACATCCTCCATTGCCCCAGCTAGCTGGTTGGTGTGGTTTAGAGAGCCAGCTGGCTGTCCAACCCTTAATCCTCGGGCAGGTTGTGAGACTGTTAGCAGCGGTGCAGCAGACAGAAGGGCTGGGGGTGGAGGGATGTAGGCTGGCTACTGATACACAAAGGCCACTAGTTCCTGGCGACTGGTGGTGGCACAGCTGAGTGTTGGGTGGCTCGTGCTGTGCCACCATGCTGTTCCTCTTCACCCCACCCCTCCTACCCTGCCCTTTCCGCCTCCTGTACTCATAAGCAGCACCATTCAGTTCCTGTACTTTCTTTTTTAAAATTAATTTATTTTTAGTTTTCAAATTCACTTCCATAAGATTTGAATTTTAAATTTTCTGTTCTCCCCCTTCTTCTTCCCCAAGACAGCATGCAGTCAGATATAGGCTCTACATATACATTCAAATTAAACATTTTCACAATGGTTACGTGGTAAAGAAGAATTAGGACCAGTGGGAGGAACCATGAGAAAGAAGAATCAAAACAAAACAAAAAAAAGAGAGAGAGAGAGAGCACAAATAGTATGCTTTGATTTGCATTCAGATGCCATAGTTCATTTTTTGGATGTGGTTAGCATTTTTTCCATCATGAGTCTTTTGGAGTTGTCTTATATGCTTGCATTGCTGAGAAAAAGCTAAGTCTATCAAAGTTAGTTATTGCACAGTGTTGTTGTTACTGTGTACAATGTTCTCCTGGTTCTGCTTACTTCACTCAGCATCAGTTCATATAAGTGTTTACAGGTTTTTCTGAAGTCCCAGGCAGGGATTGCCTCTTTTTTGCCTCTTTTTATATCCCCAGCACTGAGCATATCATCTGTTATATTTGTTGTTCAAATGTGACTGACTCTTTGTGACCCCATTTGGGGTTTTCTTGGCAAAGATACTGGAATAGTTTGCCATTTTCTTCTCCAGCTCATTTTATGAATGAGGAAACTGAGGCAAATGGGTTAAGTGACTTGCCTAGGGTCACACAACTAGTAACTGTCTGAGGCTGAATTTTAACTCAGGAAAATGAGTCTTCCTGACTCTCGGCCCAGCATTCTATCCTCTGCAGCATTTAGCTGCTGTCTAGTACATAGCAGCCCATTAGTAAATAAATAGGCAAGTGGATAGAGCACCGGCCCTGGAGTTAGGAGGACCTGAGTTCAAACTTGTCCTCAGACACTTTGATGTTAGTTGTGTGACCCTGGGCAAGTCACTTAACCCCATCGCCTCACCAAATAAATAAATAAATATTGATATTTGGTTATTGTTCGGATGTGACTGACTCGTTTTGACCCCATTTGGGGTTTTTTTTGGCAGAGATACTGGAAGTGGTTTGTCATTTTCTTTTCTAGCTCATTTTACAAATGGGGAAACTGAAGCAGAGGATTAAGTGACTTGCCTAGGGTCACATAGCTAGTAAGTATCTGAGGCCAGATTTGAACTCAGGAAAATGAATCTTCCTGACTCCAAGCCCAGCACTCTATCCACTGTGCCACCTCTCTACCACGATAAATTCTGTAAACTCCTTGAGTCCAGTAACTAGCCTGTTCTTGTCTTTGTATTACCAGCATCCGGCATTTAGTAAGCACTTAATAAATGCTTGTTATTTCATGTATCTTTTCATCATGCTTAAAGCCTGTGAATGTCTCCAAGATCAACAAATTAATAGTTTTGTCCACTAGATTTCTCAACCTTGTGGTTTATTTAACTGACTTATTAATAGCATTAAGGACCAGTAAATAAATCAAAATGATTTTTTTTCTTAATTTTGAGAAATGATCACTTGTACTCTTTTGTTCCCAGCAGTTTTCAATGGGATGTTATAAAACTCTTTTGGTATATTAATTATCTCTAATCAGTCAGCTGCCCTTTAAATTAATCATTAGACTGAGAATAGATATGTCAACACAGTGTAGACAATTATTGGGAAGCATTACTATATTCCACATGGCCAAAGAGCTTTCTATTGGAAGTTTAGCCCTGACTTGCTATGTGACCTTTGAAAATGAACCCACATTTTCCTGACATTTTGTCATTTTCAAAGTGCTTTCTCTACAACAGCGATAGCTCTTTATGTACAGAGAAATAGGATGGTATAGTAAATAAGAGAGCTAGCCTTGGGCCAGGAAGACCTTGGTTCATGTCCTACCTCTGGCACATACTCTCTGTGTTATCCTGGCAGAGCAGACTGTGTTCTTCAGCTCTCAGCACCCCAGGCGACTCTCTACTAACTGTAATCTGCAGAGCAGGGGCTAATGTGAATTAGTAAAGGAAGTTTCCTTCTTTGGCATTCCTTCATAAATTAAAATGCAGATCCAGTCCAAAAACAATTTACTGGTAAAGAAATGAAGGATGAAAGAGATTGAGTGATATGCCCATGTTCACTCAGTATTTACTTCACTAGGAAATTATTATGCATGTGCCTACTATATCACCAGATGTTCAGTATAGAAATCTGATTGATTATATACTTTGTATCAAAAGGTAGAGAAGCTCTATACAGTCAGTTAAAATAAGACCTGGAGCGGACTGTGGCTCAGATCATGAGCTTCTTAATGCAAAATTCAGAATTAAATTGAAGAAAGTAGGGAAAACCATCAGACCATATAGGTATGACTTAAATTGCATCCTTTATAAATATGAAGTGGAAGTGATGAGTAGATTTAAGGGATTAGATCTGGTAGACAGAGTGCCTGAAAAACTATGAACAGAGGTTTAAAGTATTGTACAGGAGGCAGCAACAAAAAATATTCCAAAGAAAAAGGAACAAGAAAGCAAAATGACTGTCTGATAAGATTTTACGAATAGCTGAGGAAGGAAGGAAAGAGAAAATACATGAGAAAGGGAAAATTATTTCCACCTGAACACAAACCTGAGAAGGTTTTCTTAAATGAGCAGTGCAAAGAAATAGAAGAAAAAAATAGAATGGGAAGATGAGATCTTTTTAAGAAAATTAGAGGTATCAAAGGAATATTTCATGCAAAAGTAGAATGATAAAGACAAAAATGGTAGGGACTTAGCAGAAGCAGAAGAGAGTAAGAAAAGGTGGCAAGAATATATGAAAGAACTATACAAGAAAGATCTTGACATCACTAATAATGCTGTAACCATAATGGTGTGGTTTCTGATCCAGAGCTAGACATCCTGGGGAATGCAATCAAGTGGACCTTAGTCAGCACTGCTAACAATAAGACTAGTGGAGGTGATGGAATTCCAGCTCAGCGATTTAAAATCTGGAAAGATGATGCTGTTAAAGTGATGCTCTTAGAATGCCAGCAAATTTGGAAAACTCAACAGTGGCCACTGGATTGGAATGTTCAGATTACTAAACAATTGCACACATCTTCTCACACATGTGTTTATGCTTAAAATTCTGCAAAGGAGGCTTCCGCAATGAATGAACCAAGAATTACCAGAAGAGCAGGCTGGTTTTCAAAGAGTCAGGAGGAACTAGAGATCAGATTGCCAACACCTGCTGGATTCTGGAGAAAGCATGGAAGTCCTAGAAAAACATCTACGTTTGCCTCATTCACTGCACTAAAGCCCTTTGTGTGGATTACAGCAAAATGTGACAAGTCCTCGAAGAGATGGGAGTATCAGCTCATTTTACTTGTCTACTGAGGAACCTGTATGAAGGCCAAGAAGTAACAGAACCGAATGTGGAACACTTGATTTGTTTAAGATTGGAAAAGGAGTAGGACAAGGCACTATATTGTCACCTTATTTATTTCACTTATATGCAGAATACATCGTGTGAAATGCCAGGTTTGATCAATCAAAAGCCAGAATTAAGATTGCCAGGAGAAGTATCAGCAATCTTAGATATGCAGGTCATATCACTGTGGTGGCAGAAAGTGAAGAGGAATTAAGAAACCTCTTGATAAGGATGAAAGAGGAGAGTGTAAAAGCTGGCTGAAAGCTAAACGTCAAAAAAATAAAACCTAAGATCTTGGCAATTGGTCCCATCGCTTCCTGGCAAATAAGAGAGAAGAAATGGAAGCAGTGTCAGATTTTACATTTTTGGGCTCAAAGATCACTGCAGACAATGACTACAGCCATGGAGTTAAAAGATACTTGGCTCTTTGGAAGGAGAGCTATGGAAAATTAGGACAGCATGTTAAAAAGCAGAGACATTACCTTGCTAACAGAGGTCTCTAGCTGAATGCTGCAGAATTGATGCTTTTGAATTATAGTTCTGGAGAACACTTTTGAGATTCCCTTGGACAGCAAGGAGATAAAACCAGTTAATACTTAAAGAAATTAATTCAGGCTATTCACTGGAAGGTCAAATACTGAAGATAAAACTTAAAGATTTTGACCACACAAATAATTTGAAATTGAAGGGATGCCCATCAATTTGGGAATGACTGAACAAATTGTAGTCTATGATTGTAATGGAATATTAATGTGCTGTAAGAAATGAGGAGCAGTAGCCTTTCAGAAAAACCTGGAAAGACTTATATGAACTGATGCAAAGTGAATTGAGCAGAACGAAGAGAACATTGTACATAGTAACAGCAGTAGTGTACAACGATCAGCTGTGAATGACTTAGCTACTCTCAGCAACATGAGGATCCATGACAATTCCAAAGGACTCATGATGAAAAATACTATCTACCTCCAGAGGAAGAACTGATAGAGTCTGAATGCAGAGGAAAGCATACTATTTTTCACTTCGTGTATTTTTTTCTTTTTTCTTTTTTGTTTTCTTTGGGTCTGTGTCTTTTTTCACAACATGACTATTATGGTAATATATTCTGCATGATTGAACATGCATAACCTATATCAAATTGTCTACCATCTCAGGGATGGGGGAGTTGAGAGAGGGAGAAGGAAAATTTGGGAACTCAAAATTTTAAAAAATGCTAAAAATTGTCTTTACATGTAAACGGGGGAAAATATTAAAAAAAACAAGACTTTGTCCACATAATAAGAAGATGTGACTCATTGGAAAGGACTCTGCTGTTGGAAAAGATTGAAGGCTGAAGGAAAGGAGGATGGCAGAAGATGAGATGGATAGATTGTGTCATAGAAACAATAAACATGAACTTGGACAGTCTTGTAGAGATAGTGGAGGATAGAAGGACCTGGCATGCTGTGACTGAATGACCAAACAACAACAAAGCTTACTATATGCAGAGTACTGTGTTAGATACTGTTGATTGACAAACAGTGATTGACAAACTTGCTCAAGTAATCAACATTGTACTGGACATTAAAGATAAGATCCAAGCAATTTTGGGGACCTAAATCTGGTACCAGCTGGGAGTCCTCACAGCAACTACCTGCTGTTTCTCCTAAAGGAAGTTGAGATCATCTGTCTGGAGGTGAGGAAGGGAGTGGGGCTGAGGTGCAATGAAGGTGTAGGTAATTTCAGGTAATGTTGATGAACTTGTATGCTAGGATATTTGAAAGGATATCCACATGTATATTGAAGTCCCCATGTATGAGAGAAGGGGTTCAGGTGGAGAAGTATGAACCACTGAATTCCTTGGGAAAGAAGAGAAAATGCCTTGAGGACTGGGAAGTGTGACTTGTTTTCTCCTGAGCTAGTTTAGCTTCCATCTCTTGCTATGTAGTCTGATGCCTAATCTCCAGCTTTCTGAGAAAATGGAGCCTTCCATTTGACCCTTGACCTTCCACCTGACCCTTGACCTTCCATCTGACCCTGATCTCACTAGCACTGATTCTTCAGCTTCCTTTGAGAAGAATTAATGATCATGATAGTTATCCCCTCATCCTTTTTCCATCTCTTCCCAGAGAACTATCCCATATAATAAATAGTATTTTTAAAAAACAAAACAAAACAGAAAACCCCAAATGTCTTGGGGGAAAAATAAGCAAAACTAATCAATACATTGGAAAAAGTATGAAAACATATGCAATGTATATCACCTGTAGGCCTCCCACCTCAATATGGGATTGGTTAGGGATGTCTTCTCATATCTTTTCATTTGAATTATGCTTGGTATTTATAATTTCATTGCATTCGCTTTTGATTTTTTGATGTGTGGTTGTTCTTTTCATTTATATTGTAGTTTTTGTGTGTGTGTGTATATATATATATATTTTTTTCTCTGCTTGCTTTACTCTGCATCAGTTCATATAAGTCTTTCTATATATTCATCACTTACAACATTTAGAGCATAGTAATGGTCTATTGCTTTCATGTACCACAATTTAAATCAATTGTGAATGGCTAAATAGCCATTCACCCATTGAAGGAAGTCTCCAATTTATTTCCAGTTCACAGTGTTGTTATAAATATTTTTATTTACATAGGAACTTTCTTCTTTTCAGTGGCTTCCTTGTGCTGTAAGTCCAGTAGTGGACTCTCTGGCTCAAAGGGAATGTACATCTTAGTCCCTTTGTTCACATAATTCCAAATTGCTTCCAAAATGGTTGTACCATTTCACAACCCCACCTGCAATGTATTATCTTTCCACACCCCTTCAACATTGACTATTGTCATTTTTTGTCTTCTTTGCCAATTTGCTTAGTGTGAGGTGAAACCTCAGAGTTGTTTGGATTTGCATTTCTCTTATTATTAGTGATTTGGAGTATTCTTTCATGTGGTTGTGAATATATTGCAATTCTTTTAGAACACTTAGTTCATGTCCTTTGACCACTTATATATTGGGGAATGACCATTAGTCTTATATATTGTTAGTAATTGTTTAAATAGCTTGACTATCAAACCCTTAAAAGAGAAATTTAATACAGAGATTTTTTTTTCCCATTTGACCACTTCCTTTCTTATCCTGGCTGCATTAATTTTGTCTTTGCAGAAACTTTTCAGTTTTATGTCATCCAAGTTATCTATTTTATCTTTTGTAATTGCCTGTGTTTCTTGTTTTGTTCAGAATACACCTCTTGTCAATAGCTGTGAGTACCATATGTTTCTCTTCTAATTTTTTTATAGTATGATCTTTAATATTAAGGTTAGATATTCTTTTAAAATATATTGTGGAATGTGGTATAAGCTACTAGTCTAAGCCTAATTTCTGCCAGACTGTTTTCCAGTTTTCTCAGCAGTTTTTGTCAAATAAGGAGTTTTCTCCCCCTAGGTAATTTATGTTTTCTACTTTATGAAACAGTGTGTTACTGAGTTCCATTGTTTCTGATCCTCCCTTGCCCAATTTGTTCCATTGAACTCTGTTTTTTAGTCAAATACTAGATGATTTGGATGCCTGCAGTTTTACAATGTTGGTTGAGGTCTGGAAATGCTATTTCCCCGTTATTTCCACTTTTCATCATTTCTTTGGGTATTTGAGATCATTTGTTTTTCCAAATGAATTTTGTTATTATATTCCCAAATTCTATAAAGTATTCCCTTGGTAATTTGATTAGTATACCATTAAAGGTGTAAATTAACTTTAGTTGTATTGCCATTTTTATTGTATTGGCATGTTCTACCCATGAGCAGCTATTTAAGTCAGTTTTCTTTTTCTTTTTCTTTAGAGAATACTTTGTGATTGAATCTATACAAGTCTTTTGTGTGATTTGGTAGGTCAGACCCCAGATATTTTATTCATTTTGTAGTTTTTTGGAATAAGATTTCCCTTTCTACTTTTCTTTCTTGAGGTTTGTTATTACCATGCAGAAATGCTTTTGATTTTTGATGGTATACAGCCTGCAACTTGTCTGAAACTGTTAATTGTCTCAAATTGGTATCTGCTGATTGCCTAGGATATTCTAAGTAAATCATCATGTTATCAGCAAATGTGAGTTTTATCTCCTTTTTTTCCATCTTTATGCCTTTAATATCTTTCTCTTGTCTTACAGCTGTTGTTGGCATTTATAGAACTTTATCAAATAATAGGGAGACGTGGGCACTCTTGCTTCAGTCCCATATTTATTGGAAAAAGATTCTGCTGTATGCCCATTGCGTATTTTTACTTTTGACTTCAGGTAGATGTTTTTCTGATATTTAAAAAAAAAAACCCTTTATACTTTATAACGTTTTTAGTATAAATACATGCTGTACTTTGTCAGAAGCTTTTCCCTTGTATCTTTTGAGATAATCATGTGGTTTTGGATTTTAATATGATTATGTTGACTGTTTTCCTAATGTTTAACCATCTTTGCATCCCTATTATAAATCAGCTTTGGTCATAATAAATGATTTCTTAGATAATTCACTATAACCTGTTTGATAGGATTTTATTTAAAAATTTTGAAATTTAAAGTTCATTAATGATATTGACCTATAATTTTCATTCTGTCTCTTACCTTTCCCTGTCTTTGGAATTTGGACAGTATTTGTCTGATAAAAGGTTTCTTTTAGAGTACTTTTTCAGTCTTAAAGAATGATTTGTTTAGGGACAAGTAGGTGTCACCGGCCCTGGAGTCAAGAGGCCCTGAGTTCAAATCTGGCATCAGACATAACACTTACTAGCTGTGTAACTCTGGGCAAGTCATTTAAACCCAACTGCTTTACAAAAAAAAAAAAAAAAAAGGAAAGAAAAGAAAAAAGAATGATTTGTGAAGATTGGATACCAAATGGTCTTTAAAAGTTTGTCCTGTGAATCTATAAGGACCAGGAATTTTTTCCTTTGATATTTCCTTTTCAGCTAAATCTGTTTCCTTTTCTGAGATTGGGTTATTGTGTTCTGATAGTTTGGGTATTTATATTTTTAAAGTATTCTTGTATTTCTTTTGTGTTCTCAGTTTTGATAGCTTATAACTGTGCATAGTATGTTCTGATTGTTTTTATTTCTTCTGGTTTTGTTTTGATTTCACCTTGCTCATTTATTATTTTATTGATTTTTATCACTTACTAATGGTTTAACAATTTTATTAGTCTTTTCAAAGAACCAGCTTTTGGTTTTATTTATCATTTCTGTAGGTTTTTTTTTTCCAAAATATCTTACTCTAAATTTTAATATCTCTTCTTTTATGCTTATTTTAGTCTTATTTGTTGGCTTTCTAATTTTTTGAAATACACATTCAGTCTATTAATTCTTTCTTTTTCTATTTTGTTAATGTAGAGGGAAATGATTTTTCCTTGAGGGCTGCTTTAGCTACATCCTACAAATTTTGGTATGTTGTTTCACTAGTGTAATTTCCTTTCATATTTTTATTATCCTTTCTAATAATTATTGTTTCTATGATTTTTTCTTTGACCTCAGTGTTTATTATTTCATTGCTAAGTCTGTATTTGGGTGCGTGTCTTTTGTTTGTGATCCCTGAGCCAATAACTATTTTCATTGCATTACTATTTATAAAGTATATTTTCACTGTTTTCCAGTGGTTTCTGGGAAATCAGGGAAATCAATTAATGAATTTCTCAGTTAAGCATTTTTTTAGGATCTGATACGAACTTGGTACTATTCTAGTTGGAGTTGAGCCTACAAAGACAATAATGAAAAAAAGTGAGCTTACATTCTGTTGGGGGAAACAATATGTCCATAGCAATAGATGTACAATAGCAATAGATGTGCAATAAGTGTAGAATCGATACGTGGTGATTGTGAGGGGGATGAATGCAGCTGGTTTGAACAGAAAACATTTTATACAGAATGAGGCACTCCAGCTAGATTCTGAAGACAATAATTCGCCAAATACTGTGATTGGAGCTGCCTGCAGCTCTAACACACTCCAGGTTTGGGAAACAATCAGTGCAAATACCTGGGAACAGGAGCTGGGTTCTTTTGTGTGAAGTTTGACTATAGTATGGAAAGGGAAGTAAGTCATGATGAGAATTGAAAGGTATCCTGGCGTCAGATTATGAAGGACTCTCACTTTTTTTTTTTTAAATCACTACTAAGCTGTCTCCTGAAGAAAAGCAGTGATCTCATAAGTAATGAGATAAGAAGCCAATGGTGAAAAAAAAGATGATGAGATCAAGAAAAACACAATTAAAAACTTGAATGTTATATTTTTACAGGAATCCTAGTTGATTCCATACCTAACTTCTTCTTTCTAAAACTTAGCCTGAGAGTAGAATAACCTTAAATAACCTTAAGGTTAAATAACCTTTATTTAAATAAAAGGTTGAGTAGACATCATTAAACATAGAAACGTAGACTAGAACTCCACAGGAATTTAGAGATCATCTATTCCAGAGGTTCCCAAAGTGGGAGATACTTCACCCTCGGGGCACTGGAACTATGTAGGGGGGCAGTAGTGGCCTCCGGTGCAATTGGAAGTGCATTGAATAAAAACAAGGGGACAGTGGAAGCATAAGGAAAGAAGAGAAGAGAATTTTGAAAAACTGTTCACACATGTTTAATCTGTTGTGTAACAGTTAAGGTTGTTGTGAATACATTATTTTCCAAATAAACATACAAAATGCAAATTATAACCAATGAGTGGTCAGGTCCGATCACAGGTCTTAATAAGCACATGTTGGCAGGCTAGCATGTAGAGTATTGTCGGCAAGTCCAGCTGGCATCAGTAGGAATATGTGAGTGTAATGACTTGTTTATAATATGATATATATGGTTACCTGATACAATACTGCATCATCAAAATTTCAGTGCAGGAAAGAACCCCACAAATTTATAATGAATTATTAAATTTAAGGTGTGTCATTTTAAAAAACAAATATTTTATGTTTTTTTGAAATGATGCAAATTTTAAAAAAAAGTAAAGGGTTAAAGAAAGTAAATTTCCAAGGGAGCACTGAGTAATTTTTTTTTTTTTTGAAAAGGGGGCCGTCAGGCCAAATAAGTTTGGGAACCTCTGATCTAGTCTGTTACCTTCCTTTTATACATTAGTAAACTGAGCCTAAGGTCACAAAGTAATTGACAGAGGTGGGTGGGGCTTAAATCCCGGTCATCTCATTGTATAGTCAGCAGTATTCCTGCTGTGCCACTCTGGGGGTTTCCCATCTACTGTGAGTTGTGCTGTAAATCGAGTAATTATTGAAATTATATCATTCATTACCCAACTATGCTACTGTTTTATCATTTGCAGAGTGTATGTGATAAGCACAACAATATGAATTAGGTTGTCCAGGAAATGTTTATATGTCCTTCCCTTTATTTCTTCTAGTACTTACACCTTCTAAGTATCAAAACATCCTTCAGCCTTCTTTCAAAAATAGCAGAGATGAGAAGAAAATGTGCTTAGAATTCTTTCTTAAATGCTGATTGTGGCCTTAGTCCCTCTTTATCAAGAATTCCTAGCCTTATTTTTGTCATGGAGCTCTTTGGCAGTTTGCCTTTAGGTCCCTTCTTAGAATAATTTTTTTAAATGAATAAAAAAACACACAGGATTACATTGAAAAGGAGTTATCAAAATATTGAAAAAACAAAAAACAAGTTCAAGGAACCCAGGTTAAGAACACCTGCTCTAAATGCAATTTGACCATTCTTTGACTTAAGTGCTCCTTCAAGTAGGGCAATTAGCAGATGATCCAAAGCCTTTTATCACATGGAACTCTTGTCTGCTGTTCAATAAATCTTCAACAGGAAGGTCCACTCAGTGTGTCCAGGGCTTTGTTCTTGCTCTCTTTAACATTATACAAGTACCAGTGGAGAAAATGGCTGTCCATCTGTCATCATGTGCTCCTGCTTCATGTTTCTTTTCTGGTTATAAATATTGTTAATGTCTTTTATGTCATTTATGGTTTGTAATTCTTCCTTGTTCGTGTACTAGGTGGTGCTGTGGATAGAGGGCAAGGCCTAGAGTCAAGAAGAGTCATCATTGAGAGTTCAAATCTAGCTTCAAACACTTAGCTGTGTGATCCTGGGCAAATCATGTAACCTTGTTTGCCTCAGTTTCCATATCTGTAAAATGAGCTGGAGAAGGAAATAGCAAACCCCTTCAGTATCTTTGCCAAGAAAACTCCAAATGGGGTCACAAAGAGTTGGACACGACTAAAAAACAACTGAACAGCATGTGCTGTAGCTTACCTGTTTCCCATATCTCTCTCTTAATTGCCTGTTTGATGGCCTACAGCTTTTAATTCATAATCATAGATTTAGAACTAGAAGTGACTTTAGGAGTCATCTAGTTCAGTTTGACCTACTCCCATTTTAAAGATGAGGAAAGTGAAGCCCAGAAAAGTTGAGATTTGCTCAAGTTCACATAGCAAATTGAAGAACAAAGATTCAGACTAATCCCCTCATTCCTAGTCCCATTGTCTTTCTCCAAATTCAACATTTTTTCCAAGTAAAACACTGCACTACTTTTGTCTTATTATGGTTGCCTCTATGACTTTTAGTTGTATAGCATTATTGGAGGATAATTAGGATCAAAAAGTTTTTTTTTTATAATAGGCAATTGGGGTTAAGTGACTTGCCCAGGGTCACACAGCTAGTAAGTGTCAAGTGTTTGGTCTGAGGTCGGATTTGAACTCAGGTCCTCCTGACTTCAGGGCCGGTGCTCTATCCATTGCGCCACCAAGCTGCCCCCAAAAAGCTTTTTTAAAAGGAAGAAAGTTAGAGTCATTGTATCACTTACTTTCCCAAATGCAGTTCATCTTGCTCTCCTCCTATTTCATTTTAGGCCCAGTCCATTACCAATCTGCAGTGTCTGTTCAAGTTATATTGGATCAACACCAGAGGGTAGGGTGGTCATTGAGTTATATATTGTAGTCTGGATTCTGGACAGTGTTTTTTCTTTATCTTATTTACGTAAATTATGATAAGATGATGATAATAATGATAACATTTGTAACACTCTCAAGATTGTAAAGTGTTTTAGTTGTATTATGTCATTTGTACTTCATGACTCTGTGAGGTAGGTATTGAGGGCACCTTCTTTTACAAATTAGGAAACTGAACTTGAGAGAAAATAGGTGATTTCTCACATTCAAACTGTTGCTAAATGTTATATGCAGTTTTCACATCCAGGTTTTTGTGGCTCCCAAGTCCAGTACTCCAACCACTACATCTTGCTGTCTCCAATTTGAGTAGTTAGGATGCTTTTAAGTGATTATAGGTCTCATTCAGGAAGCTTTGCAGTGACTTGTGTTTAGTGACAGTCAGTATAGTATTACTTGTAAAGAGGAATGTCTGGAGAACCTCATCTACTATAAGGAACCTCTTTTTGATTTGAACTCTTGTCTGGACAGCCTTCATGACAGTGGCATATGCTTTTAAGCATATATCTCTTTTTTATGACTTGTTTTATATTAAATGAGCCCACCAAACTTTTATTTTTTTAAAAATTTGTTTATTTTTAGTTTTCAACAATCACTTCCATAAGATTTTGAGTTCCAACTTTTCTCTCCATCTCTCCCTTTCCCCCATCCCAGACGGCATTCAATCTGATATAGCCTCTACATATACATTCATGTTGATGCTATTTTCACATTAGTCGTGTTGTAAAGAAGAACTAGAACCAAAGAGAGAAACCACAAGAAAGAAGAAACAAAAAAAAAAAAAAGAGATCAAATAATGTGCTTCAATCTGTTTTCAGACTCCATAGTTCTTTTTCTGGATGTGGACAGCATTTTCCATCATGAGTTCTTTGGAGTTGTCTTGGATCCTTGCATTGCTGAGAGGAGATGTCTGTCAAAGTTAGTCATCGAACACTGTTGACTGTTACTGTGTACAGTGTTCTTCTGGTTCTGCTCACTTCATTCATCATCAGCTTATTTAAGTCTTTTCAGGTTTTTCTGAAGTCTACCTGCTCATCATTTCTTATAGCACAATAGTATTCCATTACATTCACATACCACAGCTTGTTCAGCCATTGCCCAGTTGTTGGGCGTCCCCTTAGTTTCCAATTCTTTGCCACCACAAAAAGAGCTGCTATAAATATTTTTGTACATGTGGGTCCTTCTCCCAATTGTGTGATGTCTTTGGGATAGAGACCTAGAAGTGGTATTGCTGGGTCACAGGGTATGCACGTTTTCCAACAAGCTTTTATTAAATGTCTAATATGTATAGACAGTGCTTAATGATTAGAGTATCTAGAAAAAAGATACCTCTCTGGTATCCTTCAAGGATTCTTATGGTTTTAATTTATGGATAGCAGACACCTTGTACAGGAAGCTTTAAAATGACATTTTACTTTACTTAAATGCTTTTTAAAATAATAGAATAATAAGCACAATGAGCTTTTGTATTCTCTGTTCATAAAATATGTAACTTAAAAGATGTGGACCACTATCCAATATGGTTTGGAAAAGGCTATTTTCTTGTACTTCTGAAAAAGGTATTCTCAAAATGTGTGTTGATTACTCAAAAGGGTTTGTAGAGTGGAAGATAAACATGGATCAGGAGAGGTTTTTTTGGTTCCCTTTTTGAGAGTGTGGTAACAGTAAGGTCTGATGTTACCTTGAGAATTAACCTCTCAATTTTATTAAAATTGTGTCATCTCCAGCGTGGACCTCCTTTGTATAAACTTGTTCTAACCTACTTGCTTTGCCCATCTTTTTTTTTTTACTCTTTTGCTTCTTGCTCTTTTTTTGTTCTGCACAGCTTATAGGCTTTCATTATTCAATCTTTCAAGTGACTTCATACATAGAACTGAAGGGAGCATAAGTACACCCTGACCACAGACTATATTACAAAACAGCAATCATAAAATCCATTTCATGTTGGTTAGAAAACAAGGAAGTAAATCAGTGGAGCAGACTAGATGAGGGAGAGTAAAAAATAGTGGAACTTAATAACCTGCTGCTGGATAAACTGCCTCCAATAAAATACTAAAGAAAAAACTCCCCATTTGATAAGAACTGTTGGGAAAACTGAAAATCAGGCTGACAGAACAAGAGGCTTAAACCAACCCCTTACAACATATTCCACAATCAATTAAAAAAAATTAAAATAGCAGATCTAAGGAAAATGCCTTCCAGAACTGTGAATAGATTCTTAACCAAACTGGCAATTAAGTGAATTACGAAATATAAAATAGGTACTTTTGATTACATGAAATGAAAAGCTTTTACACAAAGGCAATGCATCTAGAATAAGAAGGAAAAAGTAGTTGACTAAGAAAAAATCTTGATATCCCATTTTTCAGAAGAGACTATGGTAACTAAGATACATAGATAAGTAGTATAAATATAGAAGACCAAATCCATTCAGCAATTCCCAAAAGAAAACTTGCAGAATATTAACAACTATATGAAAGAATGCTTCAAATCGTTAATAATAAGGGAAAGGTAAACCAAAACATCTTCAAGATTTTACCTTTCCAGCAAATTGGCAACAATGACAAAAAATGATAGTGTTAGGATGAGGAAAGGGTCACACTAATTGCATTGTTGGTAGTGCTGTGGAAAGCAGTTTGGAATTATTCAAATAAAGTGTGTAAAATGCCCTTCCTTTTTGATCCCACTAGTAGGCTTGTACTCAAAGGAGGTAAAAAAGAAAAAGAAAAATTCCCATGTATACCAAAATACTTTTAGTAGTTCTTTAAAAAAAAAAAGGCACATTTTTTCAATTAATCTTTCATCTCACTCCTATCTTTTCACCCCTCCCCCTGAAGACTAGTAAGATGAAAACCTGCATATCAAATATGCAACAAAACAAATTTCTTCATTAGCCTTAAACATTTGTGTTCGTCTGTCCTCTGGGGCTATCACATCTCTGTGTATGGAGGTAGGTAGTGTATTTCATCTTTGGTCTTCAGGAATCATGGTTGTTCATCCTGTTGATCAGTCTTTTAAAGTTGTTTGGTTTTTTTTTTTTTTTTTTTTTAAGTTTTCAGTATTCACTTCCATAAGATTTTAAGTTTTAACAAAGCTGTTTTTCTTTACCATGTTGTTATTTTATAAGTTTTTCTTTTGGTTCTTCTTAGTTTACTTTTTATCAATTTATACATGCCTTTTCAGGTTTCTTTGAAATCATCTCTTTCATTATTTCTTAAGGCATAGTAGTTTTCCATTAAATTTATAAACTATAATTTGTTCATCTGTTTCTCAGTGGGTACCCCCTTAGTTTCTAGTTCTTTGCCACTACAAAAAGAGCTGAACAAGTCGTTTAACCTCTCTTTGCCTTAGTTTCTTCACGTGTAAAATGAGGACTTATCACTTCTATCATATCACTTCTGAAATTTTAGAGAATTATATCACTAAGGCAAGTTAAAGAGTTATTAGCTGCCCTGATTTTTGCAGAGGGAAATTATCCAATAGATGGGTAATCATTGAAGGCCCCTTTGACTGTTATTTGTGGCCACTAGTGCCTAATTATGTTTCCCAAACTCTTCATCACTCTTCTCTATCAATCACTTAACAGGTATTTTTTTATGTACTTACTGTGTGCCAGGCACTGTGCTTGGTGCTAGAGATACAATTTCAAAGAATAAAGTAATCATTACTCACAAGGACTTTATGTCCAAATTGGGGAGACAAGTACATACAAGAATATATGTAAGAGAGTAAATTTGAAGTGATGTAGTTTGGGAGGAAGTTTCCTAGCAGTTAAAGTCATGAAGGACTTTAGAAAGTGATGCTTCAGCTGCATCTTAAAGAGGGTTCTTTTAAATTGAGATAAGAAGGGAGTGAATTCCTAGCATAGGGGATAGGTAGTGTGAGGACATGGAAATGAGAGATGGAATGTTATGTGTAAGAAACAAGACAGAAGGCAAGGTCAAAGAGTATGGGAGGGATACTAGTAATCCTAGAAAGATGACTTTTGGATTTCTCTCCATTGATCTTTACACAAGTGCCTTCCATTATATTTTTCTCCTTTTATTTCTGGATTTCCTCTCATGTATGTTACCTCACCTTCACTTTTACCTGTCCTTTCTATTTTCATTAAAGTGTATTCATCTAGAGCTATGGTCTAGTCATGGAATTTAATCCTGCCAAACTTCAATTACACAAAAGAAGTGAAATTTGCCTCCTTGGACTTCCAGTTCCTTTGGTTTGTTGCCCATATTTTGGCAGAGGACGTGACCGCAGGTGTTTAAAAGCTACTCTGTGAGCTCAAGCAAAGGTTCTCCAATGCTGGAAAAACTTTGATTACTGGTTCATGCTATCTTTTATCTACTGGGCTTCTAATCAGGTTATCCTTAAGGTCATACATTTTTATGCTGCAGCCATTTTGAAGGCTATTTATAGTTTTGTGATCTTCATTTACCCAGACCAATGAAACCGTAACTTTTTAAAGTATTGGAATAAGTCAGAAAACCACTGGACATGGACTGGATATCCCATCTTTTACAAGAAGGCTTTCTCAACTGCTCTTAATTCTAGTGCCTTCCTGTTTATCCTGATTATGGCTTGCTTTGTACATATTTGTTTGTATGTTCTCTCCCCCATTAGATTGTCAACTCTTAGAGGACAGTTACTATCTTTTGCCTCTTTTTGTTTCCCAAGTCCTTACCACAGTACATGACACATAGTAGGAACTCAGTAAATGTTTGTTGATTACTTGATTTTTGTCATCTTTGTGAATTAGCTTATTTTGAAAGGATTTTCAGCAACTTTCGTATATGTAGTGCTTGGCTAATAAGAGTTGTTTAACAAATGTGTATTTATCGATTTATTTATAATACAAAAAACACCAGATTAATAGTCTTAACTTAGTTAAAGACTGTGTAACCTTGAACAAGTCATTTTACCTTCCTGGTCCTAGATTATTCATGAAAAAGAAATAATTGACCTAGATAGTACTTTAAATTCTAACATTTTGATTCTTCTTATTCACCTGTTTTCTCTCTAAACATGGAGTAAAAAAGTCATATAAATATTTGGCTTCTAATCCTTCATTGGTACTCTTGGGAACTATCGTTAATTTTTCAAGATCCTCATCTTTATTTATTAAATAGGAAAAATCTTGTGGAAATCTATTTCTCCTAAAATTTTTCCCTTCATCAATTCCTAAAAATGTCACTATGAAGGAAAAAAAAACCATTAACATAAAAATTCTTTTTAATACTATAATGTTTTTTAGAAGGAAGTGTGTTATTTATATTTTTTTTGTTAAAGTGTATTATTTATTCTCTTGAGTAATCTCCAAATTTAATCTCCCATTTATATTGACCAAAATTTTTTTCATGTGTGTAATTGCATATTAACTGATTTTTAAAAGAAGGTAAAATGTTACCTTTTTT
The DNA here is from genome assembly GCF_900497805.2 of Vombatus ursinus. Taxonomy (NCBI): domain Eukaryota; kingdom Metazoa; phylum Chordata; class Mammalia; order Diprotodontia; family Vombatidae; genus Vombatus; species Vombatus ursinus. The sequence goes on along the minus strand of NW_020948983.1, from coordinate 53,986,365 downwards.
TTTTAACCCCACTTAATAGTGTTTATTTTTTCCAATTACATATAAAGATGGTCTTCAACATTCACTTTTACAAGATTTTGAGTTTCAGATTTTTTCTCCTTCTCTCCTTTCCTCCCTCCCCATAGTGGCAAGCAATCTGATATAGGCTATACATGTACAATCATATTAAATATATTTCCGCATTAGTCATGTTGTGAAATAATAATTAGAACCAAAGGGGGAAAACCACAAGAAAGAAAAAAAAAAGAGAAAATAGTATGGTTCGGTTTGCATTCAGACTCCATAGTTCTTTCTCTGGATGTAGATAGCATTTTCTATCATGAGTGTGTGAGAGATGATCTCTGAGAATCTCTCAGGAATGAAATCACCTCAGCGAATTAATCGCTTCTTGTTCTGTTGAAGCACTTGCAGCCTGTTGACCTTGTAAAGAAACATGCTTTTCAACACCTCTTGTACTTTATCAGACCTCCTCCTCCCTTTCTAAAACTATTTGCTCTAAAAAGAAAAAGAAAACCTCCCGCCTTTACCTGTCTGCCAGGCAAGTTGTGAAGTGTCTTTTGTTCTTTGTTGCTGGGTAGATTGCTGGAAATAGATTGTACCCTCAGAGCTTGCATTAATAAGCCCTGAGGAGGGGGTTGCGGCTAGGACCTATATGACCTGTTGATCTGAACACACCTCCACTCTCTCTTTGGTAGGTGCCATTTTTTTGGTGCTCTGAGGGAGCCCTTTCTCGAGAAAGCCAATAAATGAATTTTTCTTTTTGCTAATATCTCTGAGTCTCCAATTCATTGATAAGGGTTTCTGTACCCCATACAAGTGTTTTGGAATTATCTTAGATTGCTGTATTGCTGAGAAGAGTTAAGTCGATCATAGTTGATCATCGCACAATGTTGCTGTTACTGTGTACAATGTTCTTCTGATTCTGCTCATTTTACTCAGCATCAGTTCACATAAGGAGTTTTTATTTTTAAAAAAATATTCTGCCACAAGTGTAGATATTAACTGTGGAGGAGAGAGCTGTAAGCCTTTGCCAGCTAGTATTTTACAGGAATTAATTAACCCCCCTTCTATATCCTCCTTTTAACCTATTCCCTCACCCTCTAAAGATTCCTCCTTTATCCTCTCCCCCCTTCCTATCCTTTTAGAGTTTTATTTCTTTCTAAATTTAGAAGACTTTTACACTCTTCTAAATGTGCATGTATTTTCCCCTCTTAAACCCATTCCCAATGAAAATAGATTTCCTGAACTAACAGCTCCTCTCCCCCATCTAATTCCTCTGTATTGGTTCTTCCTCTTGCACCTCATTTGTGAAAGATAATTAATCTTTTAGCTGTTCTTTAATGGTTTTACTTTTTGAAGCCATATCATACTTAGGTCTACCCCAATCTTTCTTATGTTACCTAATTACTAGTAATAATCTTAGACGTAGGTTTTACATTTTCCATACATAAAAGGTAAACATTCTATCCTTATTTAGTCCCTTGTAATTGGTCATTGGTATGTACTTTATATTTCTCTTGGCTCTTGTATGGCAAATCTTCTATTGAGTTAAGGGTTTTGATTTTTTTTTTTTAAACAAAGTCCTGAAAGTCCGACAGTTGATCAGATGCTCATTTTTTTTTTTCATTTAGAATTATGCTTAGCTTTGCTGGGTATGATATTTCAGCCAGAGGCCCAGTTCTTTTGCTCTTCAATATATAGCGTTCCAAGACCTGTGATCTTTTAGTGTTGCAATCGCTAGATCTTGTGTAATTCTAATTGTGGTACCGCCATATGTAAATTGTTTTTTTTTCCTGTTGCTGGTAATGTTTTATCCTTAATCTGGGGGTTTTGAAATTTGACTATAATATGTCTGTGAGTTTTTCTCATGAGATCTCTTTCAGGTGGTGATCCGGTGTATTTTTTCCATTTATACTTTCCCTGCTTGTTCTAATGTTTCAAGGCAATTTTCTTTTATTATTTCTTGTATTTTTATATCAAGATTCTTTTTTTGATCAGAACTTTCAGGTTGTCCAGTTATTCTTATGTTTACTCTTCTTGATCTGTTCTCTAGATCCGTTGTTTTTCTTATGAGATATTTCACATTCTCTTCTTTTTTCATTCTTTATATATTTTTTTAATTTTGTCTCTTATAACTTCACTTGCTTCTCCTTGCTCTATTCTGATTTTCAAGGAGTCATTTTCTTCCTTAAAATTTGGGATCTCATTTTCTGATTGGTTGACTTTCTTTTCATAATCTTCTTGTTTTTCTTGTATTATTCTTATTTTTCTTTATAATTTTTCCTCAGTCTCATTTACTTTCAAAGTATTTTTTAGTTCTTCATTGAATTCTTTTTGGATAGATGAACATTTGATGTTACTCTTTGGGGTAGAAGAGTGTTTCTTTGCTTCGCTATCCTCTTCTGAAGACGAACTTCGATCTCCATTCCCGTAGTAGCTCTCTATGTTTGGATTCTTTCTCCTTTGCCTGTGCATTTTTTTTTTATAATAATTTAGTTTTTGTGACCTCTAACCCTGGGGTATGGGGGATCATGCCTGTGTTTTCCTCCTCAGTTTTCCATTCTGTCCTTGAACTTAAACCAAGACCTCCAGTCTCCTGTAGGTGCCCACAGTCAGGGGCATTCCCCTGTTTCTGCACTCACGGAGCCTGTCCTGGTTCTTTGTCGCCTCCACTGCTTCTCTGAAGCACAGCTAGATCTGGCTTTCCTTGTCAGCAGAGGTTCCTTACATCTTGCGGTAAAAGTTCCTGTGGCTGGGACTGAGGCAGCCTCTCAAATCAACTAACCCAGTGCTAATGCTGCTTGTTGTTAAAGGGGACCCTAGCATGGGGGTGTTTACTCTTCACAGGTGGGAAATCTAGTCCTGGGATTTTTCTTCAGATCTGTAATTGTATAGTGAGGACCCCTGTTCTGCCCCTATTCTTATTTGTTTTTAGGTGCTCTATGTTTGCCTAGAGGCATTATTTTATGTCTTTTGTGGAGGAAAATCTTGAGAGTTAGAAATTTTCTGACCTACTCTGCCATCTTCCCAGCATCCTCTCCCAGAAGTTGATTTTTTATATCCATCAGTTTTTTGGGTTTATTTTTTTTTTACACTTAGATTTCTGATTTGGGCTGAAGTCACCCTAGGTCATCTAGGAAGTTTCCATGGCTCTAACTGATTCTTAGCTTTCCTTACAGGGTTTTAGTTGCACTGGGGAGAGGAAAAGTAGAGGATTGGAGATTTTAGGAAGTAGTGAGAAAAAAATATGGCTAAATTATAGGAATGAATATGGTTAATTTTATTTTTACCTTCTGTTGAATGCCACTAAAGGCAAGCCTCCACCTGTCTCGTAATTCAGCGTTGTCATAAAAGGGTCAAAGAGTAAAAAGCATTTTTTGTTTGAGAAACCTTTCCTGGAGTATGGGAGGTAACTATGGGATGAAAACTTGTGATTGGTTGGCTTTTTGGGAGTGGGAGTGGGGAAGGGAATGCAATGTGGGTGAGAAGTGAGAAGAGTGAGTTTATAAGGAATATATATATATATATACACACACACATATATATACACACATATATATATACACACACATATATATAGAGAGAGTGTATTTTAAGTAAACTAAGTAGTATTTTAATTCTTATGTGTGTCCAGTTTTTATTTAAAAAAAAATTAATGTAGCCTCAGACACATAACACTCACTAGCTGTGTGACCCTGGGCAAGACACTTAACCCCATTGCCTAACCCCCCCCCCCCCCCCCCCCCCCGTATCTTTTTATTGGTACTTTTAAAAGTTTACTTTTGTTTCCAAATATATCTTTCTCATATATTCTTTGTAACAAAGATTTAAAAAAGGGAGAGGGAGGGGAGAAGAAGCAGTTCAGTTAAAACTAAGCTGCATATTCACCATGCTTGTGTTTGCAGCCTTTCATATCCATCGTCTCCTAACTCTGCGGTGAGGAGGGAGTCAATTGTAATCAAACCGAACCAAAACAAACAAACTTAAATGCAAGTTGCTATTTAGTAACTTTGGTTACAGATTTTAAATTGTTCATATTTGAATAGATGAAGCTATTTACAGCATTCAGTTAAGTATCATGCTAGGATTTGGGAATATTATTTCCCCACACTTTTCTCTGCCTTTTAAATGTACAGTGCTATTGAGCGCTATAATTTCTTCAGAATAGTATATAGGAACCTTATTAACTGGATCTTCACTGCATTAGAAATTCTCACATTTTGCTGATTTGTCTTTATCATATAGAATGACTCTTTTTGGAAGGAGGAATGTGTGAAATTCTTCTATTGGTGAAATAACTCCCATTATTCAGTTTTTTAGAAAGCTAAGTTTGAAAATCTTGATCTTTTCATGTAAATAAAAATAATTTGAAAATAATGTTAGAAACTTTAAAATTATTTAAGAAATGATTTTATCTGGATTATTTGATTGGAATGAATTATAATTAGTTTCCTTTTTTAAAAGCTTTATTGATGTTTTTTGTTCTTTAGGTTATAATCTTCTCCCAGTATAATTATCTCCATTGACTCAAGATGACACAGTGGATTTAACAGCATATGCTCCAATCTGCTCCCATAGATCCCTACCTCTCTGCTGAGAGAATACAAAACATGTTTTCATTATCTATTCTGTGGGATGAGATTAATTAATCTGAGTTTAGCTGCATAATAGTTTTGTTTTTCATTGCATTATTGTGGTCATTATATATAGTTTTTTTTGGTTCTTTGTTGTTAATTCTGTATCAGTTCATACAAGTCTTCCTACATTTTTCTGAATTATTCATCTTTGTCAGGTCTTATAGTGTAATAATATTTCATTACATTTACTTTCATAATTTGTTAAACCATTCCCTAGTTGATGGGCATTTGCTTCTTTTATGTTTTTTGCTATGGCAAATAATGATAAGAATATTCTTTCATATTTGGAGACTTTCTTCCTATTATTAATCTCCTTGGTGTCACATGTTTATCTTTCAATAAGATTGGGATGATGTTTCTAAAATGCTCTATCTTGAATCTATTCATTTCTGCTTGTTAAAACCAGAAAATTTGATGATTGCTGCTTTATAATACAATTTAAGATTCATCTAGAAGAACAGAAGGTCTAGAACATCAAGGGAATTAATGAAAAGAAATGCAGGGGAAGGTAGCCTAGCCATACCAGATCTTAAATTGTATTATAAACCAGCAGTCATCAAAACTACTTGCTACTGGCTAAGAAAAAGAGTGGTGAATCAGTGGAATAGGTTAGGTATGCAAGATACAGTAGTCAATGACTGTAGTAATCTATTATTTGATAAACTCAAAGACCCCAGCTTCTGGGATATTTGGCAAAAACTGCTGGGAAAACTGGAAAAGAGTATAGCAGAAACTAGGCATAGACCAAAATCTCACACCATATACCAAAATAAAAATAAAGTCAAAATGGGTTCATGATTTAGATATAAAGGCTGATACTGTAAGCAAACTGAGAGAACAAGGAATAGTTTACCTGTCAGATTTCTGGAGAACAGAAGAATTCACGACCAAACAGGAGATAGAGAACATTATGAAAGGCAAAATGGATAATTTTGATTACATTAAATTGAAAAATTTTTGCACAAAGCCAATGCAACCAAGATTAGGAGGGAAGCAGAAAACTGGGAAAGAATTTTTACAACCAGTGTCTCTGATAAGGGCTTCATTTCTAAAATGTATAGAGAACTAAGTCAAATTTATCAGAATACAAATTATTCCCCAATTGATAAATGGTCAAAGGATATGAACCGGCAGTTCTCAGGTGAAGAAATTAAAGCCAGACCTGTATGGACTGATGCTGAGTGAAGTGAGCAGAACCAGGAGAACATTGTACACAGTAACAGCCACATTATGAGGTGACTAACTTTGATAGATTTAACCTTTCTCAGCAATGCAAGGATCTAAGATATTTTCAAAAGTCTCAAGATAGAAATTGCTATCCACATCTAGAGAAAGAACTATTGGGTTAGAATACAGATCAAAGCATACTATTTGCTCTTTTTTTCTCTTATGTTTTGTTTTATTTCATCTTTCTTGTGGTTTCTCCTATTGGTTCTAATTCTTCCTTACAACATGACTAATGTGAAAATATGTTTAATAGGAATGTATATGTAGATATGTAGCCTATATCAGATTGCACATCATCTAGGAGAGGGAGAATAGAAGAGAGGGTTCTCAAGTGTATAGAAGTGATTGTTGAAAACTAAAAACTAAAAATAAATTAATAAAAAAGAGAGAAAAAAGAATACTTACTGCAGTCGAATAAAAAAAAGGATAAGAGTGGAAGATTATTGAAAGCATTATCTGCCTGTTTCTGAGAGGGCTTTCATGTCTAGGAAATTTTCTAACTAGTACATAAATTCCAGGACATATCCCTTTCTCTTCTTTTTTTCCAGTGTTAAAAATAACTGAATTTTTATAAAATCTTTTAAGTAGATACAGTCACAATAGAAAGTTACATGGCAAGGACTGCACCAAAAAAACCCAAACAAACCATCAAGACAGTGCTGTTGGGGCAGCTAGATGGCGCAGTGGATAGAGCACTGGCCCTGAAGTCAGGAGGACTTGAGTTCAAATTTGCCCTCAGACCAGACACTTGACACTTACTAGCTGTGTGACCCTGGGCAAGTCACTTAACTCCAACTGCCTTAAAAAAAAAAAAAAAGACAATGCTGTTGATTCAATAGTATTCCATGAGGCTAGAAAACCTGTTAACTTTGAAAGTCCTAGGAAAATACTGCACTTGTTTATAAACCACCTACTTATAAGACCATACTTTGAACCTTTCCTTTCCTTTCTTCTTTTATTTTTTTGCATGTTACAGTTAGAGAATTTCATATTCAGCCTTAAGCATTTTGCAGTTCTTTGCCGATCTTGTAGTTGAGTATCTTATCCCAATGTCTGACATTGTTGGATAGTTCTCATTAATCGCGGTCTGATGCTCATTTTCAGCATGTTCTGTGATTTTAGTAAGTTCCTTGGCAGTTTGTACATCATCAGTAAGAGTTACTGAGTACTAGACATCTTTGTGACTAACCAACTGAACGTTGCCATCTTCGTTGTAATGGATCTGAACTATTAGCACTCCAGCCACCTGAGCCATAGGTGGTGTGATGGTCAACTTCCACTCTAATCTCTAATGACCATTCCAGAAGTTTTTAAGGCTGAAATTGGTGACTCTCAATACAGACAATGACAGTCTTTTGCCCATTTGTAATTTTAGCATAAACAGTATGGAAGCCATTGATCATAAACAATATGGAATATTGATCTTTCATATAGACCCTTAGTGTGCTGTCACAGGACTCCCTCCATGACTGCAGAGCTCCATCTGTGTCCTCAGGTTAGGTCACTTGCTTCTTTGAGTAAGAATTCTCATGGGGAAGCATGAGTGATGGACTTGACAGCTATCTGTACCTTTTTATCCAACACCTGATCATTGAAGTTAGCCATCTTGGGCTGCTCTGGCAGTTTTATATTGCTACAGATTACTACTCATTCATGAGAAATGAAAGAAAAAACTAGAATATAAGCTGAAAATCAGAGAAAATCAATTTGAACTTCTAAAGTAAAATATTCTGCTAAGTTGAGATCAGCAAATACTAATGAAAAAGGATGATATTTTCAATAAAAGAAGCATTTCATTTATTCTTAATTAGTCAGAGATGATCATGAAATAAAAGTAACCTAAGGGAAACAGGTCAATATAACATAGAAAGATCAAATTAGCTGAATAATTGTTTACATTCTTCAGGGATAAGATGACTTTTTTTTTTTTTTTGAGAGAATGAGTGCAGTAGACCTCCCATCAAATAAGATAATATTTGTAAAGTGCTTCATACAGTACCTGTGTTCAGTTGTGTCCTACTCTTTGTGACCCTGTTTTGAGGTTTTCTTGTCAAGGGTAGCATAGTAGTTTATCATTTCCTTCTCAGGCTCATTTTACATTTGAAGAACTGAGGCAAGCAGGGTTAAGTGACTTGCCCAGCATCACATAGCTAGCGAGTATCTGAGGTCAGATTTGAACTCATGAAGATGAGTCTTCCTGGTTCCTGCACCATTTAGCTGCCCTTCTATAGTAAGTACTACATAAATATTTTCTTTCCCCTTCCTTGCTATACAGAAGCCACTTAGAGGAGGTACTGTGAATATATAATGAATATAACATAATGAATCATGACTATGAATAATTCTGAAAAACATTGAAAGACTTTTATGAACTGATTCAGGGAACTAAGAGAACAGTATACACAATAATTATTGCAAAGTAAATTAAGACAACACTAGAAAACAACAGAATTCAGGCCAAATAGAGTGGCCAATGTTGTTTCCAGATGACTGATACTAAAACACATTTCCTTCGTTTGTGTTTAAGAAATGTTGAAGTGTAGTAGCAAAAGGTTACATATGCTATTTCAATTGCAATCTCCACATTAGATGGTTCTGCTTATATTTTTTGAGGGAAGGTACTATGGTGAAGGCTATTTATTGGGAATCGTTGTATCTACAAAATGTAACAATTTTTAAAAAATGACTAAGTGGATAAGGGAGATTATTAGTCTTTTTACTCAGAGAACAGTCTGGGCTCCTATGGGTCAAAACAACATTGGTCCTGTATATATAGCTGAAAAATTTTCTAATATACTAACATAACATTGTCATAGTAACTTAGTTCATATTTGGCCCTATAGAACAATGATAGTCAAGTCAACAAGCATTTATTAAGTGTCTTCTGTGTTGAATACTGGGAATACAAAGAAAAGGGAAAATATTCTGCTGTCAAGGAGTTTACATTCTAATGGAGGAGACAAAAATGAAAACTAATGTGTATGAACAAGATCCGTGCAGGATAAATTCGAGATAATCTCAGAAAGAAGGTACTAAGATTAAGGAGGAGTAGGAAAGGCTTCTTGCAGAAGGTGAAACTTTAGCTGAGACTTGAAGGAAGCTCGGAAAGCCAGGAAGTAGAGATGAGGAGGGAAGGAGTTCCTAACATGAGGGAAAGCTGGAGAAAATGCGAGCAGTTCAGAGATTAGTGTAATTTGTGGGAAGAACAGGAAGCATCATAGAGTATATGGCAAGAATAAATGGTAGGCAACTCGAAAGGTAAGGGGTAAGTTTATGAAGGTCTTTAAAAGCCAAAAAAAAAGTGGATTTTATATTTGATACTAGAGTTGATTGAATAGGGGAGTGACATAGTCAGACTGTGCTTGAGGAAGATCAGTTGGGTTGGAAGATGGACTGAAGTAAGGAGGAACTCGTGGCTGCAGACCAATCAACCAGCTATTTCAGTAGTCCAGGAATGAGTCGTGAAGGCTTACACCAGGGTGGTGGCAGTGTCTCAGTGAAGACAAGGTGTTTCAAGGGTAAAATCAACTGGACCTGGCAACAGATTGGATATGGGGATGAGAGTGATAAATTGAGGTTGATGCCTAGTTTGTAAGCCTGTGTTACTGAGAGGATAATGATGATAATATCCTTGGTAACTAATCTGGATTAGAGAAATTCTTGAGAAAGCAAAGTACAATGTAGTTGTCCTGGTTGCATAGAGACTGTCTTCTGAAATAGCCAACACTCCTAGTGATCCTTAATATGAAGCAAAATGTGAACATAAAAGGAGATGTATGTAATATAATATAATGTGTGTAAATTCCGTTGGCAAGTTTAAAGTACTATATAAATAGCAATTATTGTTATTATTATCATTATTATTACTAATATTTCCAGTAAGGAAGTTACATCATTTGTTTTTTGATACAGTTAGTTATTTCTTTTAAGATTTCTTCACAACTGCCTCAAATTCCCTCTAATTTTTGTGGACAGTAGTTGTGTCTGTTTACTTTTTCATGTTTAAAAGAAATAAATTAAAGATAAATGTAATCTCTATTGCTCAAGTTAGAGATTTTTACATAGGCCTCTCAAAATAAAAAAGTTAGGTCCAAAATTTTTTTTTTTAATCTTGAAAGTTGTACTTCATTATCCTGTTTTATCTGCTTTATTGAATGTTAATCTGGAGTGGGTATACTGCTTTCAGATTGCTTCTGAATAACACTGTTATTCAGTCCTTAAGTAATTCATTTTAAACGTTTTCAACCAACTAGTTTCATTTACTGAAAGATTAATTTCCTTGTTTGTACTTCTGAGTGACTTTCCCAGGGCCATAGATGTAGAAAATAGTGGAGCTGGGTGGAATCCTCACTTCAGATTCCAAACTCTTAACACCTTTTGTTTGTTGCATTTTGACTCAAAATCTGTCACATTAATATTTTTGTGACCTCAGGCAAGTTGCTTCTCTTCTAGGCCTCATTTTTCTCATTTGCAAAATTAGAGTGTTAGGCTTTCATGTCCCCTAAGATTCCCCCATCTTTAAATCCTATCATTTAGAATTCTACAATGAAGGATTTTACTCCTAATTGTGAAATCTATATAATATTTTTTTAAAAAAAACTTAAGGCGACAGTTTTACAAGTTGGATTTGACTTTATGTCTTGCTTTTCTACAGACAAAAAAAAAGAGAGGAGAAAATCAGCACAACTGATAAGTACATTAAAAAAATCTGGAAATATGTGCCATGTGTTGTGCCTATGGACCTCCTCCACCCATGAAGGGGTGGGATCGGGGTGTCTTCTCATATTTCTTCATCTGAGTCATACTGAACGTTTATAGTTTTGTTATATCCACGTTTGATTTTTTTGTTGGTGGTCTGTCTTTTCCAGCTCACACTCTGTCCCATGGCTGGTAACTTTAGCACCTAAGTTCAAAATGATCTTTCTAGAACCATGGCTTATTCGTTTATCAGCCTCCTCTGCTGTGTCTTTGCTCCACCTCATTCACATACAAATTTTCATATCTTTGATCTCAGTATCATCTATGATGGTTCTACCTTCCTAATCCAGAACTTGATCCGAGGGATATAAATACACTCAGAGAGTTTACATTTTGATTCTGAAGAAAGAACACATGTTTAAAAAAAACCAAAAAGCTCAGCAATGTAAGATACTACATATATAGAAATGGCACAGATAGTAAGTATGTAGAGATTGTTATGGGAAGGAAGGATCACTGTGGGCTTAACTATTCAGCAAAAGTTTTATGAAGAGTTAGAAATTGGGCTGGGCCTTAAAAAATGGTAAGTCATAGGAAAGGGGGGTTGGGAGAAGGGATATTCCAGGTGTGAATAGTGTGGTTGAAAACCTGGGAGGAAGGAAGTAATGCTCATTTTGTGTTCCAAACTCAATTAACATAACAGCTTAGTTTGGTGTCTTTGTGAGAGTAAGAGGGTTTGAAAAAGGAAAGTAGTGAAAAATAACTTTAGGAATATAAGTAGGAGCCATATTATGAAGGACCTTCAATACCTGATTCCAGAGTTTGTTATTTCATTCTGTAGCCACTGGAAAATCAATAAAGGTTTTTGAGCAGGAGGAGGAGATATTTTATTTGCTACCTTTGTCAGGGTTTTTTCATAGGGTATCATAGAGATACAATCATTATTTTAAAAGAAAGTTTGTTGTCTTGATTGCTTTTTTATTTTTTTGCTTTGATTTCTTAAAAGAGTGGTAGTGCAGATACTATGAATGTTACTGATCCTTGATAATAAAAGGGCAGTGTGAATTCTAAATGCATAATTTTCAAACTGAGCCTTGCCTGTGCATTTTTATATCATATTAGTAGCAGGTAAAATGTTTGTTGTGTTTTGTAAGCATGCTACAGAACATGCTTTTCCTGGGTGGATGCGCTTTAGGCTCTTTCTGGAGGTTTCTAAACGGACAACTACTACATGTTTGGTCTTTTAGTACATATGTGCAAGTATGTGTGGGTAATGAAAACTAGTCAGTTAATCAAGTAAGGTTAAATTAATCTGAAGTGTAGTGGCTGATGGCGAATTTTTTTTTTTTTTTTGGTGAGACAGTTGGGGTTACGTGACTTGCCCAGAGTCACACAGCTAATGAGTGTTATGTGTCTGAGGTCACATTTGAACTCAGGTCCTCCTGACTCCAGGGCTGGTGCTCTATCCACTGCGGTACATAGCTGCCCTGAATATTTTTTTAAAAGGTAAAAATTACTTTCCTCATGTTAACTGTTATAATGAAAATGTAAAATTCCGAAGAAATGCCATACAAGGTAGTACATTTTTCAAAATATATCAAATTTTAATATTATGTTAATATTTACAATTTAAGAAAATGCATTATTTGCATGTTAATGAATTATCTATAATCTACCCCCTTACCTTTAAAAGAAAAGACAGTATAATTTCACACAAGAAAAGACAGTATAATTTCACACAAACACCCAAAGTGGGATATTATTAATCCAATGTTTTTGTTTTGCTATTATCTTTGACTCCTGGCTTCTTTCAAGTTTCAGATAATATCCCACTTTCTGTAAGAAGGCTTTTCCAATTCCATTTAATTCTATTGCCTTCCTTCCACTTACAAGTTTCAGTTCATCCTGTCGATTTTGTGTTTGTACATAGCTTTTTGCTTATTATCTCCTCCGTTAGATTGTGAGCTTCTTGAGAGCAGGCACTGTCTTTCACCTTTCTTTGTATCCCCAACCCTTAGTTTGGTGCCTGGCACGTAGTAGGTACTTAATGAATGTTTATTTACTTTTTTTCCCCCCACGAAAGAGGATCAGGGAGAAAGACATATTCACTGATGATACAAGAATAAGAAAATGAGAAATTTTACCTTTGTCATGTTTTTGTATTAAATTAGGTAATTTGGGGCCCTATCCCACGTGCTTCATTTTTCTTTACCAGCAGAATATACATTTTAAAAGTACATTGTTTTCTGAGTTGCTTCTGAGCAGAATAAGGGTGTGTGTGTGTGTGTGTGTGTGTGTGTTTTCTTTTTGAACATAGGGAAACATATCTTAACATTTTGCCTCCCATAATGCTAGGAACAAAAATAAATAATTATGTATGATATCTGTAAGATGTTTATTATGTGTACTGTTGTACTTGCATAGCATCATGAGAGGCAAAAGCCACAGTGTAGTTATACCATTTCACACCCATACAAACAAAATAAACATCTATGGTATAAACAATGTACTTTATATACAGAAACGAACTAAATTTGATTTGATTCATCAAGCCTTTCTGCACTAGGTCCTGTGCTAGGTGATTGGGGTACAAAAACAAAAATAAAAGTTCCTGTATTTAAGGAGCAGGGACGGTTTCATTTGTTTCAACTCATAATAAATTATAATAGCGAAATGACTATTAGAATTCCTTTTTTTCCCAGAGAGATTTAAGAGATGAATTGCAAAGACAAACATATCTTTTGTTTAGGGAAAATTGTTTTGGAGGTACATGATAAATGTTAACTGTGTATTTGCTTGTTTTGAGAGTTACCTGAATTACCAAAAGATTTAATCCGAAAACTATCACGATTATCAAGTACTATATAATTCTCACGTAGCTAGCTTGAGGTATTTGGCCTTCCCAAATGTTATATAGCTTTTGACATCTCATAGTTTTATTGGGGCCTTTTCCTCTTCAGTCTTACTTTCACCTTGTAATTTAGCATGTAGATGTTTGGTATATAGGAATCTGATCATGTCATTTTTCCACCACACATTCAGCTCATGAGGAAAACCAGACCAGAATTTTAGTTTTTCTGTTTTTATTCTTGAACTTATTTGCCATTTCCAAAGGTTTCAGCTAGTCACTTTCAAGAACTGTTCTTTCTCACATAATAACTTAGTGTTGTGAGTAGAGCCAGCTCTGACTAAATAGAAATGTTGCTTCGTTGTTGACAAGTTAACACTCTAAAATGTGAAACTCCAGTTC